>NC_139218.1:53751900-54351900 GCF_055691185.1 Crinia signifera | reverse complement strand
ATTTGGCACTGGACTACAGATACTGTATACGAATATAAAGCATGGTTGCCTACCTGACCCTCTCCTTCAGGGAGAAAATGCTCTGTTCCTGGACTTGCCTGGTTATGTATGATTACCATCACCTGTGGTGAGCTGGGTAATTGATAAGAAAGGTGTTTCACCACAGGTGATGGCAATCATACATTACCAGGGAAGTCCAGGAACAGAGCATTTGCTCTCTGAATGAGAGGGTCAGGTAGGCCAGTGGTTTTCAACCTCGGTCCTCAAGGACCCCCAACAGTGCATGTTTTCCAGGTCTCCACTCAAAATCACAGGTAAAATTATTACTCCACTTGCAATCTTTTAAAATGTGTCAGTGAATAATTAGTGCACCTGCCGGGTGACCTGGAAAACATGCAGTATTGGGGGTCCTTGAGGACCAAGGTTGAGTACCACTGAGGTAGGCAACCATGATATAAAGTGGTCACTTTTGCTGAACTCTTCATACTATTTGGGTAATCATTTTGTGATTGATTGATTGACAAACACACACACACACACACACACACACACAAGAAAAATCCTTAATAAAATGAGGAAATGCAATCTATTGAATTTTCAACTTTGCCCCAATGCCATGGCGCCGCCCTTTAGCTAAGACAAGTGTTCAGATGGAGACGGGGCAGGGAAGTGGCGCAGCCATAGGGTAGGGGCTTGCACCTGGTCTCCATAGAAACCGGAAGTGCTGTGCATTCCAAAAAACAGAGAAACACTTCACTTCCGGATACCCGGAAGCGCTATTCATACTATTCATTCACTTTTTTCTTTTTTCTGGTGTGAAGGGGAGAGAAATCCACCACCCTCTGCCTCGCCCCTTTAACTGGCTATATTGTTTAACCAGCTATATCTTCAGAACCAACTGACCCATTTACATGAGAGCAGTGTTATATTGAAGAACTTTTGAGTGGCCTTTGAATGATATTGATACTGGTCCATTTGTTTCCAGAATAATCTGCCCTCAAAGTACATGAACAGCCATGAAATTGCATTTCAGAAATAAAACAATCGTTTTACCCGCAATATCTCCAGAACTCATTGACCCATATGGACCAGCCTGGTATCAGCCGTCGGAACTGGGTGGGGGTCGAAATTAGCAGGTCCCATGTTATCCTATGGGGAAAACTTTGGTATCTCCGGTTCCCGGGGGAGCTAGCGACACAAGACTGGACTCATTGGAAAGCCCTGGTCCTCAGCTACAAAAGGAGCTATGTCTGAAATGACAGGGGGGGGGGGCACGTGCCCGGGTGCCCCCCCCCCTGAATCCGCCCATGCTGACAACCAATCACTATCTCGCTGCAGTCTGGGCGGAAGATAAAGAATGGTTCCTCGTTGGCCAGCATCCTCTACCTTCATCCCAAGCTATCTATATGTTAAGATGGCCATTTGTGGTTTATTAAAGGGCAGTAACAGGAAGCAGATTAACACAGGGTTAAATGCAGGCTTTTCAGATAATGGTATAACAGCAGACATAACAGATACCGACAGGAACAGAAGGCATGTGCAAGTTTAACAGTAGTGTGCTATAAGAGGCCCCTCAAAAAATAACGCATGGAGAAGCCACGTATTTGGTAGAAGGTTGTGTTGAAGTTTTTGCACTTCTGGCTCAGTGGAATCCCGGACCGCAATAGGCATGAGACATCAGAGCTTCTCAAATGAAAAGGTTTACCATGGCAAACAGACTGCAGCCATCAGGACTCCACTAACATGTGTGCCTATATCAGTGACATACCAGTTGCTAACATCATCAGACTATGGTTGCTAATCAACACTGGACAATATCCACCAGTGGCGTAACTATAGCCATGCAGTCCCCGCGGTGGCGGGGATGCGCTGAGAAGTTGCGGGCCCCGGGGGGGCTGCGGGGCTATAGTTAGCCGCTGCCAGGGCCAGACTGGCCATCTGGCACTTCTGGCAAATGCCATAGGGGCCGATAGCCAAGTAGGCCGATTTAACCCTATGGGGGGGGTTGTTAAAACTTATGGGGGAGGGGGGTTGTTAACCCTACTGGGGGGGCTGGCAAAATTTTCGGCAGGGGGCGCATAATTAATAGTTACGCCACTGATATCCACCCCTACCCCAAGCTCTCATTATTGCAGAACAGTATTGGGGAAGATGTCATTGAATATTCTCTATGACTCCACTTGGTGCACACTGCACATATAAATACTTGTCCTATCTAATTAAAAGGATAATTCTGCTCATCATCTCTTTGGGGGGAATTCAAGTGTTTTGCACCGCGGTAGCCACTATATGGCACAGAATAAGGCAATTCATATGCTGCTCCATTTGGTCACGCACAGCTGCTGGCATTGAATTTAGTGTTATGTTGTTTGTCATTTTGATGGCCTGGTAATTAGCAGAAATTATATTGTATTATTGCCTGCTTGATTTATCTTTTTCATTTTTACATTTATTTGTTTTTACGCATTTTGCGCCTTGACTACAACCCCTTAACGCCTGTAAAACATAATATTTTTATATAATTATCACTAGATCCATTAGCTATCTAGCTGTGGAAATAAACGGGCAATTTTCTGTGATGTCAGCCGGCGTATTTATTAACCTTTTGAGTGCCAACATCTGTGAGTGATATGCAAAATCTCTGCTACAAATGCACACATTTGTTATATAAATTCAAATAAAATGTTGTGTAAAAAAAAGATTATATTTCCTATATAAGGTGAACATTACAGGTCATTATGAGGAATAAATATGTTTATTTGGCAATGTTCACACCTTTTTTGTCAAATTCACTCGGCACTCAAAGTTTTATTTCTGGTATTGCCACCTTTGCCATTACAGTGACTATACACTATGTTATACAGTATGTAGCTGCTCAAATACCATTATACTGTGTGATCTCAGCTAGTTGTTTGAAAACATTCAGGTAGGCCAGTGTTTTTCAACCCATGTGCCGTGGCACACCAGTGTGCCTTGAGCTGTTCACAAGTGTGCCCCCAGATCTAGAGATGCCCAAACCAGTTTACAGCCACCACCAGTCCAACTGTTATTTACTGGTCTCTTTTCATGTAAAGGGCCAATGTGTTTTATTTTTGTTACCTGTGGGGACCAGTGTGATTGTTTTTTTATATGGGGGCCAATATGTTTTTTTTTTTCCTGTGGGGGCCAATGTGTTTGCCCTGTGGGGATCTCCTGATGTGCCTTGGTAATTTTAAAATCTTATTAAGGGCCTTATTCTGCTCGGTGCGGATATTCCCGAATTCTTTCGGATGGCGTTTTTTATCCGTCTGCGCATGCGTGGAGAACGCTACGCGCATGTGCCACGCATGGTCTCCGTACTTGTTCTCACTAATCCCGTACAGAAATGTGCACCGCAATCACTCGGCCAATATGGGTGTGTTATGGGCGTCATGCGGAATGACACAGGGGCGTAGTTTCAAAGTGGGCTAAACTGGGCGGAAACATGGGCGGACACGGGGGAGTACACATATTTGGGTAGGCGTGCATTCGGACAGCACGCCCAATGCACGCGAACAAAAAGGGTAGAAATGTGCGGTGTCCAAAAGGCTAGTATTGCTTTGCGGACACCACTCGGTCATGCGCTAGGCAATCGGAACACCTAATCAGGGCGGACGCACCTCAACCAATGTCACCTGAACCCAATACAATCACATACTTTACCCATTACTTGTTAATTACACGCTTCTCACTGCTACAATTGGAAGCATTGCTGCTTAAAGGGAACTTTACATGCTGCCCTTGTCACACACTTTTACACTGCAAATAATGCACACAACTTAATATTAATAATACTAATACACATGGCACTTCTGCATGTATCAATTAATACAGACATTTGGGGGGCCAACATAACATTTATTAAAGCAACTTTGGTACAAATTTCAAAACCATAACAAAAAAAATGGTACCATACCAGGACAAAAAATACATAATATATAATAAATGTATGTTAGGGTCACATGCTGTAAGGGTTAATGTGTGTCATGAATGTAGTAGGAATGTGGGTCAGTATAGATGAGCATTTAATTGATTGAAATTGCTAACAATCCCTTTTTCAGGAGGTTGCCTAATAGCCTAAGTGGGTCATGTGATCGCTGTGTGTACTCAGTACAAAAGTGTTGGATTGTGCGTAACTACTCCGCATCGGGGCGTACGGACAGCTTTCCGTACGTTCTCACGCGGGAAGACCGTGCTTGTGCGGGAAGACCGTGCAAGAATCTGAGTGTTTCCCCCGCACACGCATGGTTTGTATGTCGTCCGTACACACGCCCTGTTCTTAAAGAGTGAGTCCGTCCGAATGCGGAGGACACGTGGGCGTTTCTACGGACGATGCCCGCACGCTGCCGCACAGCGATGCGTGCGGCCCGCGCCGAAAGAATTCGGGAATATCCGCACCGAGCAGAATAAGGCCCTAAGTGTGCCACAAGGTAAAAAAGGTTGAAAATCACTGAGGTAGGCATTCGCACACATTCGCTGCGTAACATCGCTAGCATGCCATGTTCGCTAACACATCCCCTCGCATGCGCCTGCTAGCAGAAAAAACCATTAGATAGTTGCTGACCATCAAATAATTTCTCCTGCCTTAGGTAATCACAGGGGGTCTGCACATCTGCAAATACACACATGCACAGACCCCCCCCCCCCCCCACCCCTCCACCACCACCACGGACCGGGGCCGTTACCATTCCAGTCTTAGATCACAGACAATTCATTCTGATTCCGACTGGGGTATTTGTTGCAGAAACTCTTCTGCCACTTATACGGTAAGAAAAGGAAATAAGTCAGGGAAGGGCGTCACTGTGTTCTCTTACATAATGGCAAAAAAAAAATCTATTTTGATGGAAATGGAGCAGATTATTTAAGAAACTAAATGGAAGAAGATGAAGAGACTCCCAGTTCTGCAATTTAGGACAGAGAATACATGAACGGCTCTATAGTTCTTCCAGCCAATTATTATCCACTGGAACACAGAAGAGGCTTGAATATTGCTCAGAATTAGCTTGGAAATGAAATGCATTGCTGTCCATGATCTATTGTATAGTTACTGCTGCCCATGGAAATGTAGCCGAAAAGTCAGTTATCCCCCAAAGTCGTGCACAACAAAATTCATTCTAGGCTAACAACAGTAAAAGGGTACACGTACTGTGCAGTATGTAAGAGAAAAAATAAAACTATACATTTATAATAGCATGCCTCCCAACTGTCCACATTTCAGGCACAGTCCCAACCGCATTCTTGCCTACTTTTGAAAACTAGTTTCAGGGAGATTATAGTTTATAGTAGAATTTTGCACAGTGTCTCATTGAGGGGCGTGTCATGCTCCACCAAAAGGGCGTGTCTAGTTCCATATATGGAGAGATTGTGAAAAGAGATTGTGAACGTGGCACCTAGAATTGTGGCTGTGTACTGCTACATCTGAGGGGAATCTTTTAAAATGACTTATATCCAAATGTAGATGAGCCCCAAAGCAGTTAGTAAGAGATACTATACTTGGTAAAGTGCTGGGAAATGGCGCTGATGGTTCAATGTAAATGTGTCTATCTTTCATTCCTTTTTTCACAAAAAATGTAACAGTGTAATGTGGGATAGGTGACATGGGGGAGATTGCTAGACTAATGAGGGAGAGAGAGAGATTGCTGTTATTTCTGGGAGTCTCCTGCAGAATGCAGGAGGGGAGGCAACTATGCCCAACCGTGGACTAGTGTTGGGAGGCTAGGGGTCACCCCTGTGGTGAATGGAACACATGCTTCATCTATTTCCAGTACTGCTGGGAGGAGGCTAAGCATGCCCCCAGAGTGATGAAAGTGCAACATAGCCTTAAATGGCATTCCAGGGAATATGGCTTAGCAGGCATAAGGCCATTCCCTTTTGGTGGGCTCATAAAGTACTGCATCGTACCTCCCAACTGTTCTGATTCTGATGGAACAGTCTCACTGATTGGACAGTATCTCGTTATCCTGTCCACAGTTGCAGTGTCCTGTGGACAGGGGGCAGGGGGTGGGGAGTGACAGTTGGGGGAGCTGGTGCTCTGAAAACGAGCCTCCTATCACAAAAAAGGCCACACCCCCTTCCTGAGTCATACATCTTTGGCACGCAAGTGTCATGATGTGTGCCAGGAAAGTTGGGAGAAATGCTGTATTAAATAAATAGGTGAGGTGTATGCAACATTGGACCCTGGACCCAGTGGCATGAGAGTACCACACACCCTGCACGCAGTATAGATACACCACGGTCAGGAGAAATGATGAAGTGTGTGAGCCAGATGCACTAAGCTTCAAAAGTGATAACATGGAGAGTGATAAACAACCAACCAATCAGCCCCTGCCTGACATTTTTCAAACACAGTCTTGTCATTATAGATACACCACGGTCAGGATATATGATGAAGTGAGTGAGACAGTTATAGGGGAAGTGGATGGTTCTCATAGATTTCAGCATAGTTCACATGGTCCAAAGTAAGAAATTGTGATAGAAAATTCAGACGTACATGACGTCCAAGATAACTAGTTCAAGCTGATTGAGTTATTTAAGGATGAACCACATTTTCCATGAAATAGGTGGTACAGTAACCGGTTAGGAACTATGCGGACTCATCGAGTAGAACTATTCCATATCTTGTAATTAAGGTGGGGGTGTAAGCTGACTTCCATGCTAGCTTGTGGCATGTGGAAAGAAATTGGATGCCTAAACTAATGTTCAAAAGTTTGGGGTCCCTTAGATATTTCCGTATTTTTGAAAGAAAAGCACTGTATTTTTCAGTGAAGATAACATTAAATTAATCAGAAATGCACTCTATACATTGTTAATGTGGTATATGAATATACTATCTGCAAACATCTGGTTTTTAAAGGAATATCTACATAAGAGTACAGAGGCCCATTTCCAGCAACCAACAATCCAGTGTTCTAATGGTACATTGTCTTTGCTAATCACATTAGCACAGCTTAAAATGGGTTTGCTCATCAGAGAAGCTATTAAACGGGCTTTCTTTGAACTAGTTGAGTAACTGGAGCATCACATTTCTCGGTTCGATTATACTCTCAAATTGGACAGAAAAAGACAACTTTCATGTGAAACTTGACAGTCTATACTTGCTCTTAGAAATGAAGGCTATTTCATGCGAGAAATTACCAAGAAGCGGAACATTTATTACAACGGTTTGTACTACTCCCTTCAGAGAACAGCACAAACAGGGACCAACCAGAGTAGGAAGAGAAGTGTGAGGTCCCGATGTACAACCAAGCAGGAAGACATTAGAGTCTCTTATTTGAGAAATAGATGCCTTACAGATCCTTAACTCATTAAATGGTACCCGCAAAATGCCAGTGTTAACGCCTACCATGAAGAGGCGACTCCGGGTTGGTCGCCTTCTAGGCAGAGTGGCAAAGAAAAAAACATATCTAAGACTGGCCAATAAAAGGAAAATATCAATATGCGCAAAATAACACAGACATTGTAAGACAGAGGAAGATTGGGAAAAAGTTTTATGGACCAAATAGAAGGCAACCTCTTCACTATAAATGTTGACACTGGTGTTTTCCAGGTACCATTTAATGAAGCTGCCAGTTGAGGACATATGAGGTGTGTATTTCTTAAACTAGAGACTCTAATGTACTTATCTTCTTGCTCAGTTGTGCACCAGGGCATTCCATTTCTCTTCTACTCTGGTTAGAGCCTGTTTGTGCTGTTCTCTGAAGGGATAATCACATGTGATTTATTGCATGTAACAAAATGGCACATCAAGTCTTATGGAAGCCCTCCCGGGAGTTTAAGGGAAATCATGTCCAACTTGCCCTTCAGACAAGTCGCACAAGTTTGTTATCATCTTTTTCTACACATGAATTTTTAATTTGAATTGATATATTTCCTATATAAGATAAACATTATGAAAACGCTGGGCTTTCCCATGGGTTCCAGCGCATGCCAATGCCTGCCGGCAGTCCCGGATTAACAATGGGCCTGATGGAGCTACAGCTCCAGGCCCACTTTCCAAGTAGGCCCATTTTGTAGCTGAGAGCCAGGGCTTTCCAACGAGCCCAGCCCGAATTGCTAGCCCCCGGGAACCGGAGATACCACCAGGCAAAGCTGGAACATTTTCCCCATAGGATAAAATGGGACCCGCTAATTTCACGGCTGCCAGTTCCCCCTCCGGCATTACAGAAGCTCAAGGTTGATTTCAGTCGAACCCAAATTGCTGGGCCTTCAATCTGATACCAGGCTGGTCCATATGGGTTCATTGGTTCTAGAGCAGGGGTGTCAAACACAAGGCCCGCAGGCCAAATCCAGCCCGCCAGACCTCTTCATGTGGCCCGCGCAGCCGCCGCCAGCCTTCACCTTTTTATTCTCGATTTTTTTTTTTAAACAAGAAAGCCGCCTCTTCAGCGCATGCGCGGCAGCCTACAAGCCAGAGAACGTCTGCCCTCTAGCGCAGTGCCGCCGGTCGTCAACCCCTCCTCCGCTCCCACCTGCTGTATAGGAGCCAGAGAGAGGAAAGTGCAGGTCCGTCGTGGTGAAAGGTGCTGCTGCTGCTGTGCGCTCCAGGTCACTTACTGCTGAGTGTGCACTGCACAGTGACCGGGAGCACGCTGCCCCCCACTCCTGGATAGATAGTGCGAGGAGCGCTACTCACAGGAGGGAGGGGGAAATGTGCCTGTGTGAGAGCGCAGTTGTGTCCTTGGTGGTGGAACAGCTCAGACTGGAGTGGACGCATCAGAGCGGGTAAGTGTCAAACTCTCTGCCTATGTGTGTGTGTGTGCACTGGCACATTGCAGCCCATCATTAATTGCTGTGTCCCATGATAATAAGCAGGACATATGCCCTAAGACTGAGTGCTGCCCCCCTGTGCAGGCAGCGTGTGCCCTAATGCACTGCAGTTCACAGCAATAGCAGGAGGGAAATGCTACTGCTGAGTTACAGTGGTATTATTTGGGACATACTTGTATGAAGGACACTATTATGATAATAAAGAGTGGACACTTAGTCCTACAGATACAACCGGCCCTTTGAGGGTGACCAAACTGCTGATGCGGCCCCCGATGAATTTGAGTTTGACACCCCTGTTCTAGAGATATTGCAGATAAACTGATTTTTTTCATTTCTGAAATGTAATTTCATGGCTGTTCATGTTGTTTGAGGACAGATTTCTCTGGAACCAAACGGCCCAGTTTCACAAGACCAAAATCTTTTGAAGCCCACATGTAAATGGGTCCGTTGGTTCCGAAAATATAGTTGGTTGTTTAAAGGGGGGGGGGGGGTTGTTTTCTCTCCCCCTCACACCAGAAAATGCAGGGAATAGGCTGGTGTAAAAGGGGCCAGCCCAGAAATGTCCCTGCATGATCCTTGGACCATACTCCCGGGTAAGTCCCTGCATTTTCTGGTTTGAAAGGGGTATTATTTCAAATAGCCGGGACCTGCAATGCTCTGAATACAGTCGGGCAGCCCCCTGCTCTCTGCTCAGCTGTCAATGGCTGTCATTTCTGCCTGGCGGCGGCTGTCCCCCAGCATGTATTCCCCCTTGGCAATGAGCATGTAATCCCACATGGCAATGAGCATGGAAACTCTGGCAATGAGCATGTAGGTAAGCAGCACTTATGTAGCATCATTTTTAATAGGCATTATTGTATTTGGCATAATACAGAATGGACATTATGGTGTGTGGCTTAACATGTAATGGGCATTATGGTGTAAATTTTTAATGCGCGCCTTCGGCACGCAATGCCCCTCTTTATGAAGCATATTGTGCATTATTGCTCAATCTGTTTGGTATAGTGTGTATTTTGGCTCAATCCATGTGGCAAAATGTGAATTTTGCCTTAATATGTGTGGCACAGGGCTTTATTCTAGTTCACTCTTTCTGACAAAATCCTTCTTAGATGGACAAAACCATGTGCACTGCAGGGGGGCAGATGTAACTTGTGCAGAGAGAATTAGATTTGGGTGAGTTATTTTGTTTCTGTGCAGGGTAAATACTGGCTGCTTTATTTCTACACTGCAATATAGATTTCACTTTGAAGTAAAACCCCACCCAGATCTAATTCTCTCTGCACAAGTAATATCTTCCCCCCCTGCAGTGCACATGGGCCCTTATTCTGATCTGTGCGGCCGGAGCCGCATACGTTGCTCCGGCCGCACAAACCAATCCCCGCCTACAATACGGATCGCCACGGCCGTCCGTACGCGGACGGCTGGCGATCCGCATGAAAATGGTGGGGCGTACGCCTCCACCATGGTGGGAGCTGCCCCCTGCATTCGATGGTCGGCGACCATCGAAGGCAGGGCCGCACGCTCCACCAGCTCCCGCAAGCTTAGACCACACGTACAATCGTCCGTGTGAAGGCTTGTATGGGGGCGGAGAGCTGACATCCGGCGATGTCAGCTTTCCGCCCCCATCACTGGCGTCATAGCCTCATTACCATGCATACGCCCCGCGTTTGCATGGGAACGCCCATGAAACGCTGGGCGTATGCATAGGGTAATGAGGCTATTAAGCCCCTCACGCCCCTATACGCCCCCTTTGCGGCGTATACATTTTTTGTGCGGCGATTTCCCCTGCACATGCGCAGAGTGACTTCTGCGCATGTGCAGAGTGAAAACATCGGCGGTACGGCCGCACGCGGGCCGTACCGCCGAGATCAGAATAAGGGCCATGGTTTTGTCCATCTAAGAAGGATTTTGTCAGAAAGAGTGAACTAGAATAAGGCTAATAGTGTGAATTTTGGCTCAGTCGGTGTGAATTTTGGCTCATTCGATGTGGCATAATGTGTAAGAGTAAATAGTGTAATAGTAACCCCCTTACAGTATAAGGGGGTTACTATTGTGTTGCATGATTTGTATAAGGGGTTTATGTTGTGGTAAACTTAGGTGACCACATAAAAGGTGCTCAAATTATGTCTACCAAGTTTCGGCTTTCAGTATTTTTTTTTATGACTGGAGTGCCGCCTCACCCCGCAAGTATCTTAAGACATCGGCATCCTGCGGGTGCACCTTTGGAGGGCACCCGCCAATATATCTCCCTGCATTTTTCCTATGCCAGCCCCCTGCCTTTTCCAGACATATGTAATTAGTTGAAAATATTTACACAAATAGAGACACACCCATGAGCAGGCCACCCAACTAGAACACTGGTCACGCCTCCCACATTATTAGGTGCTCGCCACGGGATGCGGTCATTTGGTCTACTGCATTATGGTAGAAAGTCATTAGGTCGAATCCATTAGGTCGACATGCTAAAAGGTCGACATGACTCTAGGTCGACATGGGAAAAGGTCGACATGATTCTAGTTCGAAAGGTCATTAGTTCGACAGGTCATTAGTTCGACAAGGTCATTAGTTCGACATTGTCTATGTCGACATTCACAAGGTCGACATGGAGTTTTTCACTGTTTTTTGAGCCAACATGTGCCGACAGGCGGTATTTCATGCCCTACCATCCACTAGGGCGTGGTGGGAGAATAAAATAGTGTGCCGAGCGTAGCGAGGCACCGTGCCCGACGCATAGCGAGCGCAGCGAGCGATGCGAGGGGATGCAGTGCACTTTAAACTGTGTCCATGTCGACTGTGTTGACATTCAGGTAAAAAAACAGTGAAAAACCCCATGTCGACCTTGTGAATGTCGACATAGACAATGTCGAACTAATGACCTTGTCGAACTAATGACCTGTCGAACTAATGACCTTTCGACCTAGAATCATGTCGACCTTTTCCCATGTCGACCTAGAATCATGTCGACCTTTTAGCATGTCGACCTAATGGATTCGACCTAATGACTTTCTACCATAATGCAATAGACCAAATGATCCCAACCCCTGGCCACAATCCCTATTATTGTGCATAATAGGCCCTTGATAATTTTCAGCTCTAGGCCCATTTAGACCTTAATCTGGCACTGCCCTTGACGGCAGGCACACGGCAGGGGACGGGGGGATGGGGGCGGTGTAATGTATCTCCCTGGGGTAAAACTGGAGTGGTCAGGACCATAAAGGGAGGCTGTAATCTCTCCCTCCCAGTAATAGCTGTTCACAGAAAACGTTAGGTAAAAAATGGCAGAGATCCAATTACCATTTTGTGTGCTTTCTGGGTACAACCCTGCAAGCTGTACAGGCTGTGTTTTCTGGTCACTGGACCTGGGTTTTTATTTCTTTATTTTGTGTACCCTTTTAAGGGGTTGATGTGCAGTGGAAAAAGGGTATTAATGAGAACTTACCCCTAACACTGACTTTGTATGAAATTAAAAATAACTAGTGCATACATACATACATACATACATACATACATACTAGAGTGGGCGTCACCTACTGTAGCTCCCTAGTGTTTCCTCCTTTGTATTGTTCAGCCCCTGCATGTCTTCGCTAAGCCAAAAAGCCACTGTTGGTTGCAGGCCCATATATCCCCTCCCCCACCACTGTGCCCAGTGTTGTTTTAGAACAGTGGTCCTCAAGTACCCCCAACAGTGCACGTTTTCCATGTCACCCGGCAGGTGCACTCATTATTCAGGCACATTTGAAAAGATCCACAGGTTGAGCTAATTATAGCACTTGTGATTCTGTGTGGAGACCTGAAAAACATGCACTGTTGGGGGTACTTGAGGACCAGGGTTGGGAACCACTGTTTTATAATAGGATCTGCAGGTTCTGGTAGATGCTCCGTGTACCACAGACCGGCATTCTCTTCTAGAGGAGGAGAACAACATCTTCCATCGTATGAGGACAAAGCAGCGTCATAGGGTGCCACTGCTACAGACTATGCTCCTGGTGTAAGTCACTGATACCTAGGTCTCTGTATTATGCCAGAACTTTTAGAACTACAGTATTCAATGATTTTCAGGTTGAGTATCCCTTATCCAAATATCCGTTATCCAAATGATTCCAAAAACCATAGTTTCCAAAATGTAAAGGTTTTTTTGTATCCTAAAAACCTACTGGGTACATCTGTAACTGGCATTGCTGTGGACATGCTATGTAACTGGCACTAAATATGTGCAAGAAAATGATTGCTTGGCATTCAAAGTCAGTACCTGAGATAGCACACAGACTTTTTTTCATGTTTTATAACCTTGTTTCATGCACAGATAGATATTTGTGTGTATCACACGTGTTTGATGTGCTTATACAGGTTGAGTATCCCGTATCCAAAAAGCTCGGGACCAGGAGAATTTTGGATAACGGATTATTCCGTATTTCGGAATATTTTAATATTTCAATTATGTATTTTGAAGTATCTTGCATGTATGCTGTATAAACACATAAAATACACACAAATATATTTTATTACCACATAAAATACACACAAATATATTTTATTTGTTCAAAAACAAGGTTTCAAAACATGAAACAAAATTTGTGTACTATCTCAGCACTGAATTTGAATGCCAAGCAATCATTGTCTTGCACATATATAGTGCCAGTTACATATCATGTCCCCAGTAGGGCTGTTACAAATGTCCCCAGTGAGTTTTTAGCAAAAAAAAATAATTTTTTTTTCACTCTCTGGAATGTATGGTTTTCGGAATAATTCGGATAACGGATACTCGGATACGGGATACTCAACCTGTACAACATAAATGCAAGATATCTCATTCAAATATAAAAATACTCCAAAATACGGAATAATGCGTTATCCAAAATACTTCTGGTCCTGAGAATTTTGGCTTAACCTGTATATCCTTGATGCTGGTTCCTAGATTTTAGAGAATTTTGTTGAGCTCTGCTTTCTCTCTCGTATCCTGATTTATAACATGGTGAACTCCTTATTCTTCCTTGGTTAGCATCCATGTTTCCACATACATGGCCTGACTTGCACTTGCCTCTTCCTTAAAGAACCAAAAGGCTCTTTACATGTGGTCCCAACAATCCGCCTAATAGGATTGTTATTGCAATCGGTAAAAAGACTGTATATCTATGATTGTGATCAGTGATTTTCAGCCTAGGTTAACACGAAATGAACCTTCACCAAAATTGTTCGTGAAACAATGTATACCAGAAAATGTTATTGTGCAACCCTGGCGAAAAACATATACAATACACTTACACAATTTTGTAAATGGATCACTTTCAATGCCAAGTAACCCTGTAACTTGGAAGAAAAAAACAGACCATCGTGCAAATATTGTATTAAAAAGTAGCCAATCTAATGGTAACTATATGCACTCACATGGAAATGCAATTTGATTGGCAAATAAAGGGTCTTTCAATCAAAAGCAGTGAACAGAAATCCTAGGAAAACTTAAAAAAATGACATCTAGTGCAACATTGTAAGTAAAAGGTATCAATTGACATTTATTGGACAAACTCACATTTTTTTTAAGTAAAATCGCATATACATTAACCCACAAGGGGTATAAAATCTCTCAAAGGACAATGGGCGGCAACATGAATCTTTAAAGTCCGTCCAGTCCTGAGGAAACCGGTCAGCAGCAGTGATAGGCTTTAGTGCGCTTTCAGGCTTAGGTAGCCCTTCATCAGAACTTTTTGAATGTTTGTATCACATGGTTCTCTAAAAAGATACTTACAAATCATCATGACGGCTGGAATTCAGACAAAAGTGCTCGATCGCCTATAGTGAGCAATTTTGAAAGAATTTTGTGTAAAACCAGCCTCTGAAGGGTGCAAAATCGGGAGTCGTTGCTGGCGTTTAAACTTTGTGGGAACGACACCTCGCACCCTAGGATCGACCTCCTATACTGTGTGTGTGTTTCCTTGCTATTCTTGTTATGTTATTCTAGAGGTAAAATGTTGCCACCGTTCAGATTGTCTTGTACGGAGAATGATTCTCTCTTATTTTCCCACAGATCCGGCCTTCGGGCTGCGGCACCAGGAGGAGAGGTGGTGTACGCCACTTGCTCTCTTTCCCAACTCCAGAACGAGTGTGTAGTGGAGAGAGCCCTCGAGCTGGCGGCCTCGGAGTCCATGCCGAGATTCAGAGCCTCCGATCCTTCCGGGATGTGTTCAGAAATACTGGTCGTCCCGCATCTCACTGCAAACTTTGGACCTATTTACCTCTGTAAGCTGCTCCGCATGCGTTATCGACATGCATGGAACACGGTAGAAGAGAGCCTGGAGGGAATCCTAGAACTGCATCCTTTTCAGGTGTAAATGGTTCACCACTGTTACTGTCAGGGATAAACTGGGGCTAAACTTAAGCCCTGGCATTCCTTCTGTCTGTGTATGCACACAAACAGGGGGAGTGGTCACGTGCCACGCCCCAAAGTACGCATACCAGTCTAGCAGCACTGCTGGGAAGAGGCCTCAAGACGTCTGAACGGTGCATCAGGCCATTGGTCCTTATGACATTTGTCAGATGGCTAGTCCTGCCTTGGTGTCCGCTGATAAGGAGGGGTCCTGTGTGTGCATCCTGGGCATAAGATGCCATGCTATGCTGACCACCAGAGCACGAGATAAGGAAATGTATAAACTACATTCTTATATTCACTATTGTGTGATATTTCCTTTGGAGTCTTCTCCTGGTAAGTGAATCCATAATAAATCTGCCAGGAACCTATTTTCTACTATAAAATTGTGCAAGCCAACAAACGAATATGCCCATAAAAATAAATTATAGATTTGATTGTAAATATCAAAACGTTAAATGATTTCATTGTGGAGTCATTTTTTTTTTTGCACCTTTTTAAAAACACCGACCTACATACAAATGATTTTTATGAGAAATAAACAATAGAAAGGTTGGATGAATTGACATTATGGGCCCGATTCAGTCCTGTTCGTATTGTTGCAGCCTAGCCGCCCGGGGTCCGCTCAGGCATAGACGTTAGCAGGGGAGCGTTTTTATGGGTACGTTCCCCTGCTGTTGTCCACCCATTCACGAGTATCCTGGAGCCAACGGGCCGGCGAGTGTGAAACTTGCCTAGGCTACTTGGTCCCTGGGTTTGCGGATGTGCATATTCACACAAGTGCTAACCCCGAACATCGGGATCGGGGACGAATTTGGACCTTAACGAATGGGTCTGAATCGGCTCCTACAGAGCCATCCTCATCTAGCCCTTTAATAGGATTAAGTGAGTAAAAGGATTACTCTGCTAATCCCGTACTGTATTGTTCTATGTATTGTATTTCTGTTGAAAACAATAGGCCTTGGCTCACCATGGCTCTCCAGAGAAGGCTGGCTGGGGAGGGCTCCATCTGTATATATGCATTAATGTTTGTGAAAATGGAGAACGCCTGCATTAACTAGGGGACTGCACAGCACAGCATGTGACAAATGATAGTCCTGTTATATGGACAAGTGTTACTATAAAACATGAGAAAAGTACCAAGGCCTCCCCATTTCCAGGTGCTCGTTACATGCATCAGCCCCACTGAAAACTGGAAGGTGAAAATGTGCTCATCGAAAGTGAAAGGACCAATGTGCTAGATGAAGAAGATGTGTAACAAAGAGGTGCCAACGTCGGGAGCCTATTGCACGCTGGGTAGTACAGAGCCTAGCTGGGCCCCGGTACGTTTCAGGGGGCATGGCCATACACCCTTAAGTTAAAATCTTGAGAAAAATAGCACTTTAATCACCACCCTGGCCACACTGCACACTGGAAGCATGTGCTGGATTGAGGAGAGCTGCTGCTGGCAGGTAATAAAGCCCCATTGGGCCCCTCCATCAGACATGTGCACTGGTAATTAGTACCCCCTTTATCGGCACCACTGACTGCATGCAATAGCTATTGACCTGGTTATTGCCCACAGCATTAGAATTCCACCACTGGCAGCAGTGGCAAACGCAGGATTTTTAGGGAGGGGTTTCCAAATGTAGTCCAAAATCTCCCACTCTGCAAGGCAACGGAGTAAGTACAGGAGTCTGGGGGAGCGGTAACTGCCCTGAAAATTGGTCTTTTCATACACTGGATACCAGGGGCGGAACTACCGGCGGAACTACCGGCGGTGCAGCCGGTGCATTGCACCGCGGCCCATCGCAATGAAAGAGCCCACAACTGTGAACTTCATATTTGCCGATACTCATTAATCCCCACAAAGCCTACCCAATCCTATGGAATCCCCCATAAAACGCGGAAAGCGCATGATGATGCGCAAGTTCAGCGGCGACGGGGGGGGCGGAGCTTGACATTGGGATGCGCACAGCAGGCTCAGGGCAGCCATGAAATAAGACTCCCACCTCATACCTGGAGCCGCCGCAGGAGAGGACAGCACCCAGCGGTGGGTGTGGCCTCAGCCTGCTGCCGCTAAGCTGGGAGACCCGGCTGCCGCTGTGCGGAGATCGTCACTACAGCTGCATGCTATGCCTCGCTGGGATGGTTGACCACGTCACAGCTGACAAGCTGTGAGAGGTAGAATTACCATGTGTGGGGGGTGCGCTGAATGTAGGAGAGCAGGGGGGGGGGGGGGCTGTATCAAAATAGTGTGAGTGGGGAAGGTGGTGGGGATCTCCCAGGGACATCTCCCACAATTATTACTCTTCAGTATTCCACTATTCCTCCTCTCTCCCACCTCTCCCCCACTATTATATTCCTCCTCTCTCTTATTATTCCTCCTTTCTCCCACTATTCCTCCTCTCTCCCATTATTCCTCCTTTCTCCCACTATTCCTCCTCTCTCCCATTATTCCTCCTCTCCTCTCTCCCACTATTCCTCCTCTCTCCCATTATTCCTCCTCTCCTCTCTCCCACTATTCCTCCTTTCTCCCACTATTCCTCCTTTCTCCCACTATTCCTCCTCTCTCCCATTATTCCTCCTCTCTCCCACTATTCCTCCTCTCTCCCATTATTCCTCCTTTCTCCCACTATTCCTCCTCTCCTCTCTTCCACTATTACCTCTCTCCCAATATTTATCCTCTCCTCTCTCCCGCTGTTCCTCCTCTCTTCTCTCCCACTATTCCTTCTCTCTCCCAATATTTCTCCTCTCCTCTCTCCCGCTGTTCCTCCTCTCCTCTCTCCCGCTATTCCTCCTCTCCTCTCTCCCACTATTCCTCCTCTCCTTTCTCCCACTATTCCTCCTCTTTTCTGCTCTCCTCTTTCCCACTATTCCTTTTCCCAATATTCCTCCTGCTTCCCACTATTCCTCCTTCTCTCCCACCTTTATGATAATATCATACCACACCAGCAACCATGCTCCCCAATCACAGTCCCCTCCTGTCATTTTTTTTTATATCTGCCTCTACATTAAAGTACATTAGCCAGCTAGTCACTACAGGCCCATAACTAAGGATGGGGCAGTTCATGATGTAGGAGGGGAAGCCATACTTTAGGGGACAGTTTCTGCAGGACCAGGCATGCCGTCTTCCCACCTAACCTGATTAATCCCTACCATTCTGAGGACTAGACCCCATCCCAGGTCTGCCCAGCTGCCAAATGCTTTGTTACAGGGGGAATGGAGATCTGGGCAAAGCCAGTGGAGAAATGGTGTGTTATTACATTTACATTAACAGAATTGGTTCAGCAGGCAGAAGCTGGGCTGATAGAAGATGTGGGCTACGGGCAGGGGCGCGACACTGCATTCTGCAGATTTTGGCAGTGTAGTGATGTATTGCAGCGAATTGTGGTGATGTTGTGTAGTGATGTATTACAGCATATTGTGATGATGTTGTGTAGTTACTGTATGTATTGCAGTGTATTGTGGTGATGTGTAGTTATGTATTGTGGTGATCTTGTGTAGTTATGTAATTTTGTGTATTTTGGTGATGTTGTGTAACGATATATGCAGCATTTATGGGGATGTAGTGTAGTGATGTGGGGAACATGTTGCTGTGGAGGGGCATGTTAGTGAGACAGTGGGGCCATTTGGGGCACACAGGGGATCATGTGAGGAAGACGCTGTTAGGTGAGCACAGCCATGGGCACTCATTGAAATAACACACCAACCGCCTTGTTTTTCTTTAGTGGGGGTGGGGGCCCAAAGCATATGCTTGCACCTGGGCCTACCAGTTGCTAGTTCCGCCACTGATGGATACTGTATTGATATTTAACAGTACAGATGGTCTATAGTATAGGCTCTTTCAAACATTTAAATACAATAAGTAGTCAGGAAAAGGTTAAACATATAATAATAAATAAATACACAAACATAATAGAACCAGTGCTGCACTTTCTAAGTTCACAATCTCACACTTCATGGTAAGGCTCCTGTCTCTTCCTCCTAGCAGCTGCTCTCTGGTCCATTTTAACATGGCCAATATCAAAACATGTAGCAGTGCATGCTGGGATGTGTAGTTCAGCAACAGATGGAGGGCCAAAGTTCCCCATCCCTGATTCAAGGCACTTGCCAAGAGGAGGGGGGTTTCTGGGTAACCAACCCCCCCTCCCCCCCCCCCGCGTTTGCATAATCATTCATGAACACTTCCTTCGTTAAAAAATTTACTAAGCTTTGAAAAGTGATAAAGTGGAGAGGTATAAACCTCCAACCAACCAGCTCCTAGCTTTCATTTTTCAAACACAGTCTGTAACATGGCATTTAAAAACTGATTGGTCATTACATTATCACTCTTCGTGTTATCAAGCTTAGTACATCTGGCAGGGTGAAAATGTCGGCTACTGTATATGACAAAAGAAATAAGCAAATGATTCATGCAGCAGGAAATGTATTCTGCAGCTGCTTGATACACTTGTCTCGCAGCATTTGTTGCTAATAGAGATCTCAGTGCATTTGTGCATTCGCTGTAGAAATATGGTATGAGTAAAACACCATTAACATTCAGGGCCGGTGCAAGGCAGCGGAGCGCCCCAGGCAAGTCGCGGTGGGGGCGCCCCGGTGCCGGGGGGAGGGAGGGGGCGGGGGGGGGGGTGGTACCTCTATAAAAAATTGCTGCCACGGCGTCCCTGCAGTGCTGGGGCGGTCAGGGGTGTCCGTGCCGTAGGGGTACCTGCGGCGCCATCATGTGTATAAAGCTGGCTGCGGCCGGCGGGGTCCCTGTAGTGAATAGCAAATAACTAGCGCTTCCGGCGCCGCCGCGCGCATAGCGCTAGTTATTTGCTATTCACTACAGGGACCCCGCCGGCCGCAGCCAGCTTTATACACATGACGGCGCCGCAGGTACCCCTACAGCACGGACACCCCTGACCGCCCCAGCACTGCAGGGACGCCGGGGCAGCAATTTTTTTACACAGTTCGCTGGGGGTGAGGGGCGAACTGCCGCCCTCCAGGTGCCGGCGCCCTAGGCAAATGCCTAGAGCTGCCTAGTGGTGGCGCCGGCCCTGTTAACATTACAATGATGGCACCTATACAAATGTGTCAGTAACAAAATAAAAGCTAAGGTTACATTGGTAATATATTTCACGTAAGAATACCTATTGCACCTATATATTATACACAGATATCATTGTCTATCATACATAGCACACAGACATAAACCTCATTGACAGCCATATATTGAACAGAAATCGGAATCCTCCCCCACCACCACCACCACTATTGTCGTCAAACATTGTCATTCATCACATTCTCCAGAGACAGAAGATTCTTAAGGACAGAATGGTTGGAACTTCCTCATCTTTGCGGCCACAGCTTACGCCAGTTACATTAGCAGCTTTCAGCATCATCGTCCCCTTGCGGGCTCGCTTCGCTCGCCACGCTTCGGGCTTAGTGTCTCGCTTTGCTTCACTTAACTCGCCACAACTTTACTAATGGTAATAGATGGTGGCGTGGACACAGGAGGGTGGCGTGGACCCAGGGTGGTGCGAGTTACGATACGTAAGTTCCGTAGCGTAAGCTGTGGCTGCAAAGATGTATGTATATGCATATATATATAAAATGCTGGCTTGGGGGCAGTGGCACTCGGATGCAAAAAAATAGACAAGAATCGGTGTGTGGGACCACACACCGCCTCTTGTCTATTTTTTTGCATCCGAGTGCCGCCGCCCCCAAGCCAGCATTGTATTGAGTGGTCAGCAGTGACCATCTCCTAGGAGGGCACCTGAGTTTATATCCGAAAATCGTGGTGTGGACATCCAGGAGGGCCACCTGAAGCAACACTATATATATATATATATATATATATATATATATATATATATATATATATGTTGTAACCACTAGGGGGTGTGCATTTAGAAAAATAATCTTGAATAATAGCACGTGTCTCGCCATAGGACTAATATAGATATACATGCGGTCCAAAGGGAACGTATGCGGTCCAGGTGACGTAATACGCACGCTGGATGATGCGTTATACGCATCTAACTAAATTGCATTTGGGGCATTGTGACAGAGACGGGACACGTGATGTGCATGTTGCGCTCACGTGACCGGAATGAGTAGGTCTATGTGCGGTCCAGATGACGCTGCTGTGCGTCTCAATTGGACGTTATTCACGCCCTCTGACGGGATAAATAGTGGACATAGCCCAGGATAGAGGCACACACCGTTGACACGTTCAACAGGTCGTGTTGCCGGACTTATACACCTTGAGATATGTTTTATGGACTGCTTGATACTTGGCATATGGTATAATAATTTTACTGTAGCAAGTGGGAGGTGCGGTATTAGATGGATAAGTGGATCCCTCCGCATGATGTATAGATTTATGTGAATACCAGCAACACCGCTAAAAGTAGTTTATTGAGACATGTGGGATTTTCTAATATGCACTTTATACCATTCTATGACTGATACACATTTTCTCTTGCTTTATATGTATTTTTCTATAGGTGTATTTTTTCACTTGATGTATAACGGATGGCTGTCAACAAGTCTTGAAAAAGGACCTGATTCGGGTCGAAACGTTGACCAGAGTGTATATGTATATATATATATATATATATATATATATATATATATATTATGGATGGCCATCGCCCATCGATTATTCAAAATCATTGATGGTTCATGGCCGATGTTGAATACTTTTGCCATCGATGGGGGAGAACCAGACGGTTTCTCTCCATCGATGGAACAGCAAAACAGTGTTTTGCTGTTTTTTGTCAAAGCGCCAGGACACGGAGCATAGCTCCGACACCTGCGTAGCCCCGCCTCCCATATTTTGATTGGCCCACAGGCCAATCAATCAAACACAATGGATGACCATCAATATGTAAAAATATCGATGGTCATCCATTGCATAGTTTAGCACTATCGATGGCCAGTTGCAGAATTGTCATCGATGGCAACCATCGATTGTAACGATGGTCATCCCTAATAAATATATATATATATATATAGATAGATAGATAGATAGATAGATAGATAGACAGACAGACAGACAGACAGACAGACAGACAGAGATTTATATATATCTATATGGATATATATATAAATATTAATTTTATTTATATAGCTATATATATATATATATATATCAATACATTCATATACAGATAGATAGATAGATAGATAGATAGATAGATAGATAGATAGATAGATAGATAGATAGATAGATCTATAGATAGATATGTGTAGAAATATAGATAGATATTTTTGCTCCTAAGGAATGGTAGCTGTCACAACAGTGAAGAGATGGCAGAGGCAATGACAGATTAAAAAAAACTGGGTCCCCATGCCCAAAAACCACCCTACCCTTGGTGTGGTGTCCCCTGAGCACTAATCTGTCACTTTTCACTGATTTCCCAAATGTTTTACTGTGTAATATCAGTGGGAAGATGATGTGAGGCATGGGACAGAGAGACCAACTGCCATTTCCAACTGCCGCATGCCACATGGGCCAGGTGTAAAACCTCAGTGTGCTGGCCTCTCACTGGCATTTCTTGAGCAGGAGCAGAGGTGAGCGCAAGAAAAAATACCCCCCCTAGAGAGATCTAGCTTTTACAGCGAGTTTACTCCAGGTATTATCAGTGATCAGAGAGATCAGCGCACATTAACATCTGTGTTTTCTTTTCTTTTTTTCTTTTTTTTTTGTGCACCTTTGGTGCAATTTACCATCAACAATGAGCCGGAGGGAACTGGCCCAGTTATTTGGAACTGGGCCATATCCGAACACCTCCTGGCTACGATCTGGACGCCGCAGACCATCTTCAGGCGTACCATCTGCAGCAGACCAACCAGCAGCGGCACCGTCCTCAGGAGCACCAGCAGCGGCAGCACCATCCTTGGTAGCACGGAGACCAGCAGTCATCCTTGCCCGCCTTCCATCCTACAGGAGATGCACCTTTACAGGAGGCGGCGCTGTAGAGTCCTGCACCATCTGCATCTCCCAGTTTCGGGTTTGTGAGGAAGTGGCGGTCACATCCTGCAGGCATGTTTTCCACGTCTCATGCCTGACACAGTGGCTGGACGTCAACAGCATCTGCCCCCTGTGCCGCGCCCGATGCTTTGACCTGAGCAGATTTCCCCAGCGTCATCTTTAGAGGAAATCAAGAACATCATTGCCCCCAAACATCCAGGGGTGCAATCCAAGGACGTAAGTACTATTCTAACTGGTCATGTCCTTGTTGTCTTGTCTCCCCCTGTCTACCCTACTCGGGGATTAGCTACTTGCTGCTGTTGTCAGCAGAAGTCTTGAGGGATTTTACCTTTTTTACCTGAACTGACGGACTTAATTTGGCACATTGAAATTTGGCTAATTGGCAACAATTCAAATTCTTCAGTCCCTCAGCAGGGTTTTGGGTTCACCTCTTGCCGAGTTTTGCTTGTGTTATCCTTGCTCTCCCCCAACCCCATTTCCCCTCATGTGTCTTTATGTTGCTTCTGATTGGCCCTGAAGCTTGTCATTATTTAGCTAATTGGCATTCAATTAAACATTTTTTTTTTTTTTTGGCAGATCATCCATTTTACTAAATTTTAATGCTTTGGGGGCTATCCATGAAGCAGTGAAAAGAGGGGAGAATTGTGATTGGTTGCTATTGGTAACATCTATTTTGGCTCATCCCTCCACTCTTCTCATTGCTTCCCCAATAGACCCCTTTGTCACCAATCTTAGTTTAAACATATTTAAATATTTTTAATGTGTTTCAAATAAATTCCACCTTTTATTCTGCCAAATACATGTCTCTGAGTCTTTATTTATATTATGGTTACTTATGATTGTGTGATTATATGGTATATACATGGGACAACCCTCAGATGGTGGAAGGTAATGGGCACCATACATTTCCTAATTGATTTAGTTCTAATAAATAAACAAATAACCAATGAATGGCAATCACTGTGTCTGAGTCTTTCTGTTATATAATTTTATTAATGGTATTTTACAGTTATTATTATTTTGTGGCTGGCGTGGGGGTCAGATAGAAGATGTTAATCCTATGTCGCATAATGCATGTGCAAGGGTGATTAGCGTCAGAAAATGCACATGGGTCATAAACACAAACTGTCCAGACTCTGGGCCAGATGCACTAAGCTTCAAAAGTGATAAAATGGAGAGTGATAACCAAACAACCAATCAGCACCTGCCTGACATTTTTCAAACACAGTCTGTGACATGTCAGGTAGGAGCTGATTGGCTGGCTGTTCATCACTCTCCATTTTATCACTTTTGAAGCTTAGTGCATCTGGCCATGTGACTGACAGGAAACTGGTGTTTGGGGTGTGGAAACCTGCCATATTCCAGGTGTTCCTGAAAAATGCAGCCGTGCCCAGGTATTTAAGAGGAGGGTCTGTGATGTCAGCAATGACCACTGTCACAGTCCTAGATTAATGGAAGGGGGGAAATTTGAGGAAGAATTACTTCACAGAAAGAGTAGTGGATAAGTGGAATAGCCTCCCATCAGAGGAGGTAGCGGCAAATACAGCAGTACAATGTAAACATGCTTGGGATAGGCATATTGATATCCTTACAAAAAAATAAGGATCAAATATGGTTTGAGGTAACGGGGGAAATTTACTAAGAAAAATTTGTGGAAAAAAATTGTATTTTCATACGAAAATACAAATTTTTGGGGGGCGTATTCGTATTTTTGGCATTTACTATGCCAAAAATATGAATTTTCGTATTCATATTGATGGGACATTCGTATTTGTATTTACAAATACAAATGGATACACCATCGATAGAATACGACAGAAATCACCATTCAAAAGAATGGTGATTCCTGATTTACTAAGCGGCCGTATTAAAAATACGGCCGCGAATGGCCAGGCAAATACGGCAGGAAAATACACTTAATTTTCCTGTTGTATTTGCAGCCTTCAGTGTCAAAATAATAATAATAAAAAATAAATAAATTTAAAAAAATGGCGTGGGTTCCCCCCCCCCCACAGCTGAAAGAGCCGGGCTGGTAATAAAAAATCAGGAAACCCGACAAATAGGGCCTCCTCGGTTTTTTTAAACCAGCCCCAGCAGGCTCCAGGTCCGGGGCTGGTTCCCAAAATACGGGGGACAAAATGAATAGGGGTCCCCCGTATTTTAAGAACCAGCCCCAGACCAAACCAGCAGGGCCGATGCTAGGGTGTTCAGCGCCCCCCTGCAAACTATACATTTGCGCCCTCCTATACTTTGCAAAGAGACAGCGCATGCTGAAATAAAAGGGTGTACAGTATAATGCCCATAGTAGTATTGCGTCATACACATAATGTGCCCAGTAGCAGCAGTGCCATAACTTGATATTTTATTGCCCTGTGCCAGAAAAGGAATTGGTGCCCACACACACATAATAGGGACAAAGCGCACTGTAGGCGGGCATCACAATTTTTGCACTGTAATGTCCCTTATGCATTATGCCACACACCATAATGCCCATTACAAATTATGCCACCCAATGTAATGTTTATTGCACATTGTACAATAATGTGTAATTCTCATTACACATTATGTCACACATCGTAATTCCCATTACGCCACACACCACGTAATGGCCATTACACATTATGCTACACATCGTTATGCTTTTTACACATTATACCACTGTACACTGTAATGCATATTACATATTACTCAACATAAGTGTCACTTGCCACTTACCTACATGCTCATTAACAGGAGTTACATGCACACTGAAAGGGGTTACATGCTCGTTGCCAGGGATTTCTTGCTCAATGCCAGGGATTTCTTGCTACTTTCCATGTGGTATTATGTGCTCGTTGCCAAGGAGGATTACATGCTCATTGCCAAGGGGGATTACATGCTCGTTGCCAAGGGGGATTACTTGCTCATTGCCATGGGGGATTACATGTTTATCACCTAGGGGGTTTACATGGTTGTTATCCGGGGGTGGGGGGGATTAAATGCTCATTGTCTAGGGGGTTACATTCTCATTGCCCAGGGGGATTACATGCTCATTGTCCAGGGGTAGGTACCCTGCGCTACAGGAATCCACACTTCTGGGTAGTGGTGGGCACCCTTACAGATGCTGCTGGGCAGAGGGGGAGGGGGCAGGTGCTGGGCCGAGAGAGGGGGAGAAATACATGTACAAAAAGTAGGGTGACAAATTCTGTGCAGAGAGACGGAGAGGGGGGACAAATGTGCAGAAAAAGGGGGGTTCAGATGCTGGGTAGAAGGGGGGCAGATTCTGTGTAAAGAGACAGGAGCAGATACTGGGTAGAGAGAGTGGGGGACAGATACAGGGTAGAGAGGAGGAGGGCAGATGCTGGGCAGAGAGAGGATGAGGGCAGATGCTGGGCACAGAAGGGGGACAGATGCTGGGCAGAGGAGGGGACACATATGCTGGGCAGATTCTGGGTAGAGGAGGGCAGAAGTTGGGCAAAGAGGGGGGCAGAAACTGGGCACAGAATATAGAGAATAAATATAAAACATGCAGGAGAGTGAGAGAATGACTGTAAGAGAGGGGAGAGGAAGGAACAGTAGCTACAGAGACATGGGTGCTAGATGGATGTATACTGTAACTCACAGATGGGGCCATTCTTCTGTTATCTGATTATCCTCAGTATTCCAAGGGTCGGGGGAGCACGTGACCCAGCCCTCCAATCAGGAGCTCCTCTAACCAGCATGTGCCGAGCTCCTCCAATCACAGCTTGGCACAGGCTGTTCTTCTGACCCTAATTCTGTCATCAGGGGGGAGGAGCTCGGCACCGCAGTGAGTTTAGGAGATGAAGAGACTTCCAGTGCTGCTGCTGCTGGTCTGGTCTCAGTTTCATCATGTAAGTCCTCCTCCGCTCTGCTGCAGGTGCCGCTGCCTGCCTTACACACATCAGCAGCATCCGGCAGCACTGATTTACCTGCTCACAGCAGAGTCCCAGAGCAGGGAGAGCAGCGCCTTCACAGCCTGGCGCCTCCCTGCTTTGCAGGATCTGCTGAGCAGGTAGCGCCGGTCCTGCAAACCAGCCAGCAGGGTAATGTCAAAGCCGGGGGACACTTATTATATAAGGTCCCGCGGCCAAAACATTCATCCCTACTGACCAGTCAGCCTGGCCAGGGGCCCTGGGGGAGTGGGGACCCCCCCAATAAAGCCCCCCCCCCCCCCTCCAGGACTTACCTGACCAGGCTGAAGCCTGGTGCTCTCCTCGGTGCCCCTGGGCGGTGGGCATCCAGCTGATTACAGTGTAAAAAAAAGAATAAACTATTGTTTAATACTGTGGAACTATGAGTCCCAGCAAGCCTCCCCCACAAGCTGGGACGTGGAGAACCACAAGTCCCAGCATGAAGGGCATTAAAGGGCCCGCTGCTACTTGTAGTTCCACAGTATGAAAAACAGACAAATACACACTGACACGTGAAAAATAAAACTTTAATACAGCCAAAGCCCATACATACTGATACTTACCTATATTGAGCCAGTCGGTAGGTCCCGGGGTCTGGGGCTCCATGGTCCAGGGTCCGGTGCCTTGGTTCCTGGGTCCGTGGCTGCAGAGTCCGGGATCTTGGTTCCGGGGCTCCAGGGCTGAAGAGTCCGGGGTCCAGGATCCGAAGAAATCCATATGGTGACCTGTGGAAGGAAATCCTACTCACCAGGTCCTCTGGCGAAGATCCCGTCTTGTTCTCTCCGCCTCAGTCCAAGTCGCGCATCACCCCGCTCGGACTGAGGAGAGACGCAGAGAACATTCATCTTCTGCGCCTCTCCTCCGAATTATTCTATTGGCCGCCCAGCGGCCAATCAGGAGCCGACTTTCTCGGCTCCTGATTGCCCACTAGGCAGCCATGTATGTGGGTATGTGGGAAATCAGTTTACTTTACATGTGACACAGGTAGTAAGCTACTTCCATAAGACCTAGAGCCTGATTCAGATTTGTACTCAATGCCGATGTTCATGCAGCTGAGCCTTTATAGGTAAACCCTGCATGCTCCAAGGTACTTTATCTATGGCGCCTTCAATCAGCAGCAAGATTATAGTGCTATGGATTGTTTGAGGAGGGCCTCAAACCGGTATCTTGCCTTGGGCACCATGAGGTTAAAATCCGCCTCTGGTGTGACCAGCTGTAGGTGGGTGCAGTGGCATTGAGGGGGGGAGCCAGTACTTTTTACCTGGGTCCAGGTCTGCTGGAGGGTCCAGGGCCCACTCCCCCTCCACTGTTGCAGGGAGCCGGGCAGTCGGCAGAAATGAAAGGCTGCCGCAGCACAGCCTCTCTCTTCTGCTCAGGACATGCTGCTCAGTGCTGTGTGCGGAGCTGGGGAGAGAGGCAGATACTGCAGCCCTGATGCAGGCGTGATCCCTCCCTGCCACCCACCTGTAGTGTCCACTGTTTTTTAATATCAATTCAAATAACAAATGTGTAAAAATGTATTATATTTCCTCAGTGGCGTAACTAGAAATTTTGCTCCCCCCTGCCAAAAAAATTCTGGCGCCCCCCCTCCTTCCTTCCATTTTTTGGTAAAAGAAACAGGACAGTTTCTCAGCTATTCGGCTCTCAATAAAAACACCCCCCCCCCCCCCCCAAATTAAAGAAAAACACAAAGAATTTATGAAGAACCTATAGTGTGCCCATTTCAAAAAGGTGTGTGGCGATGCTTATTAGACAATATGCAAAACACTGTAATGTCTATTACATATTATACCACACACCATAATGACCCTTAAGGCGATTGCGACCAATCGGCCCAAGTCGTCCCTCCCTGACATGCCGTCGGGTCCGATGCGCGCTCCCATGCGCATCTGACCCGACCAGGTGGTCAGACCGGTAGGCCGTCCGACCACCCGTTTCTCCTGGTGGTGAGGCGGGTGGGAAACAGGGACGCATGCAATCCATCACAACGAATCGCATGCGTCCCTGCCGCCGGGAAGGTCCTCGCAGGCTATCGGGTGTCCGTACACTGCTGCGAGACATTGCAGACAGTGTATGGACACCTTAACACATCGCTATCCATACACACTGGGCAAAAATGCCCAGTGTGTATGGACCTTTAGTGTGAGTGCCAATCCACAAATAAGATACCCCCTTCAGAGCTGACAGGGGGGCCTTGAGGTATATATATGTGTGTGTGTGTATACACATATTTTATTGTCGAGAGATCCTGCGTTACCCAGAAATGTTTCTAATACATACAGGATATACACGCACACATACCATACAGACACACAGGACTTACATGCACATATACCATACAGACATGCATCACATACACGCACATACATACATACACACAGGACATGCATGCACACATACAGTTATCGCACACATACCGTACAGACACACAGGACATACATGCACACATACCATAGACACACACAGGACATTCAAGCACACATACCATACAGACACACAGGACATACACGCACAGATACCATACAGACACACAGGACATACACGCACACATACCATAGACACACACAGGACATTCAAGCACACATACCATGCAGACACACAGGATATACACGCACACATACCATATACACACACACACACACACAAGACATACAAGCACACATACCATACAGACACACAGGACATACACGCACACATACCATATACACACACAGGATATACACGCACACATACCATACACACACACACACACACACACACACACACAAGACATACAAGCACACATACCATACAGACACACAAGACATACACGCGCACATACCATACACATAAACACACACACACACACAGGACATACACGCACACATACCATAGACACAAAGGACATACACACACATGGCATACAGGCACAGATACCATACATACACACACACAAAGCATATTTATAAATATACACAAGCTATAGACACACATAGTATACACAAAGGACAAAAACACACACACACACTCACACATAGCATTTAAACAAAGTATACATACATTATACATACACACAGCATACTTACAAACACCAATACTAAAACAAATAACCCCCACAAGCAATGGAGGGCACCCAGTTTCCACATACCCAGCCCTCCCCCTTCCCACTGCAGCTACCAGTACAACATAGTGCTCACTGGGCCACCAGCATACATTAATGGTGCCCACATTCTTCACCCCCTGCCCATGCCCCTCCAGCTGGCACCCACAACAAGGGACACAGACCTGTCAGTTGTCCATTCCAGGCAGGTTAATCTTCGTGTCTCAGGCAGCCCCATGCGTTGTAGACACATAGAGAAGAGCTTCCTGAGTGCCGAGGATCTCTGCGCTGCAGCGCCACCTACAGGCAGCTCAGCAGTACATCCTTAGCTTTCTCCCAGCAGCTTGCACAGGACAGCCTTCGGCTCCGAGAGAGCCGTGACCCTCCTGCGCCCCAGTGGCGCCGGCTCCCCCCCGCGACCGCTGGGGCTGCCTATGCCTAGTTACGCCACTGTATTTCCTATATAAGGTAAACATTGCCGGTCGTTATGATGATGTTTGCTTGGCAAGTTTCACACCAATTTTGACAAATTCATTGGCAAAGGGTTAAAACACCACAAAACCATTCCCCAATGAAATGCAATCCAGTAAAGGGCTTTTTTTCTATAACCACAAAAGGCCTGAAGCAGCGGTATCTCATATGTTCCACCCTGCGCATGTTGTCCAATTCAGACATACGGTATACATCTCTATGGATCTGTGGCCAATATGGGCTGTGCACAACTGAACTTCATCTCCTCGTGTGGCTACATGGGGGACACTGGATGGCTTCAGGGCATTTGCACATAGAGTATAAATCAGGTTGGCATGCAAATGCATACACAGCTATGATTTTCTAGTTTATGTTACCACCAATCATCACAGGAGAAGCTGCCATCCAAGAAAGAAGACAGACACCCAGCGGAGCCATCTCAAGTCACTATTGAGGAACATCAACTCCTAGGGTTAACCTATGGTTCTTCAGTCTGGGTGACGCCAGTGGCGTAACAAAAACAATTTTGACGCTCTCTCCGGTTAAAAGACAAGACACCCCCCCCCCCCCCCGGGAGCTAGCAGGGGGCTACCTGCGTTGAGGGAGAGGTCCCCGCGGTGCTGAGTATCATGTTGCCGGGGTCCCTGCAATGACTTGGAAATGACAAGCTATCTGCCGCCCGGTGGCGCGGGAAGCACTTCTGACTTTGAAAACACTGGGCACACGCTGATTGGCTGAGACTCAGCCAATCAGCATGCGCCCAGTGTTTTCAAAGTCAGAAGTGCTTCCCACACCGCCGCACGGTGGATAGTGCGTTATTTCCAGGTCACTGCAGGGACCTTTAAACGTCATACTCAGCACCGCAGGGACCTCCAGGATCTCCCTGACCGCAGGTACCCCCACGCTGCACGGACCCCCCTGCTCGCTCCCCGCTGCACCCATAAGGAGGGGGGAGCTGGGGGAATAACAATAGCGCCCGCAGACCCCCCGGCACCTCCCCACCGCCGTGGGGCCTGCGTCGCTATAGTTACGCCACTGGCCGACGCAGTGGTGAGGCTGATGACATGATTCTCTGCATGCAATATAGCAGCTAACGAGGTAATGGGCAAGTACTAAGGGGATGTACTAAGCCTTGAAAAGTGATAAAATGGAGAGTGATAAAGCACCAACCAATCAGCGCCTGTCATTTTTCAAAACAGCCTGTAACATATGGCCTAATTCAGACCAGACCACTGGGCTGTGAGTCTCCGGAGCCCACATCCATGGTAAAGACATGAAAGAGTTTTCTTTCCTGATTATGAAGCTGTATAAATGCGGCAATATCTACCTTTTAGGTTGACAATTTCTGTCACTGGTGTTAGTGTCAGATCATATCGCTGTATACATACTGTGCGTGTACCTGAGGAATTACACAGATGGTAATAGAGGAATGTGTTTTTCTAGTATTACATCAGCGTATGCATGCGTGGGGGGGGGGGGGGTGTCAGTTGAATACTGACCAGGTGAGCAACAGACAGCCCTGCTCGCTGTCACCGCTCGCCCCCGGCATTGAATACACCCCAATGAATTCATCACCGATAATTGGTATGATTTTATCACTTAGACCACTGGTTCCCAAACTGTGTGCCTAGGCACCCTGGGGTCAGGGCCGAATTTAGGGCTCAGGCCGCCCCTAGGCACAAAATCATTGGCCGCCCCCCCCCCCCCCCCCCCCCCCCATTTTTACATATTCTTGCAGATCCAACTGTGCAATTCACATTGCATATCAATCTGCTGGAGGGGGTATTGAGACGCAAGGAGGTGGTACCGTGATGCAGGGTGGCACGGAATGGGTAGAGACGCATGGTGGAAGGTAGTGGGTAGAGACAAGCATGGTGGTAGGGAGGGAGTTGAGATGCAAACACAGGACCCCTCATTGTCAGTGAGGAAGCCTGGGTCACCTGCACCTGGCCATGCACTCTCACCTTATCTGTGCTGTTGCTCCTTCTCCCTCTCAGGTCCTGCTGCTGCCACTCTGAAGGTTGTTCTACTGATGGTCACCGGCTCCTCTTCTGCTTTTCAGAGGGGTACTGTCCGTCCGCTCTCCTCCTTTACCGCAACTGTTCCTGGTCGAGGAGAGGGGGGGGGGGGGCACTGTCTCGTGATACTACCGCTGCTCCTGGTTGAGGAGAGGGGAAGACTGTCCCCTGGTACTGCTGGCAGACAACCGCACTGCCTCTACTTGTCTGCCAGCTCACTTAAGCCCTGGACCCGCCGCATCAGTGTTTAAAAAAAAACCGCTGCTCTCTAGCTGGCGCCGGCATGGCCCGCCTCTGCTGTCTGACAGGTCCTGCGTCTCCGGTCCCTGCAGCAGTGCTGACAATCCAGGAGACAGCCGCGCAGACTCCCCCGGCTGCCCCAAGTAACGGCGCTAGTGCATTAGCACTATTATTTACGGTACTGTGCTCTGCTTCCCCTCCACCACTGCCTGTCACTTGCTTCTGCCTGATCTGCCATGGTGACAGGCAGCATGCCGCCCATGATAGGTGCCGCCCCTAGGCCCGTGCCTCACGGGCCTAGTTACAAATCCGGCTCTGCCTGGGGTGCCTCAGGACACTTGCAGGGGTGCCTTGGGTTGATGGGCTAGGATCAATTCATATTATTAATGGACAACGTAACAGGCAAACCAGTGCTGGTGGCTTCCAATCATAACATATGTGGACAAACAGAAGCAAATTTGGTGTTTCCTGTTGTTTCCAGTCCACAAAAGCACTTGAATATTTATCAGGCATGAATTGTGAATCCGAATGAGGGCAAATTTGTGCAAATATATTTATTTCAGCACTCATAACTGATCATCGTCAGTGCCAACTACAGTACAGTATGCGTGCGTGATAAAATAATATTTTTCTGTGAAATGTGGCAGTTTGAAGCAGGGTCTGGGCAGGATGACATTACACACGGCACTGTCATGCCCTCTGGAACCTTTCTTATACACCAAGCAGAAACACATTTGTTTTTAGGCAGCAAAAAAACAAGACGAAAATTATTTTGCACACCAGCTACCTGTAGTAATGCATTCAAACATATAAAGAGTTAAAGGTACTGTACTAGGGAATGGATTATATACAGGAACATGGCAGTTTACAGAGAAGTTGATCTTCAGCAAGAATTAAATTACTTTGTAGATCTTACAAATCACAGGTCAAGCTTCCGTGAACCTTCAACGTACTGAACTCTTTCTCCTCTCCCCGGTGGATCTTCTGCTATCTGTGCACCTGGTAGGGATAATTAATTCACTGCTTAGAGCATGTAACACATTTCATTTTTTCCTATTTTTTTTTCTCTTTGGTTCCAATGGAGTTAATGAGAAACCATTATTATTACAGCAGGAGAATGATGTTTGTAGATCTGACTTAGATGGCCAGGGCCTGTTGTCATGGATTGATGGTCACTGCAGCATGTACCTATTACTTTGCCCATAGGTCTTGTTTCCTGCTGCTGTGATCAGCAAATCCCAAGCGGAATTAGTCTCACGAAGCCTCGGAGTGGCCTCTTACTACCAGTCTTTTATTTCTTCCTCCCAGCTAATGCCGGACAGGTTGGTGTCAAATCGTCAAACAGATTCAATGAGGCAATATTCCTTCAACCTCACGTGGGTATAGTTACATCTCTGCCAGGAGGCCCCTCGCAGGGAAAGCTGATCATCACGGAGATGGTAAACATTCATATACTGCTGGATGTTGTGTCACTTTGTGTGTGTGTGTTGCCTGACATTGCCTACTGCATAATGCAACCAGGCAACACAAACTATTCACAACAATATATATATATAATATCTACATCAAGGACAGGGTTTCAGGCAGGACTGGGACACCTATAGTACGGTAGCAGCAGTGCAGAGGCAGAACTCTGGGAGGCAATGGAGTCATCTGCCGCCGGGCTCCTGCTCCCAAGGGGGCACCTATCCTCCCCTGCAGGTTTGAATCAGTAAATTGAAAGCCATTGATATTACTGCTGTGGCTGACTCCCCCTCCCAGCAGGATGATAGAAGTCACAGTTTCTTTATTTTTAAACATAATATACATAACATACATATATATTTACTGTATGTAAGGTGCAGTGTGTGTTTGTGCGCGGGGGGGGGGCACCAATATTTATCTTGCCTCCGGGCAACTGGGACGAATTTACGCCACTGCAGCAGTGTATTGTATTTGTTTTTATTTACTGAATGTGATGACAGCACCTGAAACTTGCACCTACTGTAAGTAAGGAAAGTGGGGCAATTTATTAAATAGAAAAACAATATGTTACCGACACTGCAATTCTGTGTGTATTAGGGATGCCAATCCCGGGGCATTTTTTTTAAATCCCGGGAATCGGGATTGAAAAATGCTCAATCCCGGGATTCTCAAGAAAAACGACCATTAACTTACTTTGGGGGAACAGGTGGAGGCAGTGGGTGGGTCAGGTGGAGGCAGTGGGTGGGTGTTGCGCCAGGCGGTGAGGTGTCGGGTGGCTGAACTTCTAAAGTGTAGCCTGGAGCGGGATGTGGGAGGGCTCCGGTAGCTTCATGCGGCCTGCGCAGTGTGACCTATGACCTAACCAAGCTGCGCAGGCCGCACGCTGGGGTCGGGAACAGCCCGGCAAGTGCTCAGATGCTGCCCGGCATTAGACTGCCCAGTCTAATCCCGAAATCCTGGGATTGGATACTCCAATCCTGGAATTTAAATCCCGGACATTTTGGCGAGAAATCCCGGGATCCCTCCGATTCCCATCCTGGGATTGGCCACCCTAATGTGTGTCTAACAAATAAAAGTATGGGGATTTTGTTTAAGCTTTAATCAAAACAGGCGTATCTGCCCATGTGAACAATCCGAACAGGGGGTGGAGAGGGGCGTGAAGGGCTGTTTGGGCTAATTACCATATGCGTATGCCCTGCGTTTCATGGGCGTTCCCATAAAAAAAGCTGGCCGTACGTATGGTAATCCGGCCGTGACGCACGTGTGGGGGGCAGACATATGACATAGCCGGATGCCAGCTGATCCCCCCCCCCCCCCCCCCCCCCATATCCCTGCGTTTGCACGTAGAAATGCCCAAGTGGTCTGGAGCACTCGGTGCTGCCTGACCACTCGGTCCAGCATTCAATGGTCGGCAACCATCGAATGATGGGGGAGGTTCCCACAGATGGAGGAGGTGTTCACATGAAAAATCCACTCGCGGTCTGTTCGGTCGGCGTCTTACCGCATACGGACGGTGTGAGCGATCCGTATGGAAGGCGGGGCTAAGAACACTAAGAACACTCGGTTCCTGTCCAAAAATACGCATCCGACCGATTCAACTAGAATAGTCATGGACTGGAACACAGGAGAACTAGGAATCAGGTAACATAAATCACCAAAAGGACTAGATGCTGGAGAATGGTGTACTAGCCTGTATCCGCATTTGTCAGTGCTCAGAGACCCAGTCATAAAGGCAGGGAGTGGTGTGTGCACCCCTATGGAAGCTGGGACCACCTGTCAATTGATGGTGGACTGAATATCTCACTGCAGCGAGCACCCACAGCCGCCCACCCATAACCACGATCCTGCAGCACTGAGACACCAACAGCACTGGACCCGGTAAGTGAATGTCAGGCTCCACTCAGCTGTATTATATTAGAACTAGCTGTGGTACTGGCATTGCTCGGGTTTGGATGTGCTTTTAGAATTACTAGAACTTATTCGTTCTCTTGTTTTAAGCTTGACAGCTCTTCCAACAGACCCAGGAGGTGGCTGCGTAGTGTCATCTGAAGTTCTCATCCAAATCCATTTAGCGGAAGGCCCTGAACATGCTGCCCATGCCCATGGTGTACCCAGCATACACCTCTCTGTGGTCGGCTCCTGGATCTGGCCACATTTTTTTCCAAAACCTCTACCCCTTTATGTTATGCAATTTTGCCATATCATGCTTCTCTTACCCACTTTGTGTAGTGGGCGTACCCCTTTTGGGCCCCCGGGACCCCCAAGTGGTCAGGAGGATTAGGGTTTTAGTGGCCGTGAACCTAATCTGGACCAAATCAAGCCACCTTGCATTGGTTTTGTCCAAATCGGTCCAACAGTGTCCGAATGCATACTGGACAGACAGACAAATAACAGATGACAATTATGTAAGAGATATGATAGTATGGTATATTTTGTTGAAAATCATTGTCCACATAAGAATGTTGACATTCATTATATCAACATTCATGATTTCAATTGTGATGACTTACTGACAGGATTAGAATGATAACAAAATCTTCCTTGTGGTCCAATAGTGACTAAGCTTTTTCAGTTTTTGTGCTTTACAATAACCACCATATCGAGGAAGTGGTAGTCTGCTATAATCTGGCCACAAATTGTAGGTGTCTGCTGCTGAACACCGGGGGACACATTTCTGATGGAAGCCTGCCTTGAGTGACCTGCATCACTCCTTGCCACTTTACAGCCAAGGTGACTTTAATCAGCTGCCAGGAAAGTGTTTATTCTGTAATGTGTATAAAATAATATGAAGGAAAGAATGGCACAAAAGGGCTCATTATGAGTCCTATGCTATTGCGTCCATGTCCGTGTCTTTTGCCGGTGAACAGTGTGGGCAAATGTATGCCAATACTGCTACAAGCTCTTGACGGGTGAAGAACTGAGTGTCCGAATATGCAAGGAATAAGATGTATACTTTAAGCATCTATAGGCACTGAAATACCGGTCGGTACATCTTTAGAACGCACCATCAAAACTTATACCAACCCCATACTAGATGAAGAATCTGTGTTATGGTGCATACACACTGTACAATTGTTTTGACCAATTTCATTCATTTTGGCCCTTCTGAACGATATTGGTCAAAATATCTTTCAGTGTGTATACGACGAATGACTATGCCAATACACGCCAGCTGTTCATCAAGGTTGTTCATCAACTGTGCATGCAGCTCAATTTGGATATCTTTAAAGAAAACCCTATAGATTGTAGCTAGATCATTCGTCTTTCGTCAACATCTTTCATCAACATCCTTCGTCCAGGACACTGGGTTCAAGGGAAATTGGTCATCAGTGTCTTTCAAAAAATTGGTCAAAAAAATTGTACAGCGTGTATGCAACGTTAGAGTACAGCTTCCAATGTGAGCAATTAATGGTCTGAGGGTCGCATGCGGTACATTGTATGCTAAAGGCGGCACTGTGCACTTGCCCAGATATCGGAGGTTAGGCCCAGACGATTTGGGCACTTTCCGATTTCGTCCTGATCCATCAGAATTGGGTGAAAAGGGCCCAAAGAGTTCCAGTTTATGACTAGCTTACAACATATCAATCATACCTGCATATTGCCTTCAATTTTATTTAAAAATATGAAGATGCATTATTACTAAATTCATGGGAACGTCTCACATTGAATTCAGCAGGCAATTGGTATAAAAAGACTTAAAAAATAAATGAACTGAAAAAGCGAGCGATTCAGCTTGTTTCTCCAGTTGGCCTACAGCATTGCCTACTGTAATCAGCGCTGTTACCAGACATCTCAGTTTGTATGGCTGGTTTCATTACATGTTCGGAAGTCTTAGCAGGTATAACAATATTTTATTCCTTAATGACCCATTTTAAAACTTTGCCATAAAAAGGTGCTGAAATGTTATAATAGAAGGCTGGGGACTATGGAGATAAAAGAATAGTATCATTTAATTAAAGTACAGCTAGTCATTTCTTCAGCACTGGAGAAACTATCATCTATTATTTAACTGAATTATATGTAAAATGATTGGAATGCTTTACACATATACCAGTTAAATGATATATTGCATGATCTAACATCTTACTCCCACTAGTACAGTAGTATTCATAGGCGAAAATAATGTTTTACACATAGGGGCGGGTGTTTTAAACCTTGAAGAGTAAAAAAGTGGAGGGAGATAAACTAGTACTAACCAACCACGTCTGGGCCACCGACTGCTTCGCAGAGCAGCAATGATGATCACTGGCTCTTCCAACTGTCCGTGCCCCCCCCCTCCCCGCACACAGTACACAGCAACCTGCGGGTGGGACAGTGGGACTGACCTGCCACAATCAGGACACATTTGGGAGATATTCCTTACACTGATCTTATCATTATCACAATTTTTTTCTATTGTTAATATTTCCAACTATTCTGTGGCTCATGAGGATGGCATATCAAGTGATGCCATGCCACTTGTTGTTGTGAGGCCACACAACTCTTCTAGGAGCATTCACACTGAAGGCACACATATATTCCTACTACCTCCCCTGGATCCCACCCTGTATGTATATATATATATATATATATATATATATATATATATATATATATACATATGCAGAATGAAGATGGCACTCAAAGCATCTTTCAAAAACTTGTTGTGTTCAAAATAACATGGACTAAAGATACGGGACTGGCACGCCCCTATGTCAAGGTGTGTAGGTGAATAAGATTCACCCACTGTACACACCTTGACAAAGGGACGTGCCAGCTCCGAAACATTGGTCCATGTTATTTTGAATACAACACATTTTTGACAGACCCTTTGAGTGCCATCTTCATTCTGCATTGTAAACTACATCCCAGAAGGGCACTGGGGCCAGTGAACAGGAGAGGAGAGTGCCGGGCCTTACAAACACTATATATAGAGACAGTCATGGCAGTTCTGTACGTGTAGGGGGATTGTGGGGGATTTAGATGGCTTTGTGGGGCAGCAGGAGTATGTAAGGTGGAGTGGGAGCCTCCTGAAGAATGGCCTTTGGCAGAAAGCTTGTGGTCTCTGTCACTCTGTGACTGTGTGTGGGCAGATTCAGAGGCAATGGGCAAATATACTATATAAGAAATATATATATTGTGTTAATTCAATACTAGTGTCATCTATCACTATGATAGAGTGCGTTCTTAAGGTTGTGTTTGCTCACCACCTTCTTTCACCCAAGATAAAGGTTGCAAAAATATATAATTGGTATCACCAATAAAAAGGTCTTTAAAATACAAACATTTTTAATACAACAAATGGAAATTGCGGTTAAAATACAGCTTATTTTGAAGTTCTTCGAACTTGACACTTTCAAATGTTATATTAATTCCAAAATAAAACCATACGCGTTTAATCCTATTGCAGACTTCATCTGGGGCAATCACTGCATGTCACAGTCTGTTTATGTATAGACCAATTCCACCAATGAAACCACCGATGAGGAGAGGAAAGGTCCTTTGTAAAGGCCTTTGCCCGTGAGGCCACAATTGATTCATATGTATTAAATAGTGAAAAAAATCTCCAAGAATAAGAAATAAAGGGTGAGATTTAATAGGATGAGAGATTCAGAAAGTGAGAGATTCAGTAAGAAATCTCCAGTTTTTTTAAAGCGGCAATCATTTACACTGCAGTACCAGTTTGATTTTGCAGTGTAAATGATTGCAGCTTTAAAAAAACTGGAGATTTCTTACTGAATCTCTCACTTTCTGAATCTCTCATTCTTTTAAATCTCACCAAACATCTTTTAAATGGTCTGGAGATGGAGATTTACACAGCACAACTCCTTTGCTCCCAATCAGCTGAGTACATTGTCTCCAGCTTGACTCCATGTGAGCCACCTAGGAGTCCCATATGACCCCATACACACTCATGGCCGCCTGGTTGACAAATTATAAACAGCACAAAAGATATGACCTCTCCATTCCGACCGATGCTGGATTGCTATAAGCCGTTTATCAGCAGCCTGTTCACCCAATATCATGTGATCGTGCCAGGGATCATACACAATTAACTACTCCAGTAATCATTTAGCTAACAAAAATGAGTAACTTCCTGGGGGAACTATTTTTTGACAACACAACATGGGAAGAAAATCATTATGGCAAACATGAATATTTGCAAGCGTTCCCTATTTATCACCTTATGCTCAGATTTCAGACTCATCAGCAACATCACACTCAAAGCAGAAATCAGAATGAATCGGATCACCTTGGAGCCGGAGCAGATGGTTACATCTCTCGAGCTCTCTTCATCTCCTCTGGTCTTTACCGTTCTACCTTTCCTGACATCCTCACTATTCTTCTTGTACCTTCTAATCAGCCATCGCCAGATAAGACATTCTGGCTTTGGTTGGTTTCGGAAGAACGATGCTATCCAAGTTGTAAATGATCTGGCGCCTACACAGCTTTTTGAAAGGGCTAAAAATGAGCAGGTCACTCTCATGTCCAGAGTTCTTTATTGTAATAATGCACCTTCTCCACCGCCATATGGCATTCATGCTAATATAGTTTTGTCAGCTCTCCCTCACTTGGACTGATTCCCACTAATTGGAAGCTGCTGTCAGTCATCTTTTTCTCTGTAATAGAAAAAAATAGATATTTTACAGAAGCGAACACACCGGTATGTGCTTCTATTTTCCAGGTCTCTTATTCCCAATGTTAATGGTGTCACAGCCTTCAGTGGGTTTTGACTAATTGCTGTCAGAGCTATTTTTCATTTTTACTAATTTGGGTCTCTGGGATCTGGCAGCTAGTTGGATCCATGACGTCTTTTTGGGAAAATTGAATGCGGGGAATGGATAAGAGGCTAGAAAATAAAAATGCACTGTTCCAATATAGCACGCACTATGTGGCAGTGGTAGAAGGAGATAACCTTATAGTCACACATAAAACATTACACAGATGCCTCCGTTTCAGTGTGATACAAAACAGGAATAAGAGTTGGACAAATAAACCACTTAGAAACCTTTTGCAGAAAAAAACATAGCAATAGTGTTTTTAACAGTAGTCATAACAAATACATACATAAGACATTAATAGAGTATTAATAGAGCCTAATTCATACCTGCTTTCTAAGCAGCATCATTTCACTTCCTAGGGAGCAGGAAAATGCTGCCCGCTGTCCGAATTCCCCCCAATCCCGTCGCCGCATGAGGGATGCGGCTGTATGGGTGAAAAACCATTGGATATTTTTGTTCCCGCTCACAGATAAAAGACAGTCTGAGCAGGGGCATAGCGAGGGCGGAGCACATACTCCGGGCGCCGGAAGATAATAGGTTGCCGTGCCGTCCCCTGCACGCTGCTCTGCCTGCTACCCCGCCCGCTCCCGGCTCCCCGCTGTTTCCGGGAAACGTGCTGCTATTTAATTTTAAATAGCAGCACAGGGGGGGGGGGGGGTGCGCAGATTGCACCCCTGCTTTGCCTTCTGGTGGGGGGATTCTGACCGCACGCTGCCTCTGTCAGCTCAGGCGGGGGGGGGGGGTGGACGCACACTGATTTGCCGGCTGGGGGGAGGGGGGATTATGCCGATGGCACACTGCCCCTGACGGCTCGGGTGGGGGGGTGCGCGGCTCCCATTCCGCACTATCCCTCCCACCCTTCCTCCCTACTCCTCACTATTACTCCCTCCCTGCTCCACACCACTACTATGCTTGATGGGGAGGGGGGCCTCACAGATATCATTGTATTGGGCCCCATGATTTATGTTGCCGCCCTGGGAGCACTGTGGTAAGAAGCCCATAGGCTTCAGCACGTAATCGCCAGCCTTTGCTGGTGATTCCCTCCGCAGGGCTAACACTGTGGAGGGGGGTTAGAGAATCCAGAAATTCAGTAAAACCCAGATAATGGGGTTTTTAACCGCATTTCTGGTATAGAGCATCCTGCCCAGACTCTGAACTGACTTTAATATGGGCTGGAGATGGCCTGACTAGGCAGCGGCCTACCCGCATTCCCATAAAATCCTGGCCGTTCCCATGCCCCAGCCTGCTCTCCACCCTCCCCTGCACGTGTGAATGCCCGCTGAAGGCATTCGCATTGTGGGTCTAGAATTACAGACTTTCTGTCTGGACATGGGCGTTTGGGCCCCTAAATGTGATTCCAGAGGCTAATCCAGAGGTTAATCAACACCACCTTTCCTTTTGAGTGGGTTCCCCGACCTCTCACTTGGGATTCATGCTCTCTTTTTATCTCCTGGACACTCTATAGTCACTGTAGGGTTAGTTTTAGAGAGGAGAAGTCCCGTGTGTTGGCTCTGTAATGCCCAATTTTTCTCACACATTTATTTATTTTATGTCTTTTTTCTTCCAATTTCAAACCAGGTCTTTTTTTTCCTATCTTCTCTCTTCTTACCCACTTTTTTTTCATCCTATTCATCCTAATTTCATTACCATTCTTTATGTCCTTTACATTCATTCTGTGCCTGTTTGTGTCTCTTTATATATAAATCAGCTGGCTACTCCTGCAGTAGTTAGTGTGCCTTTTATAGTGTATAACAATGTCTGGGAGAAATAAAAACGATCGGAAGAATTCTGCATGAAACACTTAAGGGCAAATCTCGTCTGAGAAATATGGCAAATGCACAGCCAATCGTGGAATGAGATGAATATTCAGTGGAACAATTCGGAAAATCTGCTCATCTCTATTAATTAAATGGCTCCTCCTCTCTCCTAATACTCTCTCTAGTATGTGTCACTGGTATATATTCATATAAAAACAAGTCTGCAATTTTAGAACCACAGTCAAATGAAATCATCCATATACTGTATCTGCCTGTTCATAACAGAGGACAAAGAAGACCCCCACCTCACGCCAGAAAATTCCATTGGTTTCAATATTTAAAAAAAAAAATCTATTTTTACAGAACAGAAACAGTGGCTGGTTACCCATTTGGGAGACTTTGATGTATGTAACCTGCTGCATGCCACCAAGGCCTCACACACAGGCCTGGAAAATAATCAAAGTCATAAGACAATCAGCCATGGAGACACACACCTAATACAGGCGGTGGCAGTTTCCTCACTGATTCATTAGTGTCATTAACAGAAGAGATGTGCAGGGATCTAAAACCAAAGACGCTATAAACCATTCTAGCCTAGCAATTCGCAAAGGCTAATTTTTGTCCTCTTTGCTGATTCACACACCCCAAGCCTAGGGATTTAGCACACCAGCCGTTCAGGATGCGTCCAGTGGCGAAGCCTCCTTTCGGCAATCATTCAGAGAGACTGATGATAAAACAATTTTGTTTCCCCTGCTCTGAACCACATTTTCATTAAAATTAAAGCTGAGCAAAATCCTCAAAAGATTCTTGTAATGTATTTTCAATTCCCAGCCCTAACAAAGAGAGAAAGTAAAGGAGAGGTGAATGACTTGGAGTAGAGAGAGGAAGGGGGGGGGGAGGGGGTTGCGATGGCATTGCACAGATGAGACGGGTCACAGGTAATACGCACCAACATCAGTGAGCAGAAATATATCAGGAGTTATAAGGACGAGAGGATCCTGTGACAAAATAAGACAGCTTTGGACTCTGTATTTTCTTTTCACTTTTTCATTTCTTACCTGGTTGTAAAAAACTAATAAAACAGTCAAGTAGTCCCACAAGACGGCAAGTGAAAAAACAGCAGCAGCGAAGGTGAAAAAATATATATGTATGGAGGAAGGCAAAGAGAAAGGATATAAATATATATATACATGGAGGATTGGATGGAGAAGAAATATAGAGAGGAATGCCGGCGAGGAAGCTACACATAGCAGCGGGCAAAGATTGATGTATTATCATGCACATATAGGCCAGTGATATACAATTGCATGAGTACGATATATTTAAATATCTCTAGCAAGAGAGGGCGTGTGTGTGCATGTAAAAGAGAAGGAGCGGGGGAAAGATCTTATTTGTTCTCTCTCTCTCTCTCTGATGTTACAGAATATTGACTCTGCCACATACAGTAATTAACAGATGTTTGTTATTGTTAAAACACTTGTTTTTCATCATCTCTAGGAGGAAGAGACCTTGGACAGAAAGCCTATGGACTGACAGTTCTTTGTGATTCACTCTCGGGGGATTTTAGTGGCTTTTTTAAAAGAATCGATGGAGGAGGTGCCAGGCACGCGGAATCTGTTTATTTGTTCTGTTCCAACCTATAATTGGTAAAACTGAAGAGGCTCGCATTTTACGGAAAATCAGAAATGATAAATAAAACACTTATGCGGCACATAATAGGAATTGTAATATAGTTTTCCTTCTGTAATCTTTATATAGAGCTCGATTCACCGGGTATGGGTAAAAACCGGACCAGGACAAGACCCCCGGGCCGCCGGACTGGACATCAAAATCTGCAGTCCGGAGCTTGTAGCGTCTGGTCCGGGGGGTGTCCTGTCCGGGGGGCTGCCTGTGACACCTGTCACCAGGGAGAGGAGGAGGGAGAGAATAAAGCCTCCCTGTATGGTCCGGGCATGTAGCAAAAACAAGATGGGCCGGACCACACAGGGAGGCTGTAATCTCCCCTTCCCCATGTCCCTGGTGATAGCTATCACAGGGATCCCCCCTGACAACACACCCCCCGGATGGGACACACCATTTTGATGTCCGGTCCGGCGGTCCTGGGTTTAGTCCGGGTCCGGTTTTTACATAGCACCCGATTCACAGGGGTGTCAAACTCAAATTCATCGTTGGCCGCATCAGCAGTTTGGTCACCCTCAAAGGGCCGGTTGTATCTGTAGGACTATGTGTCCACTCTTTATTATCATAATAGTGTCCTTCATACAAGTATGTCCCAAATAAATACCACTGTAACTCAGCAGTAGCATTTCCCTCCTGCTATTGCTGTGAACTGCAGTGCATTAGGGCACACGCTGCCTGCACAGGGGGGCAGCACTCAGTCTTAGGGCATATGTCCTGCTTATTATCATGGGACACAGCAATTAATGATGGGCTGCAATGTGCCAGTGCACACACACACACATAGGCAGAGAGTTTGACACTTACCCGCTCTGATGCGTCCACTCCAGTCTGAGCTGCTCCACCACCAAGGACACAGCTGCGCTCTCACACAGGCGCATTTCCCCCTCCCTCCTGTGGGTAGCGCTCCTCGCACTATCTATCCAGGAGTGGGGGGCAGCGTGCTCCCGGTCACTGTGCAGTGCACACTCAGCAGTAAGTGACCTGGAGCGCACAGCAGCAGCAGCACCATTCACCACGACGGACCTGCTCTTTCCTCTTTCTGGCTCCTATACAGCAGGTGGGAGCGGAGGAGGGGTTGACGACCGGCGGCACTGCGCTAGAGGGCAGACGTTCTCTGGCTTGTAGGCTGCCGCGCATGCGCTGAAGAGGCGGCTTTCTTGTTTTAAAAAAAAATCGAGAATAAAAGGTGAAGGCTGGCGGCGGCTGCGCGGGCCACATGAAGAGATCTGGCGGGCAGGATTTGGCCCGCGGGCCTTGTGTTTGACACCCCTGACCTAATGTATCTGCTATATGCTGTACACTAGAGAAAGGCATTCACAACCAAGGTCCTAATGGGTATTGGGTTGTTAACTAAATAGTGTCTAGGTCAACCACTCAAATGGTCGCCCACTAGTGGTCGATCTTTTGACTGTCAACATAGACTGTGTCGACCAAATGACTACATACCATCCTCATGGCACACTAAAGCCGGATAAACAACTAAAGATAATCATAGGCCGGTGATTCCCATCCTCGGTCCTCAAGTACCTCCAACAATTAACGTTTTCCAGGTCTTCTGGCAGATGCACAGATGTACTCATTATTCACTGACACATTTTAAAAGATCCACAGATGGAGCTAATTATTTCACTTGCGATTCTGTGTGGAGAGCTGGAAAATGTGAACTGTTGGGGGTACTTGGGGTCTGAGCTTGGGAATCACTGTCATAGGCAAAGTTGCCCAGAAACCCCCTTCCTTTTGGCAAGTGGCTTGAATATACTAGCAATGTTATATAATACGATTACTAGAGCTGAACTGTTGCACAGCGGAACTGTTGCACATGACCAGTGGCAGCAGCTTCTTCTACCAAGTTTGTTGTGGGTGGGGATCTGAGTTCTCAATGTGCATAGGACCAGAAAGTAGCTACCAGGAAGAAGAGACAGGTACCTTACCATGTGGTGGGAGAATGTGAGCTTGTGACGTGCAGTACTGGTTCTATTATGTTTGTGTATTTATATATTATGGTATGTTTAACATTTTCTTCACCACTTAATTGCTACAGATTGCTACCAGCAGGTAAATGAGCAGGTACTGTAAATGAGGCCCCTCAGAGCGCATGCCCTCCCCGCTGCCCGAATCCTTGTGCTACAATTCATGCGGATGTGGAGGCACATCCGATGGCATGCGTCTGCACAGAGGAGAAATTATTCAATGAATACTTACCATCAAATTATTTTTTTATCTGTTCATAATGAAAAGTAAGCCTGTACTTATGTTTCTAAAGGATGCTTCCCGACGAATTTGTGGCGGGCTCTGACTTCATGTAATGTCATACGCCTGGCCCAAGCAGGCGGGACCACACCTACGTTTGCCGGGATTCACCCAATGTTTCTATGGGCACGCCCACCGTTTTTATGGGCACGCCCATGAAACACTGGGTGAAACCCAGTGACCACCTCCTTCCTGCCACTAAATCTCACCTTTCCACAAGAGTAGGCAAGAATGCTTCACATTCAGGACACGATTTACTAAGCCTGAACAGTGATGAAATAGAGACTGAAAAACCACCAGCCAATCAGCTCCTAACTGCCATGTCATAGACTGAAAATTGACATTTATGAGCTTGTTGCTTGGTGGTTTATCACTCTCAATTTTACCACTTTTCAAGGTCTTGAAGGAGAACAACCACCGGCTCTTCTCAGCAGCAGATTGTTCTAGTAAACCATCCTCCTCATGCAAACAGTATTTACTCAATCAATGCACTTGCATCCGAGTTGTTGGTGGGGCTTAAACACAACTAATATCCAGGTCTACCTCCACAAGTTCCTTGTTTCTCTGTGTACATACTGTACAGGGCTGCCATGAAAAATAAGCCAGTACAAATAAAATGAGCAGTCCCGCTGATGCCCATTTCCACCTCACTTTTCCGACACCTCCAATAACTCTGTCCACTTGCACCAGCCCCTTACAGCACCGCATCTTAATAAAAAAATATATAAATAACAAGGAATAGTTACTTTTATATTATACTTACTGTATAATAACAAGAAAATATATAACATATGGCAAAATTAAGTAATAAAGTGTTAATAATGAGGTTGAGTTTGTCCTTGTATAAAGTTAGGTGTATTTATACCATCATAATAGCGCCTTAACAACATGTACTGGCTTGGCTTGTTGGTCGCACGATCTGTTGGAGCACACAATCTGATAACGATCTTCTAACGATCTGCATCCAAACCGATCCCAATCCGATCTGTATGCAGTTGAATGGATCTTTCACAGATCCTATCTGCAGCAGGTAGGATATGTAAAACGACCAAACAACCAGCGGGGACGTGCATCGAATCTGAATAGGATCTAAACTTGCCAAAACCTGCTCAATTTACCTACAAAAACATACAATCATGGTGTGTACCCTACATTACACTGGTAAATTATCTCTTGTCCCATTGACACTTCCGCTGGTGCTCTGCAAATAAAAAAAAACCATTACAGCCCCACCTCCAGATAATGTGGTCTGTCCAGCATAGCCAATTGGATGTTAAATGACTCACACCCTGTGTCTTTGTAAGATTTTCTGAAACTCTCCCTTCAGAAAGCTCAGCAGCAGGTGTAACCCCCCCCCCCCCCACCCCACAACAGGGATGTGACACTTTGGATGTGAGGCTAATGCAGAATTCTGCTCTTGCAAGAAGAAGCTTGAAACTGATCCAGAACTGGGCACTAGTGATACTGAGCAGCCAACAGAAATGGTCACGGACTGCAGCAGGCAGTGCACATAGGTCTGTTTCTGTAACCCTAAAGGATCTATCCCTCTTCCGAAACGTCACACGCTACCTGAGGCTCTACCCCCTTTGAGTGTTGGTATTTAGATTTTTTCAGTACCAGATGCGCATAAAACCCCAAAATTATTAATTAACATCCTGCTCCCTAGTTACTGTACAAGAGGACAGCTCCGGTGCTGTAGGCTTCGCCCTTGCCATCCCACACTGGATGGAAGGGTCACTGGGTGCCATTGAGTCCTACCTTGCCACGAGCAGGTGGAGAAGTTGCTCTGAGAACCAGTGGCTGCAATGTACATTGTATCTCTGGAGCTACAGTGTCCCGAGAAGTGGAGATTGCCATTCTGGATGGGACAAAATTTACTCTTGACAGTCCAGGTTTAAATGATATCCATACTTCGGTACAGGTGACTTAATTAGTACCTTAGTTACTGTATTTTGATGTTGGTTTGCCTTCAGGACCGATCTTGAGAATGCCTGCTCTAGATACATCTTTCTCACAGTGCTAGTTCCAGAATCCATGCTGTAAAAATTCACAGGTACAGCGCTAGTTCCTGGCTCTGCAAAGATGATCATCAGCAGAGCCATTGAGAGGGGGAGAGCTGGTACTAATTACCCAGGCCGGGGATGAGAGCTCATGCTGAGCTATAGAGTGTGCTGTGCTGCTGAGTGGGTGGGGGGGGGGAATGATAACACTCCCACCTCGACTGTTTTAAACTCCCTTGATTAGGCCACGCCCCCAAAATGTATTGCATACCTTTTGGCGGCCTTGACTAATATAACTACAGTGCTATGCTAGCTTCTGGCTCTGGGCAGTTGCATTAGAACTACAGCACTACATTAGTTCCTAGTTCTGGGCAGATGATATTTATTACTTACATTTCCAGCAGTAGTTCCTGCCTCTGAGCAGTTAATAATTTAATCATGTATAGCAGTGGTTCCAGGCTGTGGGAAGTTGATGATTACTGGCACTGTACTGGTTCTTAGAGCCAGTATATTGGATTGTGTGCTCATTTGGAATCTTTTCCATTCACGTTTAACAAGACAGAGGAGTTTTATTAGTTACTCATAAGAGAGAAAAAAGAAATGAGAAATCAAAATTGTTTTTTAAAGACTCACATCCTTTAGAGGCACCATCTATACCTACATAATCTATGTGTGCTTCCATACAGTATGCAGAACAGCACACAAACCTCTTATAGATATGGGCCTTTCAAGGACCCAACTTGCTGTGAGTAGCTGCGGTGGATACAAAATCAATGAATCAATTCAACAATGCTCTGATGCGGCAAAGGATGATCTGAAGATCAGCTGTCCCAGTGATCCCTAAACTAGTGGTGAAATGTAGCACTGCAGAATATGGCTTGGCAGTGCTAGCCTGGACTTTGGTTCACACATGCACCTAGGGATCGGAACATAGGCTCTTATTCTGGTTCACTCGCAGAAGCAAATTCTTTCTAAAATCGATTAAACCCATTGCACTGCAGGTGGGGCAGATGTAACTTGTGCAGAGAGAATTAGATTTGGGTGTGGTTTTACTTCAAAGTGAGATCTTTATTACAGTGTAAACATAAAGCACCCAGTATTTTCCCTGCACAGAAACAAAATAACTCACCCAAATGTAACTCTCTCTGCACAAGTTACATCTGCCCCACCTGCAGTACACATGGTTTTGTCCATTTGAGAAGGAATTTGCCTTTGCGAGTGAACCAGAATAAGGGCCATAGGCAGGGGGCATAGTAAGAAAGCTAAGTTTCTGCATTCAAGCTCCAAAATGTAGCACTTTCGGAGCTTGTGAGTTTAGGTCCCCATATTAATATATGGGGCCAGCAGGCTAGCTGAGAACTGATATCAATGATATCTCCTGTGTTACCTTTTTAATGAATGCCAATCTCTACAAAAGTAGGTGAAAATGTTAATTTTCACCTACTTTTGTAGAACGTAAAGGATAATGAATGATACCTCATAATGAGATTTGGACTATCAACGATCTTCGGGAACACAATTGCTAATTGCAATGGAAAGTTAATAAATGTATATAGTGTTCTAAATATATCCAATAGAAGTGTAATGGGGATTTAAAATCTTCTACTAGCTTTTCCTATGTAAGCAGTTCAAATGCAAGGTTAGTCTTCAACTTGGGGGGAAGAAAATCAAGTTTCCTTTTGGGACATGGAGATAAGCCTTAATAATGATATGTTATGTTTGAGTATATTATCAGCAGTATCGGACGTTCTTTCTTGGTGACGGATTGCACTATCCCGGTAGCCCTGGCAGTAATCCACAATAAATAGCTCCGACATTCAGTCCTTTGCCTCTTAAAGCTAAATGATAGGACGGCATCATTTATGGTGACTAACAGGCCCTTACTACTTCTCATACATGGCATAGACAGTATGAAACAAATCTCTTCACAGCCATATCTGCATATTAGACCAGTCCTGGGAGAATCCTGCAAACTTATATTTCATTAGCCGTGCCAGGATTTACTTATCAGTGGAACATGAATCAAGATTGTCCCTTAGGAACAGATTGTGACTTGAAAATGCAAGAGTCTATAAAGATATAGTCTGTCAGGGATTAGAGGAAATAAGGACAGCTACCCTATTAATCCTCCTGTTCCGGGGATTTGTTTAAAAAAAATATGTTTTTCATGATTTGTGGATGATCTTTTAAGTGAGCGCTGTCTTCTCATGACTTATAAACACACGCACAGGCACACACAAAGGCCGCCTGCTTTTGCAGCACATTAGAGAGTACGAGGAATAAAATTGTAGTGATTGTTTTTATAGCACATTGTCAGGAGCTGTATAAAAGCACTGTGTCTCTTCCAGGTTTGCAGCTGATGACAGTAGCTGCCTCGGGCTCGGAGAGAAACAGAGGTGCTAAAAGTCATTTGAAAAATAGCTTTACCTTCTTGCAAGACACATTATTGCAAAATTGTGACTAGTGGATGATTTACAGGTGGTCACTACTGTGATCTCCGCACACCTCCATGTTGCAGTGAGGTAGAGCAAGTCAGGAGTTTCTGTCCATTTTAGCAAAGAGGTATTGAAATAGCCTGGCCGTAGCCAGCTGGCTTCTAGTACTTAGTTTAGCACCCCCAAGCCAGGAGTGTCTAATACAATCTGCACTCTTCTTCAGCAAAACTGGGTTTACTTTTTGTCAGTGGCCCCTCACCTTAAGTTACATCTATCATAGATCCACAATTATAAATGGGAACCTGGAAAAATTGGAATTATCACAGTTGCATTACTGAGATATACCTAATAAAGGCTATCTATAATGTGCTGTGCAATTTTAGATAGTAATTCAAGCAGTGGCGGCTCTTATAATTTTGGAGGAGGGGGGCTGCTGCAATGCGGGTCCCCCCCCCCCCATCCACTGCCGTCTCCATGCACCCCGGCCACCACGCTCCCTGGCCACCGGTCCCCTGCACGGGGCCAGCGCATGCGCAGTAACTTCATACATACTGGCCCTAATTCTGTTCTGATCACAGTACAAATTTGTTTGGAAAATGGGCACTGCAGGTGGGGCAGATGTAACATGTGCAGAGAGAGTTAAATTTGGGTGGGGTGTGTTGAAACTGAAATCTAAATTGCAGTGTAAAAATAATGCAGCCAGTATTTACTCTGCACAGAAACAAAATAACTCACACAAATCTAACTCTCTCTGCCCCACCTGCTGTGCATATGGTTTTGCCCACTTTCCAAACAAATTTGTACTGCGATCAGATCAGAATAAAGGCCACTGTGCATGCGCTGGCCCAAGCCTCCATCCATGGGCTGCCTTTGCAGCAGCCCCCTGAGGCTTAATCAGGTTCCCAGGTCCGGCACATGGGCAGAACCAGTTTTTGGGGCTGCTGTGAATTTGTGCACATACTGTAGAGGCATCCTTGAGAGAGGGAACACCTCCCAATGGGACTGCCTTGAGTGACTGGCAGGTCAGACTTCCAATAGGAACTCACTGCCAGTCACTGTGAAGCCAGTGCAGTCTCACAGACTGTATGTGGCTTCACTTTAGGCAGAGACAGTGGCGGATTTTACCTGGGGGGGGGGCTGCAGCCCTGCAGCCCATAGGTAAAAACCGCTACTGAATTCAAGTGTTTCTGTTAAGATGTGGAAAGCACTACTTTGCCGTTTCCATGACGCTCGATCTGGAAGGCATTTGTACCTAATCAAGATGGCCGTTGTTTGATCGTGTTCCACTTAGCTCCAGTGAGACCATGTGGTATGTGAGAGATATTTGCTATTGCTGCATACTGTTAAGGCTTGTATTAGGGATGCCAATGCCGAGATCAGTGGATTCATGTGATGTAAGGTCATTTTTTTTTACGGGATATCAATCACAGGATTGGAGCCTCCAATCTTGAGATTTCAGGCTCAAAATGCGCAGCAGTTCCCGGCACCAAATATCATGATTAGAAAAATGGCCTTAGATTGGCCTCCATAGCTTGTACAGTACAATGGTTTTATACAGCTATGTCTGTTGAAACATTATAGCTTTAACACTTCCTTACATTGGGGACAATTAACAATATTCTTTTCTTTTTCTTGTTTCATTACTTTGCAGGCACTGTCATACCATTATGTAACTGAGTCTGATGGTCTAGTGTGATTTCTTATGTTTTTGATATGTTCCATCACTTTGCCTGTTAATTTGTTTGTTTTTTACCTAATAAAAACAGATTGCAAAAAAAAAAAAAAAAAAAAATCATAGGAAAATCCTTAACCATTAAAAGTATTTTTATAGTGTCTTTCAGCTGTTATCTCTATCCACAAATGGTAAAAACAGGAGAGGTATTGCAGCAGCTCAGGTATATGTGTTACATAGGTTTCCAAGTGCCAAAGGTGGGATTGCTGCAAAGGAAATGCCAGAAGGCTGCCAAATGTCCCTACATTTCCAATAAAGCTGTTATTGCTTGGGGAATACTCACCTTCTAAAGATCTGTACAGGGTAAGACACAAGCCCGTTAAGAAGTATTGCATGATCCTGTTGAAATTCAGATTGAATTAAAGTTTATATTTAGTGCAGGAAATGCCACAAGGGATGTGGTTTGCCCATCTTTACATGTATTGCAATACAGGTATATGGACTACGTAAAATTCCTTTTTTTAAATAGAATTCAGCATGATATAGCTTTTATATCATTACACATATACAGTATTTGGTAGACTCAATGCATGCTAGTCAGTTCTCATTGCACTCTACTGAAAGCTCCTTCTACTAAGCTGCACTAGTGGGTTCCTGCACTGCTCTCCCACATTCTCCACCAGACTCCTGCTGTCCTACTTCTGCTGTTTGCCCGCAGCCAGCCCACACTACGCATTTCCATACACACAATATATTCCTTGTACCATAGATATTATGAAATGCACAAACTATGGCCCTTATTCAGATCTGATCGCAGTTCAAATTTGTTCTCAAAATGGGCAAAACCATGTGCACTGCAGGTGGGGCAGATGTAACATGTATAGAGAGAGTTGGATTTGGGGGAGTTGTTTTGTTTCTGTGAAGGGAAAATACTGGCTGCTTTATTTTTACACCACAATTTAGATTTCAGCTTCAACACACCCCACCCAAATTTAACTCTCTCTGCACATGTTACATCTGCCCCACCTGCAGTGCACATGGTTTTGCCCATTTTGAGAACAAATTTGTACTGCAATCAGATCTGAATAAGGGCTTATATTAGGTGGTCCATCTTCCAATCTAGTACCTCTGACTCCCCACCTACAGTGTCACTGACTCAAAACCGGGACCACAAAGACAAATGTGACAGTGTTGTCCTATAAATGGGATATAACTTTTAATCCTACTCAATCGTATCTTTTAATGTATATGATATTAAAATGTAAATACATTTTATGAAAATATTTATGTAATAGTATTTGATGTTCTAACATTGATGATTAGTTCATAAATTGTTAATATTGTTAGAATGTCAGGTTTTAAAATGTATTGTTTTGATAAAGTTGCTATATTTTGATACCTATGTAATTAAGCACTGTACATGTACAAATATTCCAGTTATTTTCTATATATTATTCAGGTCAATATTACATAACCTTTCATGTATAATGGCATATACTAGCTGTAGTTGCTCATTAAAGAAGACATTTATTATTTAACCAAGCCTTCAGAACTTCAGATGTTGCTGTCAGACAAGTGCTACATAATTTGTCTATTTATATATATACTAGGTGAGTCATCGCGCCCTACGGGCACTCTTCACACCGTCGTAAGGTGCTCTGTGAATGCCTTTATTGTATAAAATATGGGTTGTGTAGGAGGGGCGGGTGGGGAAATACTTTGGTTGCGGGAGGGGCGGGTGTGGTGTGTTCCCAGGTGGATGTGGTGGTGCTGTGGGTGGTAGAGAGGCGGGTGTAGTGGTGTGGTGGGTGGGTGTGGCAGTGGCGTGGGTGGTTAGGGGTGGGTGCGAGTGTGGCATGGGTGGGGGTGGTTGATTGTGTGTGGTGTGGGGGTGAGTGAGGGGCAGTTGCGGGAGTGCTGGGTTGTTAGCTGTTTTAAGTGCCGGCGGCGCAGCATCTTAGCCAGGGTCAATCAAAGGTAGGGGTATAGGCTCTGGTGTGTGTGTGGTTAGGGTTGTAGCCTGTGGTGTGTTTGTGTGGTTAGAGTTATAAGCTGTGGGGCATGTATGGTTAGGCTGCAGGTGGGTGGGGAATGGTTGGGCTGTGGGGGGTGTAGTTAGGCTGCAGGGTTTATAATTAGGCTGTAGGGGTGGGGGCTATATAGATAGGCTGCGGGGGTAGGGGGTGGAGAGTTAGGCTGCGGGGGTGGGGGTGTGTAGGTAGACTGAGGGGCTGGGGGTGTATAGGGGGGGGAGATGACACCTCTGTCCGGCGGAGGGGGGGGAATGATGCCTCCGTCCGGCGGAGGGGGGGGCCCACAGACCTTTTTGTCTAGGGCCCCCACACACCTTAATCTGGCCCTGGTGTATAGTTAGGCTGCAGGGGTGGGGTGTGTATAGTTAGGATGCAGGGGTAGGGGGTGTATAGCAGTGGCGGATTAGCCACAGGGCGAAAGGGCGGTCGCCCCGGGGCCCCCACACCTGCCACCCCACTGCTGCAGTGGCAGGCCACGGGGTCTGGCAGAGCAGGGTGGGTAGTGTAATACCCAGGGGCATTACTGCTGGCTGGACCCTGATGGACAGGTCCACAGCAAGAGGCAGGACAAGAAGCCCTGAGTGGTGGAGCAGAAGAGGACGTGACGCGGGACCAGATAGGAAAAAGGAGGAGGGCCGCGGAGAGGACTGATGCGTGCGTGACTAGGAAGGAAGGAGAGCGGTACCCCAGCAGTGTGCGAAGATGGCAGACAGAGAGGGGCAGAGGACCACCAGAGACAGAGCTTAAGACGCGGCCAGTACGAAGTGGTGAGTAACAGCTCTGGTCCCGACAAGCGGCCGCAAACCCCCACCCGCAGCACCGCACTACCTGGCGGTCCCGGATCCCACTGACACCCCCGGCAGACTGAGCAGCCCCCACTGACGCCCCTGCCAGCTGCGCACCTCCATCCCCTCTGATAGCTGCCAGCAGCATTCAGCACACCCCGACAGCACGTTGTGTGCATGTGCCGGGCCCCAGCAATGGAAGAGGGACAGAGAAGCAGCTGCCCAGCAACAGGACTGGCAGAGAACACGTGCCGGACAGCCTGGGGAAGGGGGGGAGATGACACCTCTGTCTGGCGGAGGGGGGGGAATGATGCCTCCGTCCGGCGGAGGGGGGGGGGCCCACAGACCTTTTTGTCCAGGGCCCCCACACACCTAAATCTGGCCCTGGTGTATAGTTAGGCTGCAGGGGTGGGGTGTGTATAGTTAGGCTGCAGGGGTGGGGGTTGTATAGTTGGGCTGCAGGGGTGGGGTGTGTATAGTTAGGCTGCGGGGGTAGGGGGTGTATAGTTAGGCTACGGGGGTAGGGTGTGTATAGTTAGCAGAGCCGGCCTTAGGCATAGGCCAACTAGGCAATTGCCTAGGGCATTTGGAATGCCAAGGGGCATCAGCAGCTTCTGCTGATTAAAATTATATGCAGCATGCCTATATTCTGTGTGTGGGTGAGGCTGTATCTGCATATGAAATAGTGTATTCATGGAAATCACTGTAACATAGCATTCCGTATGCAGGTACAGCCACAGTCGCTCACAGAATATAGGCATGCCGCATATTATTTTAATCATTGGAAACTCCTTGTGTGTGCTGGTCATAACAATGCAAATAAGATGAATTTTCAGCAAAAAAGACACCCAACGTTAGCAGAACTGGCCAGGAGCTGCATGGCCTATTGAGTCAAGATGTATGAGGAAACATCTGTATCCAAGCAGAGGCAGAGGTCACAGTGTTAGCGGCTGTGTGAGTGCTGTCTGCGGGTGGGTTGGCTGTGCAATAGTGTTCGGCATATGTGTAAGGGGCATTATTTGTGTCAAGTATAAACGCATTATTAATGTGCGACAAATGTGTAACAGGCATTATGTGTGTCATGTGTATAAGGGCATTAATAATGTGCAACATATGTGTAAGGGGCATTATGTGTGTCATTATGTGTATGAAGGGCATTAATAAAGGTTGGCATAATGTGTAAGGGGCATTATGGTTATAAGGACATTAATAATGTGTGTTATGTGTAAGCGGCATTACTGTGTGGTATTATCAGGGATGCTGAGAGAAAGGGGTAGGGGGTACAAATTACCCAGGCCAAAGTCTGATAGAAGGGCCCAGTGGGGGCCCCGGGCCCCCTCCCCTTAAGTCAGCAGCAGCTGAAGCTCTTCTCCTCTGCCCAGCACACACTGCTTTGTGCTGGGTTGCAGTGTGGCCATGGAGGTGCTTAAAATACAATATTTTCTCATGATTTTTTTCTAAGGGTATAATGTGAATAATGTGAGGAAAAATGTATATAAGGTAAAGTGGTACTACTGTGTGATGTAACGTGAATAAGGGACACCATCGCATGATATAATGTGAATAAAGTTGCATTACTGTGTGACATAATGTGAATTGGGGGTACTATTGTGTGGCCATGCCCCTTCCCAGCAAAAACACACCCCTGTTTGGGCTGTGCACCAAATCAGTGCACTGTTTCTATTTAAAATATTGCGGGTAGGAGCACCAAAATGATGACTGCTATGATGATTGTTGATGGTACTGGGAAAGGGGAGCAGGGTCAGAGGCGGAACTAGTGGCGGTGGTAGGGGGCACCAACCAAAATCTTGCCTAGGGCGTCATTTAGGCTAGGGCCGGCTCTGATAGTTAGGCTGCGTTGGTGGAGGTGTATAGTTAGGCTGTGCAGGTCGGGTGTAAAGTAAGTGTTTGGTGAGGCTTGTGATAGTCACATTGCCAAATGCAAGAGCAGCCTGGCTGGAGCTCTGAATGCGGTCAGACGCTAAGCCATGCCCCCTTGAATCCGATGCTGGGAGCTGCGCTGCTGTCATCTTCTTCCTCCAGCAAACCCGGGTGGCCTGACTGCCTACTGTCCAGCGGTAGCGTGAGTGTGCGAGCCGCAGAAGGGAGGGCCTGTGCTGGCTGCCAGAAACAGGTGTGCAGGCGGCAGGGGTTGTGGGAGCCACGGAAGGGAGGGCCTGGGCTGGCTGCCAGAAACGGGTGTGCAGGCGGCAGGGGTTGCGGGCGGGGTAATAGTGCCGGGTAATAGTTCCAGAGTCTTGAGGCATGCAGGCCGGCAGGAGTGCACATAATGGATGCGCAGTGACGCATCTATGGAGTTGGAGGTGGCGTCGGCAATGGCCAATTGGAGACAGTGCTGCAGATCCGCCAGACCCTGTGCCAGTGGGTAAGTTTACCCAGCCACAGGGAGGGAGTGTGCAGTCCACAATAATTTATATGGCTGTAGGAAGTGAGGTGCACACTTATACCCGGCCACTGCGGGCTAGTTGGGTAGATGCGGCACTGTGGTGGTGGCTCTCTGTCACTCTGTGAGTGTGTGTGGGCTGAGTCAAACAGGCGCTATTAGCCTATGACTCCACCCACGACTCCACCCAGTGTTATACACACACTCACAGAGTGACAGTTCTGGGCTATTTTATAAGACACTAGTTAAAAGCCTTACAAAATGACGGCTTCTGCAATGTACTTCGTCTCTTCATATCCAGCAAGTTTGAAACTTGATTAGTGTCCATGCAAAAATTGGTTTCCCTTTCTGACAAAGGAGTCATGTGGCCATGCTGAAACTGATGCAAGGCATGCTGGGATGTGTAGTTCATCAACATCTGGAGGGCCGGTGTTGCCCAGCCCTGGCTTAGTCCCTATCTGCTTCTACTTACAATTTCTGTTTTCACATCTCCCTCTATCCTTATCCAGCGAGTTTAAAACAGATCATTTACTTTCACTTTCTGATGACCCTTTGAGTTCCAACATCTCTGTGAGAGATGCCCAAAATATCCACTAAAAATGCCAGCGTCGCTCACATTTGTTATATCATTTCAAATAAAACATGTTGTGTAAAAAAAAAAAAAGAGATTATATTTCCTGTATAAGGTAAACGTTACAATCCATTATAATACAAATACAAAATTATGTCTGCCCATTTTCACACCTATTTTGACAAATTCACTTGGCACTTAAAGGGATAAGGAGTAATTTGGTCGATAGAGTGGCATCTAGTGCTCACTGGGGGGGTACTTCATCTCAGAGGTAAGGAGTTTTTAGCCTTATAGATAGATCGATACAGTAGATCAGTGGTGGGGAACCTCAGGCACGGGGGCCGTATATGGCCCCGTGGCCGGACTGAGTGGCCCTCCTACCCACCCAGTGGCTTTGCCAGGAGTCAAGTACAGGGGACTTCTTGCGAGAGGTCGGTAGATCTTGCGAGATTCCTCTTAATTAACAGCAACCGGAGACTGTCAGTCCTATTCAGCGGCAGCCACCGGAGCGTAGGACGGCTGCAGCAGGACATTTTGTAATAGAAATTTTTACATATGGCCCCCAAAGGATTTTTCCACAATACAATTGGCCCTTGGCACAAAAATGGTTCCCCACCCCTGCAGTAGATAGATTTGTGTTTTTTTTTTTGCTTTATCAAGATGATAATTGTGCTGAATGTTTTAAAAAAAGTATTAAAAAACAAATAGATTTCTATGGATACAGATTAAACAAATATAAGCATTAAATAATAATAAACCACCGAGTTGTCTACGATGCTTTCAAATCCGCCTCTAACGTCAGACGGAGGAGAGGCAGATAGAAATGACTCGTGTTTTTAGACAAAGCGGTGGTATATTATTAGGTACAGTACTTGTGTAATAGCACGGCGCACGGCTATGCTACGTTTTCAGCGTAGGCTAAGCTACGCTGTCAGCGTAGCCCAGTGGCGGATTCAGGGAGGGGTAGCAAGTTCTTCAATATGATACTTGTCTCATGTAAATGGGTCAGTTGGTTCCGAAGATATAGCTGGTTAAATTAGATAACTGGTTAAAGGGGGGGGGGGGGTGGTTTTCTCTACCCCTCACACCAGAAAATGCTGGGACTAGGCTGGTGTAAAAGGGGCCAACCTGGTAATGCATTTTCTGGTGTGAAAGGGGTATTATTTCAAATAGCCGGGACCTGCAGTGCTCTGAATACAGCCAGGCTCTGCCACTGTCAGTGGCTATCACTTCTGCCTGGCGGCGGCTGTCCCTCATTTACCGCGACAATGTATTCTCCCTTGGCAATGAGCATGTAATCCCACATGACAACGAGCATGGAACCTCTGGCAATGAGCATGGAACCCTTGGCATTGAGCATGTAGATAAGCAGCACTTATGTAGCATAATTTTTAATAGGCATTATGGTGTTTGGCATAATACATAATGGACATAATGGCGTGTAACTTAACGTGTAATGGACATTATGGTGTAAATGTTTAATGCGCGCCTTTGGTGGACAATGTCCCTGTTTATGAAGCGTATTGTGAATTTTGGCTTAATCTGTGTGGCATTATGTGAATTTTGGCTCAATCCATGTGGCAATATGGGAATTTTGTCTCAATCCGTGTGGCATTATGTGAATTTTGGCTCAATCCGTATGGCATTTTATGAATTTGGCTCAATCCGTGTGGCATTATGTGAATTTTGACACAATCCATGTGGCATTATGTGAATTTTGGCTCAATCCGTGTGTTATTATGTGTAAGGGGCAAGTATAATGGGGTCTAGTATTTTGTTGCATAATGTGTAGAAGTTGTATATGTGTTGTACACTACACTCAAGGACACGCCCCCTGTTGGGTGGTCACACCCCCTTTTCCGGAGCGCGCCTTCAGCGCACGCACAAGTACATCCTTCACTTTTGTCCCCATGGTAGGACTGCGTACTTTAAATGCCCGACTTTGTCCCCGGCGTCCATGGCTCTGTCCCCGGCGTCTATGGCAAGCCTAGTGAGCGCCTCTCACACAGCGCCGGTAACCACCAGGATTCCCTGCGCTGGCGAACGCGGAGAGGCGCTCCAGCTGTCTGAGACGCAGGTGCATCTCAGATGCTCCTGCGTCTCAGTAATTATTGCGGCAGGGTAGGCAACGTGCCCGAGTCCGCTTCAGGGAGAGCGTTACGCGTCCCCCCTACCTGTTCATACCCCCACTATACACATCGGCGTGAAGTTGATTTTATAAAGTTTGGCGAGTGCAGTGATCCACCGTGCCAGAAGCGTGACGAGCGTAGCGAGCCCCACGAGGGGACGCGGATTTCTTTACATGTATTCCGCGTCTTCTCGCCACACTTCGGGCTTGGTGGCTCGCTGCACTCGCCACACTTTATAAAATCAACTCCACGCCGACGTGGATTGTGGGGGTATGACCAGGTCAGGGGGATGCATAACGTGTCCCCTCGCCACACTCCGACCTGGCGTGGATAGTGGGGGTGTTTCAGGAACCCATATCTGACAGGGACGCTGACTATGCTAGCCGCGGAAACACCACGCTACTTCTGACAGGGATGCTGACTACGCTTACTACGCTAGCGGGCACACTACGCTACTACTGACTGACTACGCTAACTACGCTGGCCGCGCAAACACAATGCTGATTCTGTCAGGGCCGCTATGCTAACTACGTAACGGGCACCGTGCTATTACACAAGTACCTATTATTATTTAATGCATATATCTGTTTAAGCTGCATCCATCTAAATCTATTTGTTTATTATTACTTTTTGTGTTCCATTCAGTTGAAATGAAGGCACCTTCCGACAGGATTACTTCCGGTTCCAGTTTTGGCTTCTTTGCTTCAAATTTCCGCATCTGGTACAATTTAAATTTGTCCAATCATGGTAAGTTTAGTATGTGCATTTGTCCTTTTGGGATGTCTACTTGTTTATGTTATCATGCTAGCTTCTGAACTCCTATCTTGACAAAGGTCTTACGCAGACTGAAATGTTGATGGACATATAATGGAGAATTTTAACCATTAAAACTACGATTTACTACTGGCTCTGGTGAGTGCCCTTCTTTTGCCAATATATCTCTCTAGATAGATAGATAGATAGATAGATAGATAGATAGATAGATAGATAGATAGATAGATAGATTTTTTTTTTTTTTTGCTTTGTCAAGCTAAATATTGTGCTTAAAATTTTTGTACCTCGTTAGGTATCAACCCAAATCTTTGTGTAGCATCTGAAAACATGGTGTTAAAATAAATTTTAATTCTTATTCTCTTCATAACTGAGTGATATAATATAGAGTTTTCTTTCCAAAAATAAAGGGAACTCGTGTCACAAAACTGAGTGATTGATTGTTGTTTACTGGTATATATAGAAATTAACTAATAATTTGTTTTCGTGCTTGCATACACACCAATTAGTCTCCAAGCAACGTGCTTAAACTGAAATGGCTAGCTTTTCTTTTTTGCTTTGTTTTTTAAATCAAAAATACAGTATTTATTCATACTATTTGAAATGAACCTTATTACTACTACATCTTACTGCTTAAACATGAAATCACATGTGTATTTCCCACAAATCCTTTAATTCATCATTTTCAAGTCTCTGATTTATTTTTTCGTTATTCAATTTGGGGTATTCATGTAACTCACACATGGGTAATATTATGAAGTCATGGATTAAAGTGGTCCTTGATTGGTGGTGAAACTCATTCCCCTGCCACTCCCCCTTCCCATTAGGCGCAGTACTGGTTTACATGCATTAAGTCTACATGGTCAAAGGGTCAATGTGGTCAAAAGGGCGTCAAGACAATAGTTGGAAAAGCATATGCTTGCCATGAATATTTCAATTTTTTTGACATTTTTTGACTTTTTCATACTTTACCTTACATGTGAACTATGAATAGGAATGAAAGGGGGCACCATCAACTTATTAGAGGTCCAAGTGCTACAAGTAAAAAATTGATACCTAAAAAAAAACAAAAAAACTCATTGATCTTTTTACGTGTCTACCATTTTCATGTTGACACTTTGCTTGTGTCGAAAAAAAAATCCCCATGTTGAGCTTGTGCAAGCAGACCTTTTCAGGTCAACCTAGAGACTGTCAAACTTTTTACAGTCAACTTAATGTACCAAACACATCATTGGTCTATAATAACAACATTTGTATGACTGATGAACTTGAACTATATATACACAAATCCAAACACATTCCACTATGTTTCATTGTTGAACCATGGAAGTGCTGGTTCTAGTGAGTGGTGGAACAAACACTTACATGGGCATATCATTCTTTTATACAAAATGGTATTTTATTGGATTTCCTGGCCACCAAGAGGATTCATTGTGTATACCGACAAACCTCTAGCTGAACCATTCGCAAAAAGTATTTTACGAGATTACAAACTTCTCCAAACAACATCTAGTAGAACATTATTCAAAAGAAAACTGCAATGTTGCAAAACACAGATATTTTAAGAGATTACTGTCACCACAAGAGCAGTACTAAGTATAGTATACAGTAATGTACTGTATCTGTATAAAAAAAAAGCCTTAACAGGTATTTTTCTACCAAGATTGCTTCTGCTTAGAACATGTTTTTTCAGAGGAAAATATTAAACTGGTATTTTTTTTTTACTAGTTACGATAGTTCCTATTTGCAGTCATGAGACATTGACGGACGACCCGTAAAGTGCACATTCATCTTTAATTAAGCGCCAGTATTTCGAAAATAATTAACTGATCTTATTGAGATAAGTCAGAGGCCAAAACATCTGTCAGCATTTCTGCGAAAGTGATTACTCTGAGTCCTACCTCCAAATGAGGTTATTACATAGAGTGCATGCATATAATATCTAGTCGGTTCCAGCTCATGTGCTTCTGAAAGTGTACTAATGTTATACCTTATTTTTCATTTTTTAGACATTTTCAAAGCGTTATATGTGGCTGACTACAATGTCTGTAGCGTTTTCTTGAAACAGGTCAAAAATCATCTCTGGAAAAGAAGATAAAATCATGAGGCCCTAAATATCTTCAAATTAGTATTATATAGGCAAGAAGCTTGTCTAGTTTTAAATTCTAGAAACTTTATGTGAAAGCAAATATTAAGAGGAAAAAAAATAAAAACTGCTTAATATTGGAATAGTTAACACCAACTCAAACTATAAAAGTTGCCAATGTCAACACTAAGGTATATACTTACTTATTATTTATCTAGTACCCTCAAGAAGATAAAGCGCTACATTTAACAGCCTGCGAGAGCCAATAGTATGGACTTTGTGCGAGAATGTCCGTATTTTTAAAGCAGAAAGGGTAGTGGACAAGTGGAATAGCCTCCCATCAGAGGTGGTAGAGGATAAGACAGTAGAGCAATTTAAACATGCATAGACATAAGGATATCTTCAAAGAAATAAGGATCAAATAGGGGCTGAGGTAACAATATACTTAAAAAAGGGTCAGACTAGATGCACCAAATGGTTCTTATCTGTCATCACATTCTATAGGTAGTAATTCTAAGAATGCCTTGGATGGTAAACACAATCCACATGCCACACAGGGCACAATTCAGACCTGCTCGCTAGGTTGCAGGTTTTCACCGCCTCACCGAATGACTCCCCCGCCACATGAATCAATGTGCAGGGATGTGAATGAGTACATATCCGTTCTCACGCAGCCTCACAGAGGAGAAATCATTTCATTGTTACTTACCATCAAATGTCTTCTCCGACTGTGCGCTGAACTCGCAGCAGCCAAGTGACCCTCGGCGGCTGCACGTATCCAGGGCCGGCACCACCACTAGGCAAATCTAGGCATTTGCCTAGGGTGCCAGCCACTGGAGGGCGGCATTTCGCCCCCCCCCCCCCCGTGCCGCGGGGGTACCTGTCCTGCGGCTGTGTATATAAAGCTTGCGGCGGCAGCGGGGGTCCCTGCAGTCAATAAGAATTTAATAACGAGCGCTATCCGCCTGGCTACGCGGAAGCGCTTCTGTTGTGGAAACACTGGCCGCACGCTGATTGGCTGAGATTCAGCCAATCAGCATGCGCCGTGTGGCCAGTGTTTTCACAACAGAAGCGCTTCCGCGTAGCCAAGCGGATAGCGCTCGTTATTAAATTCTTATTGACTGCAGGGACCCCCCGCTGCCGCCACCGCAAGCTTTATATACACAGCCGCAGGACAGGTACACCCCCCCCCCCGGCACCGGGGTGCCCCCACCCCAACTCCTGCACGTATCCATGCGTTTTCAGGGTGGGCACTAATGTCGTGCACCCACCCCAACAGACAGGGGTATGCCTGCATTTTCTGGGGCCTGCCCAGCGTTTCTATAGGTGTGCCCACCGTTTTGTAGGCACACCCATGAAAAGTAGGTGGTCCACCCCAGGACGCCCCCCTGCCTGTCAGTCGCACAGCATACAGCCAGCAAAGGGAAGCCTTCACACAGTCCATATGCTATGGAACCTTGCGTACGGGCACAGTCTACCATGCGCGGTTTATCGATGTTCGTATGGGCTGCTAATTTGCAGCCGTCCGAACAGAGCTGAATCAGGCCCATAGTCCCTGACCATTCAAGTCTGTGCTGCCATTCCCCTATTTGAGTTTTGGACTGCATTGTAGCCCCACCTTTTTAGCCTTACAAATAATAAACCATACTGCGCATGTTAAAAGGAGTGGGGAAATATTGACTTTGGAGCATCCACAAACCGTTTTGCAACCATCTCGCAGAGCAGCGGAACAAACAAAAGGTAACTAAAAATAAATACAGCACTATGAAACATTGCGGCATAGAAGTGGTGGACATTATGGCAGTTTTATAAACTCGATAAATATTAAGAAAAAAATTATAATAATAATTAAGAATAAATGTTTAAGAAAAAACGAGGCCCCAGGGCTGCATAGGAAAATGGAGGTGGAGTGATAGGCAGGTAAAGCATTGATTGATTGGTTGATTGATTGGTTGATTGATGAAGTAATTGATTGGAATTGATTCATTTAATTGCTTAATTTAGAAAATTAAATACATTTGACATGATTTCCTTGGGCTCTCCAACCCATCATGTTGTATATTAAAAAGGATACTGTATGCACAGTTTAGCAAACCAAGCACTTTGGCAACAGGGTCCTCACAAGCCAAGCTACTAATGGGCTCAAAGCAGTTATTCATCATCACATTTGGAACTTGTCAACCTCATCATCACCTCCTCATTGATGTTAACATTATCTTCATCATCCCCACTGGTATTCCTCATGCAATTTGTAATTTAACAACAGTTTTCCACATTTATTGGAAGGACCACTATAAATAATGAGGAGGTTGATGATGAAGGTGTTGACAGTGGAGATTGAATTTGCTGGTCAAACTGTTGGTAGCTGATGCTGGACAAATTGTTATTTCTCAGATTTTGATAAATAACTTGCATGAACCACTGCAAATTATGTAACAGGGAGTAGGTGTCTAGATGGTTAACATTCCTACCTCTACTAACTTTGGCCTCACAAATGGCACAGGATTTGAGTAAAATTGATTCCACACAAAAGATTTTTTTGCTCTTTGTTACAAAGTCGTCCTTCTTCTTAATGGCAAGAAGTTACTTCGATAAAAACAACATCATGCTGCTGAATTTGATCAGCTTCTTGCCCATCACATTCACTGACCACTCTGAAGAAGCATATAAGTGGCTTTTGTGTGTGATAGTGGTGCATCCCTGAGTCAAATAATAACAATGTGTTAATATAGATCCAAGAGAGGAAAAGAGAAGAAAGGACTCTGGTAGGGGGCAACATTGAGTCCCAGAAATTAGTTTTTCACTGTGGCTATTCCTTAAGACATAACTTTTATTGGTATATATGACCTTTCTTAAACTTTATATCCACTGGATACAAGCAGCACTAGTACTGGGTTGCTGCTTCTGCTTTTTGGTTGACTGATCCATATTGACTTACGGTAAGTCTAGTAATGGAGACACCTGGTGATATAATTATTTTTGAACACATTGCCTGAACACAGAGAAGTTTTGTTAATGTTTTAAAACACAGTGGGGGAAATATAATAAGCAAAATAAGTTTGAATTTGGTGTATTAGTATGCAGTTGTATTGTAATAGGACCTTGTATTCGTATTTTTGAAATTTACTAATGGATAATAGGTTAGTATTTTGCCTTTTAACGGCCGATAATACCAGTCGTATTTGTATTCCTGTTGGTATACGTATATATACACTATCAAAAGAATACAACTTGTATTTCCCATTTATTACATGTCATTTTGAAATGTACTAATAATTCCTATATGAAAATACGTGCATATATGAGGTGTAAACCAGTACAATTCCTAAAAAAAATACAGTACACCTTGATTTTGAGGGTTATTTCACGTTTGCAGATTTACACATGTAAAAGTAATCTTTATTAAATCAGCAGCTACTCCCCTGCACAAATGTGTGCCTTATAAAAGCCTATTAACCACACACACACACACACACACACACACTTCTCTGCTTCTTAGAAACACGTGTCTACTGATGTGTTTTCAATGGGCTGTGGGATATGTGATGTAATGTTAGATGGGTCAAATAAGATGCTGGGGTCATGAAAGTGGAGCAGCAGGTTGTGCAGGTAGCTTTGAGGCTGCATTGGTGTAATTTGTTGGGATATGTGTAATTCCATCTAACAAAATAAGGTTGATATACAAATTTGTGTCAAGCACATATGGTCCATAAGGCTAAGGTAAACACTGTAAAAATGTCAACATGGCTAAGGTGAACAGGGTGAAAAGCTCCACACAAGCATTTTTTGCCATTGGGAATGTGCTGGTGGTAGCTCATGGTCACATGGACCAGGGCACAACTCTCGACATGGCTAACTTAGCCATGTGGCATTTCTTGCCTCTGGCCGGCGCTCCCTCACCTCACTTCCAGACTTTCAGACAACAAAACACTATCAAATTAAAAGACACAAAAAAACATTCCCACTCCTTACCGCACACAGAAACACACACACAAACACTCACAAATAAAGACTAGAGACTTATTTTTTTTTAAAACAAAGACTAAAAATCAGACAAACTGTTAAATATACTCAACAAACAAGAAGACAAGACCTTACAGCACAATACTCAACCAGAAATTGAAAAAAAATACACCACTAACCACCACAGCAATACACACCTCTCCACCACTTCCCTCACCACCACAAGGAGCTTTGCGCATATAGGGTGCTTATATATGGCTGGGATAACACTCCCAAGTTTAAAAGTTCAGTCAATAACGAGGTTGGTTTTGCTTTGTAAAAAAAATACAGCCGTATCTATTTAAAAAATACGTATAGAAAACTAGCCATTACTCATCTGTAAAACCACTGAAAAATACGCATACAAACAAAAATACGAATATGTATTACAAAATACCACTCCCAACACCATTGAAAAATACGAATTGTAAATAAATCGACAGGTTAGTAAATTTGGGGAAAATATACGACTACCAAATACAAATACACTACCGATGTGGCGCCAGTCATATTCAGTCTTATACAAAATACGAATACGACTGATACGTAGTCGTATTCTTAGTAAATTTTGCCCAGTGCCTCACAGCGTTTCTACTAATGGAGAAACCTACTGAACATTATTTTCTAACACAGTGCCTGAACCAAAACACACACAAGTTTTTTTCCACCACACTGAAATGCACAGTGCTTTTAGCAATATTGGCACCTACTGAATTTTACTTTTTGACATGGTTTTTCAGCCCACAGTCCACAGCGACTCTATGGATGTGTTTTTTAATGACACAGCGTCCCTTTAAATTTAACAGCGCTCCTAATTAGCAGTTTATTAAATGACAGTGCCCCTGGCTTTATGCTTACAAGAAAGCTCCAGCTCCAGTCTGACTAGTCCTAAAATATTAATGGCATTTTTGTGCCTGTAAGTGCTGCAGCCCCTGGCCTTTACATATTTTTTAATAAATAGTAGCTAACAATACACAATGATTCCCACACTGTGTCCCTGTGTGAAATGGCACATGACCACGAGGGAGGGACTTTTAAATGCAATCCAAAATACGCAAGATCTGACATCGGGAAGATGATGTTTTGCTTCGTTTTCATATCTGAGCCTGGCAAGAAGATACAAACCCGAGATCAACTAAAGGCCCATACACACTGGGCGATTTTGAGCTGAAAGCCGCTCAAAACACCAAGTTTGAGCGGCTTTCAGCTCAAAGCCACCCAGTGTATATGGCCAGGCGATGAGTGGCGTCATCACCGGGACAGCGGCTCATCTGCTGGTATTACCAGCAGATAAACGGCTTTGTGGACGGCTTTGCATAGCGCTGAGCATCTTTCCCCCCCATCGATGACAACGGTCATCACTGTCCATACATTAGTTTGAAGTAGATTTGGCTTCCTGGAAACCAAACCCACTTTTCTCTAATCGAAATAGCACCTTTGTGTAACATACGTACCATAGGAGGTTTGAATTTTAAAAACCACAACCATCTCAAAAGGCCCGGAGCTGGTTCTGCTTTAACTATTTCTTAACTTACAATACAGAAACATGCAGAGATTTCACAAATCTCAAAAAGCATCTGTCAAACACCTATTGCTTATAGTCTATTTTTGTCAGCTTTTGGTGCAAGTTCTAAAATCTATTACATTGGTTGAGTTGTATGTTGTCCATTTCAAAACATCTGGGTGCAAGTGGCAAGAATGTGAGAAAAATGGGGGTTTGGATGTTCTCATACCCTACTACATATGCAAGTTCTAAAAACTACATTCAGACCAAAAAATGTTATCTGTAGAAACAATTAAAACCAGGACTCATATGAGAACAAAACGTATTGAAAGCAGATTTAATACAATTACAAGATACATTTTCTCATTGAGTCCCTTATTCTGGTTCACCTGCAAAGGCAAATTCCTTCTCAAATGGACAAAATCATGTGCACTGCAGGGGGGCAGATGTAACTTGTGCAGAGATAATTAGATTTGGGTGGGGTTTTGCTTCAAAGTGAGATCTATATCGAGGTGTAAAAATAAAGCAGTCAGTATTTTCCCTGCACAGAAACAAAATAACTCACCCAAATCTAATTCTCTCTGCACATGTTACATCAGCCCCCCCTGCAGTGCACATGATTTTGTACATCTGAGAAGGAATTTGCCTTTGCAAGCGAACCAGAATAAGGGCCTAAATTCAAGGGACTACCATTTTGGGTAACCTCTTACATCCACATGTCAAACATACGCAGGCTACTATAATGTGTATCATTTTGGTGAAGCTTACTTTTCTTAAAATCCCAGGTGCTACTTCCCATGAGTCCTAGGCTCCTGTTTTCCGTCAAACAGCTGAAGAAAAACTGCAAATTACATCTTTTTTGGCATAATTTAGTCATCAATCTTGCAGATTTCTCAGAACACATATTATTTATATAACACTTAAAGCCTCTCACTTGTGAATTAACCCAGATAAATCTCTCACTGAAAGATTTGCAGACGTGACCTGTGCAATTAACAACTATTTAATTGTTACACAAGGTGTCACAACTATGGCTCTGATTCCTGCTGTTGTTTCTTTTTTGTAATTGACAAACTTCAGTGCTAATTTTATGCTGTGCTATAAATAAAACACACTTTAAAGATTGTGTTCTGTTTGCTAAAAATGTTTATTTTTTGATGATATTGGTAGTTGAACGCTGTTTACTAATATAATGTTTTGGTCCAGGGGCACTGCATGTTGGGGTGATTTCTGAAAAGTGTTGCACAGGTATCGCTGTAAAAAGTTGCTGCAACTCACATCAATGAATCATGGTCTGTCATTTGTTAGTAGATCAATCAAATCTAGAAACATTTTAATGGTTAATGGCAGCATCATTTGGTACATTTACCTGTACACTAGTTCCCATGACTGTCCTAATGCATAGTTGCCTACCCTCTTGCATTCTGCAGGAGACTCCCTGAAATAACAGCAATCTCCCTCTCACCCTCATTAGTCTACCAATCTCCCTCATTCACCTAGCCCACAGTACACTGTTATATTTTTGGGGAAAAAAGGAATGAGAGATAGATACAATTACATTGAATCATTAGCGCCACTTACTTGCACTTTACCAAGTAGTGTAGCTCTTACTAACTGCTTTAGGGCTCATCTACATTTGGATATAAATCATTTCAAAAGACTCCTCTCATATGTAGCAGTACACACCCACGCTTCTAGGTGCCACGTTCACAATCTCTTTTCACAATCTCTCCATATATGAAACTAGACACGCCCTTTGGGTGGAGCATGTCACACCTCCTCAGTGGGGAGCTGCGTAAAATTCTACTACCAACTATAATTTACCTGAAACTAGTTTTCAAAAGTAGGCAAGTATGTCCTAATGCCAACTTGGAGTAATTTTATTTAAAACAATTTCGCAATAGCATAGAGCATTACTGCAGTACCTTTGTATCTGTTCTAATCATTCTTACAGTACTTTATTAAAGATCTGAACACTATTTTTAACAATATTTTTAAGCATATGTTATTCACAGATTCTTGTTGTATCCAACGTGGTTGTAGTTTTGGGTAGCCGTGAAAACCAGATTTGTTACCCTTTGCTAATGCTAGAATCTATAGCTCACAATCAAACTGCCCTTTCATACCTCCCAACTGTGCAAATAACAGTGCAGGCCCCACCCCTCCACCCAAAGCCCCACCCCTTTTAGGTGCAGGAGCACCTCTGGCAGCAGGTCCTGCTTACCCACTTGGCAAAGTTTGGAGGTATGCTTTTTTCATATACAGACACAACACTGCCACATCCCTCCCACACTAACAGTTATAACATGCATTCTCATTGTCGCCACCCACTTTCTGTACTGAAGTGCCCAATCTCATGGCAAGACAAGTCCGTCTGAGCAGTGGAAAAAATTGTGAGTGGTTGGTGGTGGTGCAAAAATATAATTTGGTCGTCCTCCTCCACTGCAAACATAGTTCACAATATGCCACACAGCAGTGGGTAACAGGGAGAGGCAAGATGTGCAGAGAAAACCAATGGATGACAGGGGAAGCAGACGGTGACAGTATAAGGCATTGGGAGGCAAAGGTTGACAGCAGAAGGAAAGGGAGCAGGGGGTAATGGGTGACAGGGAAAGACAGAGGGTTACAGCATAGAGCAGGGAGAGGTTAACATATTGAGAAAGATAGTGACAACAAAAGGCAAGGGGTGGTAGAGGGTGACTGAGGCAGAAGGGGGAGGGAGAAGGTGATTGGAGCAGTGGGGGACAGGGAGAGGATGACAGGGAGAGTCAGTGGTTGGCAGGGATACAAGCACAATGTCCTACATATTGTGGAGAACAGGGGGCAAGTAACTTGGTTGGGGCAGGGACATGGTGGTCTCTGCTAGGCCTAAGTCTAGGCCCCTGCTCTTTGTGCTTTCCGGGTGTGAGCTGCATTGATTTCACAGACAGCAGTGAATGCAGGGAAAAATGAAATATACAGTGGTCTATTAACTAAAGGCAGTATATGGCTGTGATCAATAGGGGGGGGGGGGGGGGGGCAGGGGGTAACTCATTGCTGGGCAGCAGTGGGCCCCTTAGTCCTCAGGGGCCTCAGTGCAATGCGCCTGCTGCACCAATGGTAGTTCCACCTGTGCATCTGAGTTCCATAAAGTGGAATGGAGTTATACAAAATTGCATCTGTTCCTGCATTCTGCACAGAGATCTGTCCACCCCTTATATGCTATTCTTTCAAATACAAAGAAATGATAGTATCGGTTTAGGAAAAAAAAAAACTACAATCCTACAATGAAACATCCATGTTTGGTTCCATCCTCCTCTAGATTATGAAAGAACCTTAAATAAACTGCCAATTTACTGTAAGTATCATGTTAACTACCATAAAAAATATGCAAAAGCATACTAGTAAAAATGACAAGTACAATACTAGTATAAAAAACAATAAAAAAGCAAATCCAAGCGAATGTCCTCTCTTAAACCTTGCTGTAATTCTGTTTGACATGGAGACTCCCAAGTGTGCTCTTTTACCCTTTACATGCAAAGAAATAAAGATGGGAATAAGAAAATCACTAGACCCACAATTAGGGAGATGAGGCTGACAATGCAACGAGGTAGCCCATGTTTAATGAGCACCATCCAGCATAACAGAAAATCTATTCCTGTAGCGTGTATGTGTGAGGTTTGGGTAATACGTACAGTATCAATCTAAATATAGACACATCTCAGACAGGAAATAAAGTGGGATTGACAGTCATTGCTCAAGGGAATTATCAGAGGGGTATAGCTGGATGTGCTGTAGGGCAGTATTACAATTAATTGACAGAATATATACGAAAGATGTGAGCTTCTTGCCAAAAATAGCAGAGGGGCGCTCAGGGATAAGTGTGTAGGAAAGTGCGGTACAGGTGATGACGGTATGAGCCGTGTGGCTAAATAACAAGGGGACCTAGGAAAAAGGAAAGCCGTGTATTTTGGTTCTAGGTAACTCTACACATTCCGTATTGCGCTGAAACTGCAGTGAATAAAATGCAATTTTTTTTAGATTAGATTTAGATTATTCTACAGCAAAAAGGAATTTATTCAGCTACACACTACACTGCTGTTATTTAATGTTCCATAGTGTTTTTATGAAAAGGCATAAAGAAAATGTAAAAGCCATCAAGCAATATAGCACTCACACACACGTGATCCTAAATGTAAGTATACTTAAGTATGAATGGGAGGTAGAAAAGAGCCTACTCTGAATCTCTTTGCATTGCACCTATTAACCGCTACTGTATGACTGCTTCCTTGAACAATGCATAGAAGCTGAATAAAAGGCTGTTCTGTGGCATGATGATATTTGTCAATGCCTTAGCCCTGACAATACATACATGAGGATTGTGTTTGTTACACAGAACAATATAAAGCTCCGCTAATAAAATGTAATTATTCTGTTACTTTGTGAAAGTACTATGGGACACACAATCTGTGGGTGCACTGTGTACCCACTTTACATTTTTTGGGATGTGCTTCTACGCAAACACTAGATGGAGAAGATAATGGCCCTGATTCAGATCTGATCGCAGGACAAAATTGTTCTCAAAATGGGCAAAACCATGTGCACTGCAGGTGGGGCAGATGCAACATGTGCAGAGAGAGTTACATTTGGGTGGGGTGTGTTGAAACTGAAATCTAAATTGCAGTGTAAAAATAATGCATCCAGTCTTTAATTTACCCTGCACAGAAACAAAATAACTCACACAAATCTAACTCTCTCTATACATGTTACATCTGCCCCACCTGCAGTGCACATGGTTTTGCCCATTTTGAGAACAAATTTGTACTGTGATCTGATCTGAATAATGGGGGGGGGGGATCATTATTTACTCTAAATACATGTGATCCTGATGCACGGCTTCAAAACGTCATAACAGTAAGGTCCATTGGGAATGTCTTCTTTGCATGTGTCACATTTCTACATTTGAATGTTTTAATGACATTAGTAGAATTGTTATCATTATTATTAAATTTTATTTATAAGGCGCCACACGTGTTTGCAGCGCAGTACAAAGGGCATACAATAGAACAGTAAAGGGAGAGAGAACTTAACAAGTAGTGCAGTAAATAAATTGAGTATAGGTAACAATACAGCTTAGGTGTAAAGGTGCCCATACACTACTGGATGCTAAAGGTGCAATCCCCTGCACTGTTTTTTTTTTATAACCACTGCGGTGCCGCCGCAGTAATTTTAGTTCTTGTGAGGGAGGGATGGAGGCCGGGATGCGGTGTAAAGAACAGGCAGTCTGCATAAAGCACCACACTAAACAGCGCTGCTATTTACAATTGCCTGGTGCTGGGTAAGATTATGGGGGAAATTTACTAAGAATACGAATACAAAAAATCGTATTCGTATTGTTAATACGAATGAATACGACTGGTGCAGTCGTATTTTCATTCGTATTCCGGAGGATAATTTACTAATCAGTCGTATTTGACTGATTGATATTATCCGATGGCGTATTGATTCGTATTTTTTCTGATACGAATTCGTATTTTTAATAAAAAAATTGTATTTTTAAATACAAATTCGTATTGCTTTTAGCCTGCATGGATCAGTCAGATCCGTGCAGGCTGCAGTGTAAAAAAAAAATGTAAAAATAAATAAATCATTTTAAAAGTGTGTATGTGTGCTTAGTGGCCTTTTATAAGTCACACATCTGTGATTTTGATCAGCTGGGGGTTATTTTCAGATTTTTTTCCTCATGTGTAAAATTCTAAGGTGTGAAATACACTTCCAAATCAAGGTGTATTTTTTTGGCGGATTTTTTTACGATTTGTATTCATATATTTTTACAAATACGAATTGTTAGTAAATGACTAAAGTACGTTGTTTTCATGTTAAAAATAGGCATATTCTATCGATGTCGTATTCATTCATATTAGCATTCAAACATACGAATATGCCTTGAATACGAATACACATCACCGTATTTTCAGGATAGTAAATCCTGAAAATACGAATACGCATAAAAAAAATTGTATTTTGCTGTACGAATACGATTTTTTTATACGATTTTACCTTAGTAAATTTCCCCCTATATGGCCAGCAGCAGTGGTGCCCAGTAGCTAGTTCACACGAGGTGCGGTTTCTTCTTCTGTGTACGGGGATTACAGAGGAAGGGTGAGTCAGTGCTCCTCCCTAGAACATTCTACCATGCAGCGCGGCATAGGGCTAGATGGATCGCCGCTGGCTGCACACACCCAGTACAATGCCCACAAACAGATGCTGGAGACAACCTGCCACCCACTCCCTTCTGTGCCTGTGGACCCATCCCCATCCACCCCTACAAGTGACAGTCTACCCCCCCTGCCTGCGACGCTCCCCCCTGCAGGTGACAGCCTGCCCCCTGCTCACTCCTGTGCCTGTGATAACCCTGCCCCCTGCAGGCAGGGTTGGACTGACCCACGGGGGTACAGGGGAAACCCCCGGTGGGCCCCACTGTCATAACCCAGTCCGACACTGCCTGCAGGTGAAAGCCTACTCCCTCCTATGCCACTTTCTCCTACCTCCGCCACTGCAGGTGACTGCCTGCTCCTGCTCCCTCCTGTGCCTGTGACACCCCCCTACAGCCTGCAGCCCCCTGTGCAACCACCCTCCCTACCGCTGCATGCTCTCTCCTGTGCCTACGACACCACCCTTGTCCCCCACCCGCCCCTGCAGGTGACAGCACTATACTGCCCTCTTAAGGGGCATTGTAGTGACAACGGTGGGGGGGGGGGGGGGGCTATGAAGATTTTGCTATGGGGCCCACAAGGTTCTAGTTATGCTAACAATATATTGGGAAGGGGGGACAGACAGATGACATGAGGCACAAGCAAGCTGGAGGTGGCCTGAAGACAGGATATAAGCAAAGCAGAGATGGTGAAAGCATGGGGCATGGATGAGAAGCAGTGTTAGGCATTTGTTGTATAGAATGTGTGGGCACACGTACACTATGGATTTTAAAGGTGCCACTACACCCAATTTTGCTATTGTGACATCACAGTTTCAGTGACTACTCATGCAAACTGTTGGTAAATCATGAGGGTCGCCGACAATAGGTTGGTACTTGATGCTCCACTTGCAGCATTGAGTAGGATGGGGGTCCAGTACTCTTAAGGAGCCCATACACTTATATGATTTGGGCACTTTTCACCCAATGCCAATGCATTGGGCTGAGAATTTGGGTGAAAAGTTTCCATAATGTATGTGCCTAGCCTCCAACTCCAAATTTGATGCGTGGTCCCATGCCCCGGAGATCGCAAGGGCTGTATGTAGGATTTGTTGGATCCCGCAAACCTTGCTAGGATCACATCCGATAAATCGTATGCACATGATATACTGCATGCAATCCTGCCGCCTGGGAGCCTGGCAGTTCCCTGTCAGCCAGTTGGTGGGGTATCACATGTGAGATACCTCGTAGTAATCTATGGGCACCTTTACACTTCTGACCCCAGTTGTACTTGCTACTGGTCCCAGTAAATGTTAAGACTGATAGCCATTAACAAGGGCCATGGAAAACTGCAGCATCTTTGGAATGTTAGTAGTGTAAGGAACCTGCTTATTCTTGAGAGAAAATAACAACAAAATGCATTTGAATGTGAGCAATTCAATTAGATGCAAACTCCATTTTTACTTTAAGTACAGAGGGGGTTATTCTGGTTCACTCCTTCTGGCAAATTCCTTCTTAGATGGACAAAACCATGTGCATTGCTGGGTGGCAAGTGACACTGTGGGGGAGATCTATCAAACCTGCTAAAGAACACAAGCACAGATGTTGCCCATAGTAACCAATTAGATTACAGTATTTATTATGTACATTGCTTTAAATCATAATTAAAATATAATTGGTTGCTATGGGCAACAACTTGACTTGTCTTCTCCGCTTTGCAAGGTTTAATAAATCTCCCCTGTGTAACCGTTGTTTTCACAGATAAAACAATGAGTGACAAGCTGTGATGTGGATACTAGAGTTTGTATTCTATAATTACAGATACTGATTTCCAATGGTAGTAAAGCTTAGTCAGATACAAATCCGCTGCAATTACTGACAATTAAGAATCTTACCTGCTCACAAGGTTTTCTGGCTTTGTTACAGAAACATAAAGTGAGATTTCAATCAAGGGGTAAATGTATCAAGCCTTGGAGAGGAATAAAGTAGAGCGAGAGAGATAAACTCAATTAATAATTATCATCTTTCAAACACAGCCTTTAAAATGACAGAAGCTGATTGGTTAATACTTTCTCTCTTCAAGGCTTTATACATATCCCCTAAACATGTAAATAATTGCAAGAAAGTCACCAGCACTGAGGTCTCAGATAGGTAGCCGTTTAGATCCAGTCCAAAGTCAATAAACAGGTACAGTATCAAATAATAAAGGACAAGAGAGAAGCAGGTTAGATACAATCTAAGGTACTGTAAGATAGCAGGAATCCAAATGTGATAAGCAATGAACAGGGACAGGTCAGGCACATTCAGGACTGGTCCGACCATTACGTTGGGTGCACAGCCGGTAGGTCACCACATTGTGGAGTACACCGCTGCTGCGTAGATGTGCTGAGCTGTGGAGACCAGTGCTGGAACAGCATGTCTGCTCCCAGCACCAAAGGAGCAGCAGGGTGAGCTGTGTCTCCAGTGGGATACAGCTTCAACCAGCACTGGTTGATTGCACTGTCTGATTCCAGCGCTGGATGCATCGCAGCGGATGTTGGGGACCGGGACCATCGGTTGGTTCCCGGCTCTGGACTGGAAGTGATGGCATTTCAATCTTGGAGGTAGTTATCGCTGTGGAAGTGGTGTTTTCACATTGGCACCATTCTTGGACTAATAGTAAGCAGCCATGGCGAGCCAATCAGAGCATTCCAGGCCGTAACTGGCCATGCCCTCACTGTCTGATGCCAGATTTTATCAGGAAGGGCAACACTACAGCACACGAAGAGGCCATCAGATGCCACGTTTAAGAAAGAAGATGCTAAGCGAGTGGCTGGAGAAAGAAGTTGATGATCGGAGAGGCTAATGGGTTTAGTAAAGCAAAATAGCTAACAAAGCTCTACCCCTGTTGCCTCACCCGGAAGACAGGTATATGCTTGGCGAGGGCATCTACCCCCTCCCTAGGTCACCAAATATCTGGCAGTAGGATTGGGGGCAGATTCAGGCTATAGCCCCAGAGCGCAAAAGGAGGGAACTAGGCCCACAGCCAAAGGTCAGGTCTTAGGCCTGTGTATCATTAGGCGGTGCTAGGCCCAGGAGAGTGGCACATCTTAGGGGAATAAGGTAACGCTGGGCATTAGTCCCAAGTCACTAAGAACTGCACTCGTAGGCAGGTTTTAAGTCTGAGCTGCACAATAAGAGTGATCTAGGCACTAGGCTCAGGTCACTCTGAATGACCCTAATTAGGCAGGCCCACAGGCCTGAACCTATTTATGTGTGATCTGAACATTGTGGTAGGTTTAGATAACCCTGAGCCTCTTTAAGGCAGGTCAACAGGGCCTGAGCCCATTTGTAGTTCTGGACAGTGGGCCCAAGTGAGATTAGTGTGTGAGGTGGGCAAACTGTGCAGTTCTCACTCTATTGTAAATTACATAGATTCACCACTCAACATGTAAAAGCCAAACCAACCATTGAAGGAAAAAGGTTGGTCAGCACTGGATAGGCAGGGATTTAAAGTACCACTTCTTACCCTTGTACTGTGGTGTTCGTCGTTTCGATGCAAGGCGAAGTTTAGTAGAAATTGTCAGTCATAATTTGTACCGCACTACACACATGGTCAGTTCTAGGGCTTTGTGTTTTTAGCTTGACATGTGTCACAGTTAGCGTTAGGCCCGGCATGGCGGTGGTGTCTTTGTCTACCTACAGGTATCTATAAGTGGAGAAGCTGACCGAATACAAGACTGAAGATGGTGGGAACCATCTCTGTTTGTGTGTCCCACTATCTATATACCTTTCTTCTGGGCTAATTGTGGACCTTGCATCCCGGTACAAGGATGAGTTTTCACCTGTTGCGTGAGTAGGATTACCATCACATTAGCACGAAGATCCTATTTGGAGACATGTCTCAGAATGGTGGGCTCATTGGTCTGCATTTAAGAAGGATAGTACATACCTTATTTCCATCCTCATGGATCATCATGTCCATGTCCAGTCGGTGTACCAGGACCATTGTTTTGTTTCATTTCATGACCTGCGCTAGGTAAAAGACCATGTGACTGGAAAACCCAGAGAAGCGCATCACTGCAGTACCCCTGACAGCTAAAAGGGAATCCCCACCGTTCATGTCACATGGACCACCACTGACCTGCCAGGCATGAAAGGAGACAACAAAGACATAGGAGAAGAGACAACACAGCGCATACTAGTAAGCACTCAACTATCGGGCCGTAACTGTTTGTGTGAAATTTCCTGGAACACTATTTCATACAAGATTGGTGGGGAAACCTGGGATCAGGAGGATTATACCAACGGTGTTCCTGAAAACAACATGGAACCCATATCTCAGAAGGATCCTCCTTAACAAGTGTGAGAACACCATTAAAGTGTCAGCCAAAGTTTTTATGAGACCAGCCTCACAGAGAGCATTGTGACTCCTCTGAATCTTATATTCATGGGGCACCTGTAGCCAGGGCAGGGTAGAATGTGACAGACAGGTGATGTGGGTATGTTAAGGGGTTGAAGGTGGCATGTCGGTGTGGGTGAGTTAGGGGGTAGAAGGTGACAGGCAGGTGATGTGGGTGTGCACGGTGGCCATGCTTTAAAAAAAATTCCAGGGTCACTTTAAATTCGCAATCTAACTTTAAAAACCAGGAAAGGGCACTATAGTGGAATTAGCATAAAGCCACAGATACAACTTCAGGAAAATACACAAGACGGCTGCAACTGTGTCCAACTCAGAATCAGGACATACGAAGAGGGATCCCACCCCTTCAACAGACCCCATCTCTTTGAGGGCTTTTTCCGTAATTTTGATAGTTGTCCATCTCAATCCACCCCTGGAAATGTTAAAAACAATGTGCTACTGTATTGCACAATTTGAGAAGGGCCTACTATTGTGTGGCCACACCCCTTCATTGTGCGACCGCACCTAATTTTTGCAGCATTTAGTGTGCATTGTCCCATTATAATGTTTATCCCATCAAGGGGCGCCAGAATCTATATTCCCAAAAAACTAAGCTTGGGCGGGCCTGGGTACTTTCTATAGTCCAGGTATCTGGTATCCAGGTTTTACTTACGTGAACTACAGTACAGTACTATTTTTCTTGTCCACATCAAAATCCATATTGATGTCACAAAATCTTTTTCTTTTTATTTCATAGTACTTTTTATTTTTAGAAAGTTTCACTGACAATAGTCCCAGCACAATTGCAAAATTGCAAACCTAAACGCTGACATGAAATCATTAGGTTAGCCAACTCAGAAAACACAGAAACAGCCCATCGCCATTAATGTCATCAGACAACAGGTGCTGTTCTATGTGCAGCATTCTGCCCTGCTTTTATACCCAGCACAAATACGGAGGCGTGCCTGGCAGTGCCAGATTGCATTTTAATTTGAGTGACTTTTAGTGCAAACAAGCTATTGTCCCCATACTGGCAGCAAAATATTGATCATCTCTAAATAATGTGGTGACTTAAATGATAATGACACCTACAAAGCTCTTAGCTGACACTGTCGGCCTGGCCGGAACACTACTGATGTCTGATAAGTGGATGCAGGCAGTAAAGTTGTGAGTCAATAATAACCTGGTTCAACTCTGCACAGCCGCAGCTTTTTGCTGTAAGCAAAAATGAATTCTACTTTATTTTGTGGGCACGAAACTTCCTGAAGAATATTTCAATCATCCTTATGGCTACTTCTAATATTTATATTCAGCACTCTAATGGTCAGGGTATTGCTGTTTACTATACTGATACCGGCATCCCAACTTCCGTCGTGAGGTCTGGTGCTGGAATCCCGACATCAATTAGGATGCCGGTGCTGGATGCCGAACGTTAGTATGCCGGGGCGGGTTATGGTCAGGCTGGGGAAGGAGGTGGTTAAGTTTAGGCGCCAGTTGGGTTTAGGCACTAGTTTATAGCTGTGGGGGGTTAGGCTTAGACTGTGAGGAGGGAGGGTTAGGCAATTAGAAGGAGGGATTAGGCTTAGGTTGCAGGTTAGAGGGGGGCAGGGGGAGGGTAAGGAAAACTGGCCCCTGTAAGGATTTTCCCAGTAACGGTATTCTGACATCCAGCATTTTGACCATCGGTAATCTGTATGTATGTATATATTCCTTATATACCTTAACATTTTTTACAACAGCCAGTTGTGTTGATAGCTTCCAGCTTGCCCCTTCACTTGGGTCACAAGCTAGTCATGCCGAGATATTAAAGGTGCACAAATTTGGGTACTTGTGTACTAGCACGGCGCCCATCGCATCGCAGACCATAAGGCATGCGATGCGATGCAATGGCAGCCGATGTTATACAATTTTAAATTGTTTACCATCGAATTGTATGGCATTGTACGCCATTGTATAGCATATACAGAGGTATGCGATTTAAAATTGTATAAGCACTCTAATGGGGGCTTACAATGTTAAATGCACCCCCACGCCACCCCCACTATGAACGTGAACCCAAAGCGTGGCGAGCCCGTGAGGGGCGGCGGTACGCGTCCTACGACCTTTTCATACCACCACTATCCACGTGGAGTGGAGTTGATATTATATAGTGTGGTGAGCACAGTGAGCCACCGAGCCCGAAGCGTGGCGAGCGCAGCGAGCCCCGGGAGGGGATGCGGAATACATGTAAAGTAATACGCGTCCCCTCACGGGGACGAAGACGGGGACGGGCGGATGACGTCCTGGCATAAATAGTCCCATCCCGCATACCCATAGGAATGCCCAGCATTTTCATGGGGACGTCCATTAAACGCTGGGCATTCCCATGGGTGACCCCCATCCCCGCCGCCGCCCCGATCCTTGCGAATGGCTCGGCTACTATGCAAGTCTCCAAAGCTGTTCACAAAGGAACCCCAAGCAGAGGCAGAACTCTGGGAGACAATTGAGTCATCTGCCGCCGGGCTCCTGCTCCCAAGGGGGCACCTCTCCCCAGCATGTTTAAATCCATTAATTGAAAGCCATCAATATTGCTTCTCTCTCTCTTTCTCTCTCTCTATATAGATATAATTCATAACAGACGTATACATATTTTATATATGATGTGTGTGGTTGTTGGGGGGCGGGGCACCAATGTACATCTTGCCTCCGGGCAACTGGGACGAAATTACGCCACTGACCCCAAGCATCAGAACAGAGCCAATTTCACCCCATTCCAAATGCATCAGAATGAGGTCTTTGTGTAGACTGTGTAATGAAAGATAGGTCATCGTAGTATACTATTTATACTGTATATGTACCCGAACTGTCTGTCGACTCTCTAAATCAAAAGACAGGGAACCAGAAGGAAATGAAAAGCTTAAAGACAATTGGAAAATAGTCTTGATCTGATACAAAGGGCAAAGAACAACATTGCACAGAGTGCAGAGGATTAGACTATAGTGGGAGAGCAGTGTAAAGGGGACATGTAAGGTATAAAAGTTACACCAGTTAATAACTGCTGAAACACCTGACTGAATGAGGTCTTGCTCTTTACTAACATAGAAAAAGCCATTCGAGGTGCGTTACAGATGGTTTTCCCTTGGTGTCAAAGGGACAAAATCCATCTTTACAGGAGACTTAGGGCCGGATTCTGGTTGCGAATTTTGCAGCTTTGCGTGTCATTTTAATGCCGCTCTCACACACATGGAGGGGATGGTGCCAATCAAAATAAGGGCCTTATTGCTGAGGAACTTAAATTCTCACAGATATCTACAGGGGCCATTTATAAAAATGGAATGAATAAGAAGCTGCTTTAATTAAGAATTTTATTGTCATGTTTTTTTTAAATTCTTAATAAACCCTTATATTAACTCTTATTTATGCCCCTTTCATACATATACAGTAATTGACTGTCTGTTGCCTTGTAACCGTGTGGGTGTGTGTGTGTGTGTGTGTGTGTGTGTGTGTGTGATATATATGCAGCAGGAACAGGGGTAGAACTTATATTGGTGCAACAGGGGCCCCTGAGTTCTAAGGGGCCCACTGTTGCCCCTGTCACACTCTTCCTGTTACCCACTGTTTTTCCCTATCAACTTCTTCCCTTGCCTCTCTCTGTCACCCTCTGCCTCTCCCTGTCACCCACAGTCATGTTGCATATTGTAAACTTGGGCTGGGGTAGAGGAGGGGAGCCCAAATGATATTTTTGCACCTGGGCTCACCACCTACAAATTCTACCAGGAGTAGGAATAGGACTATTGAGCGACCAATGGTGTCAATGGTGTTCCATATTATCAAGGAAAATTACTATAATTGAGCCAATATTGGAATTATGTGCTTACTCACTAGAACATTGAGTAGCAATACCAAGTCTGTTATTCAGTGAATGCTGGAAATAATAATAATATTAAACTTCACCTTTCCGGCCCATGCCATGTTTTATTATAACAATACACATGGGGCAATATTCAATGCCCTTTGGTGAGCTGTGACGGCGGGCAGTGCCGATAGCTTGTCATCACAGATTGCGGGTCAGTATTCAACTGACCCCCCCCCTGCACTCACCGTTTCCACCACTCTGGGTTTTTCAGGGAGGTGGTAAACAGTGATTGCGGCCTTCAAAATGGCGAGGGTCACCGCTATATGCAGCGGGTTCGGTGCATTAGCGGTGAACTTCGCCATTCGGAATAATCCTCGCCATCCTCTGACGGCGGCATTGAATATCGCCCATAGAGTACGCTCTATTCAGCTGCATAGTGTAAACAAAGTTTTGTTTTAGAAATGGAACTGGTGCCAATTTCCCTTTACTTGCGCTACAGACTACATCAGGGTTTTTCAACCGGTGTGCCGCGGCACACTAGTGTGCCGCGGCCAACCCTCAGGTGTGCCGCGCGACAGCTGATCACGGCGACACACCCAGGTCCTCCCGCAGCCGCCCGCCCTACTCCAATGGATGTGCGCGCCAGACGTCAGTGTCAGCGCGCATCATCCATGGTGCCCGCCCCCCCACCCGCCGAGACTCACGCCGCCCGCCCGTTCGCCGAGACTCACGCCGCCCGCCCGCTCTACTCCAATGGATGTGTGCGCCTGACGTCAGTGTCAGCGCGCATCATCCATGGTGCCCGCCCCCCCACCCGCCGAGGCACACTCTGGACGGCTCCAGCATCATCCTATTTCCCACCCAGGCCGCGGCGCCCTCCTGTCTGAAGCGCGGCAAGCACCCCCAGGATCCACTCTCTGTCTCCTCCCTCCGCCTGCCTGCCTATTGGAGATCTCTCAGGCGAGCAGCTCCAGGTATGGGCATCTTGGTGTGGGCCATATGTTTGACGGGCATCTCTGTGTGGGCTACATGGGCATCTCTGTGTGGGCCTTATGTATAATGGGCATCTCTGTGTTGGCCTTATGTATAATGGGCATCTCTGTGTTGGCCTTATGTATATTGGGCACCTCTGTGTGGGCATTATGTATAATGGGCATTTCTGTGTGGGCCTTATGTATAATGGGCATGTCGGTGTGGGGCATATGTATAATGGGCATTTCTGTGTGGGCCTTATGTATAATGGGCACCTCTGTGTGGGCCTTATGTATAATGGGCATCCTTGTGTTGGCCTTATGTATAATGGGCATCTCTGTGTTGGCCTTATGTATATTGGGCACCTCTGTGTGGGCATTATGTATAATGGGCATTTCTGTGTGGGCCTTATGTATAATGGGCATGTCGGTGTGGGGCATATGTATAATGGGCATCTCTGTGTTGGCCTTATGTATATTGGGCACCTCTGTGTGGGCATTATGTATAATGGGCATTTCTGTGTGGGCCTTATGTATAATGGGCATCTCTGTGTGTGGCATATGTATAATAAGAGGTACAGTGTGGGGCATATGTATAATGGGCAAGTCGGTGTGGGGCATTTGTATAATGGGCATATCTGTGTGGGCCTTATGTATAATGGGCATGTCGGTGTGGGGCATATGTATAATGGACATTTCTGTGTGGGCCTTATGTATAATGGGCATGTCGGTGTGGGGCATATGTATAATGGGCATTTCTGTGTGGGCCTTATGTATAATGGGCATGTCGGTATGGGGCATATGTATAATGGGCATTTCTGTGTGGGCCTTATGTATAATGGGCATCTCGGTGTGTGGCATATGTATAATGGGCATCTCTGTGTGCGGCATATGTATAATAAGCGGTACAGTGTGGGGCATATGTATAATGGGCATGACGGTGTGGGGCATATGTATAATGTACTATGTACTATAATAAACTAATTTTAAAGGAAATAATAACAGATATCAACATAATATATATATATATATATATATATATATATATATATATATATATATTATGTCAATATTTGTTATTACTTGTCTTATATTTGATTAAAAACTGTTGGTGTGCCTTGGCAATTTTAAAGTCTTGTCTGGTGTGCCGCGGCTTGAAAAAGGTTGAAAATCACTGGACTACATTATGACAACAGAAGCTAAGATAACTACAGTAGTACAGGGAGGCAAAATGATATACTGTAAGTGTGATATGATGATGCTCTCCCCTGTTTCAAGCTGTGTACATTATCTTTACATTAAACTGCTGTCAAGTCATTCTCCCTTTCCCTTCTTTAGTAAAATTCATTCAAAGCAGCAGAACCGCAAGAAACCAGCCAACTTATTAGCGATAGCACATCTTTCCATGACTGATGCCAGTTTTCTTCCGGCACCAAGGCACCTCTCAACTGGAAAATGCAGTGCCATATTTAACTGGCACTAAACATCTGCTAATATTGCAGCCAGTTTGTCAGTACAATGATGCTTGGGGGAGAGGAAACATCTGCGTCTAGGTCAGAATCTATTATATAGACAGGCTCTGAACTGCAGATCTGATTACGGCACTGACTACATAGCCTAATTCAGCTCTGCAGGCCCAGGTGGGATTTGTGGCTCCAGCTGTGGTTTTTCAGAAGGTAGAATTTTGAGATATAAGGTCCTAGTTCATCGTGCAGATCTCCCTGTAGCCCATGAAAGTGTAGCAAACCTGTGTATTTAAGAACGAAAGGCCTACATTCATTGTATGCAGTGGCGGTTTTTACCTACGGGCTGCAGGACTGCAGACCCCCCAGGTAAAATACATCACTGTTCTCTGCCTAAGTGAAGCCAGATGCAGTCTGTGAGACTGCACTGGCTTCAATGTGACTGGCAGTGACTTCCTATTGGAAGTCTGACATGCCAGTCACTCAAGGCAATGCGCAACTGTGGCGCAACTGTGGGGCAGCCCCAAAAATGGGTTCTGCACATGCGCGGTATCGCGGACAGTACTGCACATGCGCCGGACCCAGGAACCTGGATATGCCTCCGGGGGCTGCTGCAAAGGCAGCCCATTGAGGCTTGGGCCAGCACAGTATGCATGAAGTTAAAGTGCATGCGCTGGCCCCGTGCAGGGGACCAGCAGCAGCGGGGAGCAGAGTGGCAGCGACGGCAGCAGCGGCAGTGGAGGAGGATGGCCCACATCGTGGAAGCCCCCTCCTCCGCAAGGGTAAAAGCCGCCAATGATTGTACGTATTGCGGCAATCGGAAAGTGAGGGATTTACATATGACTTAACATACTGTACTTGCAATCTACAAAATGCAAAAACACAAACTGTGTATCGAGAGTAAAAGGAATAGATCCTTTTTGTATAGGATTTGCGCTAGGGGGTGGAAGCAGCCTGATTTGTTTTTTTTTTTGAGTAGATGTGTTGTGGAATGCACAACATTTAATCAAGCGCTAGGAGGGGTAGGGTGGTAGAGGAGAGGTGTAGAGAAGTAAAAGTAGAGCGAGATGACAATAAATGAAGATAAAAATAATAAATAAGTATAAAGTAACAATGACAATTAGAATAAGATAAAAATAAATAAAAATAAAAATAAATAAAATGAACTAAAATGACCAATTCAATGTTTACACTCCTTGTAGTAGTTAGTTGAAGAAGTCCAGGTTATAGCCTCCTACTAACCTGGACTTCTTCAACTAACTCCTACAAGGAGTGTAAACATTGAATTGGTCATTTTAGTCCATTTTATTTATTATATTTATTTTTATTTATTTTTATCTTATTCTAATTGTCATTGTTACTTTATAATTATTTATTATTTTTATCTTCATTTATTGTCATCTCGCTCTACTTTTACTACTCTACACCTCTCCTCTACCCTACCCCTCCTAGCGCTTGAATAAACATTGTGCATTCCACAACACATCTACACAAACTGTGTATCAAGGTAAATAATGTCTAAAAGAGATTTCACCCAAATTATTAACCAAATGATCTAACAGCATTTACATGTAAAATACTTCAAAAGGAAAATAAAGCACAAAAAAATATTATGTCATTGGAATATTGTTTTTAGCGTTCATTGTAACATTAAACAGTGTTGAAAACCACTATATTCACTTTGTCAGTTCCTATTTTTAGCTTATATGTGTCAAATTTGCCTTGCTGTGTCTGACTATAAAGAGATTTTGCCACAGGCTACATCAGAGACTAGTGACACCTGCAGGGTAGTGTAAGAACTACACTTATCTGATTTCTTGCCCAGATCTTAAAATATTTCTCAACCATATGAATACTTGGGCAAATATATAGAGAATTCAATTTATGGAGGATAAACCAGCATGCAACCTTCTCCCAAAAGCTAACAGTACTTCACAGTAAGGCACTGGAGCTCTTGCATATAATAGTGGAAACCAATCCAAGCCATTAAAAAATCCATCCAATCCAAGCCATAAAAAAATCCAGCCAGATGATGACAGAGGCTTTTCCCATTTATTTCAAAGTGCCTATTCATTTCAGTGGGCCCACTCATATAAACACTTGTACAGTTATGGATGGTTTTACGCTTTATTTTTCATCTCACACATCTAATTGGTTTTGAACCAGTGACAACTGTTTGGTGAATTGATCTTTCATAGATTCTATTCTATACTATAGAGTCTGCCAAGTTTTAGTGAGAGATTCGGAAAACTGCTGATTTTTCCTTTAATAGGTTTGGTAATTAGCAAATCACCCTTCAAATCAATAAAAATATTTATTTTATAGCACTAGTTGTGCTAATCTTCCGTTAGTAGACTCTATCCCTTCACCGTGTCATAACAACTGTTATGAAGACCTGTGAAATAATTAACCAGTCAAGCTGAGGCAGTGACGGAGTCGGCGTTCTCATGGAATATTTTGTATGTTGAAAACAGCAAGCAACATTTTGATATTCAAGACCACCGAAATGAGTTTAGAAATTATTATTATTTTATGCATGACATACAATAATTATGGGGCTAGGCACTTATTATTATAACTGTATTTTGAAGAAATAGTCAAGAGTTCAGAATTAACAAACTCATGTCGCATTCAATAAATACCCTCCCAAAAAAAGTTTCAGAAATGTGCAGGATGGAATTTGAAAAATATGTTCCAATGAAAGTATATATTCTGCAGTGCAACCTCATTGGCCTTGAAGAACATGGAAATATCATATCAGTTTCCGGGTAGAAAAATAATTTATAATTGTTCCCCACTCAACAGGGACTATCTCAATAAATGCACTCACTAAACCACTTCAATTTCATTTAAGTACCACTAAATGCGATCTCAGATTAAATGGGGTGCTTAGTCCATAACTGGCAAGAAGAAATAAACCAAAATGTTGAACTACTTCAAAAATTGCTCAAATTTCACAAGCTGAATGTACAGGAGTTTAATTTGCTGTCTGCTTTTGTCTTTGGCGATCTAGGTTCAAATTCTGGAATATCATTAACATTTGTATTTTGAAATATGTTTTTCATTTGAAAATTTTATTTACAATTTAAGTAATAAAAAATAATTATCACCTTTTTGTTATTTTGAACAGGTTTTTGTGGTATGTTTAAAGTTTGCTGCTTACTTTTGCAAAACAGATACAAGACTTGTCCAGGCGCAAACCACGTTTTGAGTTGGTTGAAAAGGTTCATCCACAGTCAAATCTGTTATTTAACTTGAGCTTGATTTCTTTAACTGCATCTTGTGAAATTACAATGAATTTTTATAAAGGGTTTACTAATATGGATCAAACATTAGCTATTAGCTAAAATCAAAATCTCCTAATTAGAATAAAAATTGTTCCTGCTGCTGCAAATACTGCCATCTAGATGCACTAATCTATGCACTTCCCATAAATCACAAGATATCATTTAATTTGTGACCCTTAGTTTTGCAGCATCAGAAATGACCTATATTGTTCCTATAATATACAGCATCAATCAAGATTAAATTTGTATATGTCCTACATACATATGTATTAGCTGCTTACTACTGCATGTGCAAATATTTCTGCATTTCATCAATTTGAGTGGTGATTGTGATCCTGTCCTTTTTTCCCTACATCATACTCCCTTTCATATATTTAAAAAAAATATTTTTAATCAATTAAACTTTTGCAATATGTGCCATTCCAAGTCAGATAATAAAGTCTGTTTTATACTTTTATCTTACGGTACCCTAGAGGGGCTGCTGAGATGCCCCCACCCTCCGGTGCTGCTGCTGGTCCCCACCGCCGCCTACATCTTCTTGTCCCGATCACCGTCATGGTACCGGCGCACGTGCAGTAGCCTCTTTGGAACTGTGCATGCACTGGCCCCAGCCTCTATGGGGCTGCTTCGGGAGCAGACCTGTAGAATTGTATTGACGATCCTGGGTCCAGCTTATGCGCAGTATCGTCTGTGGTACTGCGCATGCGCAGAACCCAATTTTAGGGGCTGCAGCTGTGCATAGAGAGGAATCCCGGAGGGAGGGAACACCTCCCAAAGGGACTGCCAGCCACAGTGAAGCCAGTGCAGTCTCACAGACTGCATCTGGCTTCACACAGTGGCGGATTTTACCTGGGGGGGGGGGGGGGCTGCAGTTCTGCAGCCCATAGGTTAAAACTACCACTGCCTAGTTGTATATTCTACCTAAGTCCCGAAACCTCCACATGACATCATTTTACAAGGGGTGTGGCCTAATCGTGTGAAGCATGGCCATGCCCCCTTAGAATAAAATACAGGGGGAAAAATTGTACTTTAAGTACCTCTATGGCTACATTGCAGCAGAATGTGCTAGATTGAAAAGAGCTGCTGCAGCTGCTGTTTTTGATGCCAGGTAAAGGGGATCCCACTAACCCTTCCATCAGACCTGGGCCTTGGTAATTAGAAACCCCCCCCCCCCCTCTCTAAGTACCACTGATGGCCAGCCCAGGGTGCAGTTAAACCCTGTTTCGGCACTGCTTCTACCTAACGTTCCTTATTTATTTACTGACTTATTTATGATTGTTCACTCACTTCATTTGGTCATTATTGTAGATTTGAGCAGGCTGCAGAACAGTCAACAGCAGCAGCAGCTGAAACAGGCGCAACTGCAGTAACAATTGTAAAGAAACATAAAGATAAATACTGATACTACCTTAAAATTTTACATCCATTGTACCAATATGCATTTGACAGCATTGCTTCTCTTATATTTTATTTTTTTATTTATTTACAGTTTCTTATATAGCGCAGCAGATTCCGTTGCGCTTTACAATGGTAGACAGTGATAAAACAAACTGGGTAACGACAGACAGACTTGGAGGTTAGAGGGCCCTGCTGCAAGCTTACAATCTATATGGATGTTATAGTAGCAGTTTCTAGTTCATTATTGGAAAAATTTCAAAAAAATTGTCTAGACAATTTAATTAGAATTAATATTTAAAAGCAAGAAAACATGGCAAATAAATATTTTAAAAAAACTTTTTTGCTTAAAAAAATTAAGCAACAGTTGGCGATACCACATTTTTTAGAATGCTCATCTCACTAGTCTATTGCTTTTACAGGTAGAATGAATGTGTAAAGTATGTGTAAAGTATGGAGTTTTATGGTATGATTAAATTTAGTTTTATGTGCATGATGATAATTACTACTCACTAGTTTGTAGCTCTGAATTCGGAAAAATGCAGCACGGCTGCACAAAATAACTTGTGCTCAACATGGTGACATCAGGGGGAGGACGACAATAATCTGTACTCTCTGTGAAGGTTCATTTGTCTACTTGACCTTTTCAGGACTTCAACTAGATCAATAGCCCCCATTCTCTTTGGTGCTGTCTATAGGAAAGTGAATTGATTTATATTTAGAGTTATGATTGTATCACAAAACAGTGCATATATATCTGTACAGTCTGTGGTGCCATTCAGCTAAGAGGCCCATTGATATTAACAGAAGTACAGTAGGCACGTAAACCATCAATGGCTGAATGACTGAGAACATGGCATAAGAAACGCTTTGGCATATATTCAATGCCGTGGGCGAGCGGTGACTGCGAGCAGGACTTTTTGCTCGCAGTCACCGCTCACCCTGTCAGTATTCAACTGACCCCCCTCATTCGCAAATTCCCCCTCGCTCCGTTTTTTGAGCGAGGGGGAATTTGCGAATGTGCCTCCAAAAGCTGCGAGAGCCGAGGCTAATTACAGCGAGTTTGCTGCACTAGCCTCTGCTCTCGCAGTTTAGGGGAATCCTCGCCGTTCTGTGACGGCGAGGATTCCCCCGGAACGTTGTATAGTGCGAGCGGCCGGCGCGGGGGTTAAACTGCGAGGATCACTGGTTTTCTGTGATCCTCGCAGTTTAACCCCCTTGCCGGCTGCTCGCACCGGCATTGAATACTTGCCTTTGTCTCTCTCTGCTCACGTTCACAATCCCATGAACTGGATCAGCAGTTATTCACATCTAGGAACACTTTTCCAAATAGAATCAATCATTTAAATCCTCTGGTATTATACAATAGGGACACTTGATATAGTGGAATCACCTAAACTTGGGCAAAAATTATTTTCACAGGCTGAGGACAATTCATTTTGATGTAGCTTGTATGTACTTACTAATCTGACACAATGGGGCAGATGTATTAAGTCTGGTAAAGTGATAAAGTGTCGATAAAGTAAAAGGTGATAACGCACCAGTTATTCAACTACTAACTGTCATTTTTTAAAACACAGCTGATAGGCTGGTGCATAAAGCATACCACCCAACTATTTGGGCCACCGTCCTGTCCAATCCCGAGTTTGCAGTGTCCCCCTGCTGTTGGGAGGCTCCCTGCACAAAGAATCTATTCAAGGGTAACAAAAAGGGCTGGTAGTATGGTCGGCAGCTTCCAGAGTGCTGGACAGGCCCCCATGAAAACCTCACATCTCATGAGCACAGAGTTCCCGTGAAACCCCTTGTGATGAGACCACCGCCTTCCTCGAAATTGCGTCTACATTATCCACAGTGAGATGGTGTCAGTGCATTGTTTGCTAAGGGAAGCTACAGTAGTTCTTGTTTTGAAATGACTCATGAGCAGGCTGCAGAACAGTCAACAGCAGCAGCAGCTGAAACAGGCGCAACTGCAGTAAGAATTGCGTTATGAAGGACTTCTGCTGAAACGACAGCAATAACAGTTGGGCCCTAAGGAGTAGCCCAAACTAATAAAAATGTCAGCTGACGATGACCTTGAAGTCTATTGTCAATTTCGAGATATCAGCGAATATAGTAAAATACCCACTGGATAGAGAAGATAACTGTGATTGATTTTCCTCCAAAGAAACAATTATCTCATCAAATGGTGAAGCTGATGGCAATTGGCGACTGTGGCCAGGGTCTGCACATTAGGTGATGCAGGCAGACACCCATATCCCTGAAGAACTTGCCTTGCTGGTGGAAAGATAAGGGGCATTGGGGCAGATGTATCAAGCTTTAACAAGAGATAAATCCAAGGGTGATAAGGAGAGATAAACATCCAGCCAATCACCTGCTAGCTGCCATGTTACAGGCTGTGTTTGAAAAAAGTCAGTAAGGAGCTGATTGGCTGGATGTTTATCTCTCCTTATTACCCTTGCATTTATCTCTTGTTAAGGCTTAATACATCTGCCTCCTTGTAGCAAATGGCAAAGCCTTTTGGCTTTGTGCCAAAATCCATGGCAAGACAAAAACTGGAGCTGTATACCTTAAGAAGTCCCAATGGACTTCTGTTCAGAATTTATTTTATTGCTAAATTTACTCTATTGCTTACTTTACCTGCACCTTTGTGAATCCCTAGAAGCACCACATAGGCAGTATCTACAGACCTGCAGTATGTAGGCTGGTTGGCAGGGACAAACTGGCCATCTGGCATTTCAGAAGAGCTGGTGGCCTAATGGGCCTTGTCCAGCCAGACAGAGACTGGGGCTGGTTGAGCTGCCCAGCCTCCTGGTAATCTGCCTCAGCACCTGGAGACAGTGGTTGACCGAGCAACTCCGCCTCCCGGCTCTCTGCTCAGCAGCATGGCATACAGAGACATGGTGGCTTTCTGGGAGGCCACACCCCATAAGCCATTAACACGCCCATTTGTTGTGTACATACACATACGACAGGGCTGTTACAGAGCCCCACTCCCCCCAGGTAATACTATCTAGGCACTATGAATTTTACTATTATGCATAAAGGGGGTGTTTAAATCTGTTCGGTCGCATCGGGGATTGATGTTTGATCTCTGCACATGCGCATATTTGCAAATGTGCATGTGCAGGGCTGCTGTGCGGACACCTTTGGTGACTTGCATAATCATAAAGGCCTTTTCACAGGGGAGTGGGCAGATCAAGGCAGGCAGGGGGCATTCAAATGGGGATGCCCAGTGTTTCTTGGGCGTACCAATGAAAACTTTTGGTGTACCCAGGAAATTGCTGGGCATCCCCATGAAAGCTGCCTGCCGGGGTGGGGGGCTGACGTCACAGGACCATCAAATGATTTCGGGCCCATGCACACCTTTGCAAATGGATGCGATGGCAGGGGGTGGGCATCGATTGTTGGTTCGCTAAGCAGCAAATTTACACTGCTTAGCAAGTCAACCAGAATTAGGCCCAAATGCATCTGCTCTCCATTTGAATACTTCGTAGAATGGCCACAATTCTGCTGTCGGAGGCTACTACAAAGAAACGCTGTATAACCTTTAGCAGCATTGCAGATGCACAGAGAAATATGCATGGGACAACATTTCACATCATGGGGCAGATGTATTAAGCCTTAACAAGAGATAAATGCAAGGGTGATAAAGAGAGAAAAACGTCCAGCCAATCAGCTCCTTACTGACTTTTTTCAAACACAGCCTGTAACATGGCAGTTAGCAGGTGATTGGCTGGACATTTATCTCTCCTTATCACCCTTGCATTTATCTCTTGTTAAGGCTTAATACATATGCCCCCATATTCCTTCCTGTTATAGTACTACTCCTTACATCAACTTCAACTTTTACATTTCTGAATAGATTGATGCTTGAGGGCCATAATGAAGGATGTATATTATTTTTGATGTGTTTTTGTTAACTTGAGTATCATATGGATCTTCTTGACACCAGAACACTTACTGAATTATTTGACTCACTAATGCTGTTAATCATGGTCATAATGAGCAGTGTGGTCTGAAGGCACTTACCGCCCTCTCATAGAGCTAGTATAATGGCAATACAGTACATACATATAGATTATGAATTGATTACTGTCTACTCCGTATTAGAATGCATAGAGTAGGTGACAGCTGTTTTTATCTGACGAGCCATTACCAAGCAGTAAAACATAATATATAGGTTTAGTTAAAGTACTTGGTGGTGGCACAAAAAGAATCTGCTAATTAAAATTTCATTCCAGTTGGATGACAAAATGCAGATAAGGGCTATATCTTAAAATTGTTTACTCTGTACTTATAAATTAAACAGCAAATGTTAATTTGTAACAATATTTTTTACACTTAAAAATAGATTTTCATCTTAGTTAATGACAACACGTTTGAAGTTAATAGTGTATACATAATTTAGTTATTTGCATAATCATTTTTCCAAGACTGTCTTTCTATATACAGTAGTTTGTTCGATTGCATTGCATTCACTTGTATACACAGTATAACACAGTCATAACGGAATACAACACAAGGCCTAAAAACAGCTAAGGGGGGTGATTCGGGTTTGATCGGTCTTTCACGAATTCAGTCCGGGGACCAATGCTGCAGGTTTGCGCATGCATATAGCCGTAAAAGACACATATGCCGACCCGCTGTGTGAAAGACTTTGGCAAATATTACACTCACCAAGGCTTTAGCACAGAGAGGGGGTGGTAGAGGGGAGGATAGTGGTCTGTCGCAAACGTAACACCCAGAGTTTCCTTGGCGTGCCCACAAAAGTTGGGGGTGCACCCAGAGAAACACTGCCTGGGCATAACCATGTGAACGCAGGCGTGGCGAAGCCTGCTCGTTGCGGGCGGCTGACATCACATGACCTAAGCTCCCGTCCCGAATTCAACCATATCCTTGGCGAATAAAAGACAGTCCTGACTGAGTTTTATTTGCGAACAGGTAAAAATTCATTTAATGGTTGGCAACCATCAAATTATATTTTGCCCATACGGCTGCATGCGAAGTGTACACATCCATTCCCATGAAACTGCGGATATTTACTTGGTGAAGGGGTGTACAGTATATATGGCCGCTAAATATGAATATGAATCAGCCAGAATACGACTGGCTACGCCATCGACCAAATACAAATCCGTTAATAGGGCAGATTAGTAAATCTGCCCTATTTACAAATCATATTTTGTCAAAAATACGGCCAATCATATTCATTCATATTAAGAATATGAATATGACTGAGTCGTATTCGTATTCTTAGTAAATTTCCCCCTTACTGTTTAAAAAAATGAACCTGCCTTCTGCCTGACCATAGGGCAGAGCACTTTTTGAAAGCCCAGTCTGCTTTGAAATCTTTGCCTGGGAGAGACCTTGCAGATGCAGTACAACTACATTGTGTATTGTTGCTGTGCTCAGTCTTACCATGACCTGTGACATGAAACTGTCTTTCACAGCATCACCTTTGTAGCAGAGTTTGGCTGTTCCTCACCCAGTTTTAAGCCTCCTACACAGATGTTCCTGTTTCCTTTACTGGCTGTGTTTCATACATATGAAAATTATGATTGTTATTATTATTATTATAATTTTATTTATAAGGCGCCACAAGTGTTTCGCAGCGCCGTACAAAGGAACAATACAGGGAGACAAAACTTGGCATAACATTGAATAAATAACAAAAATACAGTACAAATAAAGAGCGCCACAGATCAATACACATTACAGCTTGGATATAAGTAGTGAGGACTCAATCAACATACAACTAGAGGCTTGAGGCCAATGATGGAGAGGACTATGCAGACGAAGATGGTCACTGAGTGTTGGAGTATAGGAGAGCTGTGAATGACATGTGAAGAGAAGTGGGCTTTGACAACAGGAGGGAAGAGGGCCCTACTCGGAGGAGCTTACAATCTAGTAGGAAGGGGAGACAGACAGATTACAAGAGGTGCAAGCGAGGGGGTGGTGGTTAGATTGCAGGATGTAAACAGGAAACAGGCAAGGGGTCGGAGAACCAGCTGGTTTATGCAGTGGAAGGGTACGCTTTGATGAATAGGTGAGTTTTCAGTGCCCGTTTGAAGCTTTGCAAGGTCGGGGAGAGTCTAATGGAGCGAGGGAGTGCGTTCCACTGAAGGGGTGCAGCACGGGCAAAGTCCTGTACTCTAGCATGGGAAGCAGTGATCAGGGTGGAGGAGAGACGACAGTCGTCAGCTGACCGTAGAGGGCGGGAGGGTGTATGAATGGAGATGAGGTTAGAGATATATGGAGCAATGGAATTAGAGATGGCCCTGTATGTGAGTGTGAGGTGTTTGAAGAGGATTCTGTAGGGGAATGGAAGCCAGTGCAGATTTTGTTGAAGGGGAGTAGCAGAATTAGAGCGGCGGGAGAGGAAGATAAGCCTGGCTGCAGCATTGAGGACAGATTGGAGAGGAGCTAGTTGGGATTGAGCAAGGCCGGTGAGAAGAGCATTACAGTAGTCAAGCCGTGAGATGACCAATGAGTGGATGATCAGCTTAGTTGCACTCTGTGAGAGAAAGGGCCTGATGCGAGCAATGTTGCGTAACTGGAACCGGCAAGAATGGGCCAGGGCTTGGATGTGGGGTGCAAAGGAGAGGGAGGAGTCAAGAGTGACACCCAGGCAGCGGAGTTGGGGAACAGGGGAGATGATGGTGTTGTTAACAGTGATAGAGATATTAGTAGGGGGCATAGCTCTGGGTGGGGGAAAGATAATAAGTTCGGTTTTGTCCATATTCAGCTTCAGAAATCGCTCAGACATCCAGGTAGAGATGGCAGCGAGGCAGTTGGAAACTTGAGAGAAAACAGTGGGGGACAGATCAGGAGAGGAGAGGTAGATTTGGGTGTCATCTGCATAGAGGTGATATTGGAAGCCAAAGGAGTTAATGAGTGCACCCAGAGAGGAGGTGTACAGAGAGAACAGAATGGGGCCAAGGACGGAACCCTGAGGGACCCCGACAGGAAGGATAGAAGGTGGTTAGGTAGAGCCAGAGGCAGAGACTGAGAAGGAACGGTTGAAGAGGTAAGAGGAAAACCAGTTGAAGACTGTGCCAGAGAGGCCAATGTTTTGGAGTGTGTGGAGGAGGAGAGGGTGTTCCACAGATCCACAATGATCATTGAAACCTCAATGGTATGGTTGCTTAATCATACACTTGACTATAATTCTGCAAAATCCCTGACTGTGTACAAGTGCAACTACAAGAATTGATGATGTTTTAAAGGCAAAGGGTGGTCACACCAAATATTGATTTTATTTTGATTTCTGTTATGTTCATTCCATTGGCATTTGTTAATTGATAAAAAATAAACTATTAACACTTACATTTTGAAAGCATTCTTACCTTGAAGCATTTTTTATCATAAACCTAACACTTTTCACAGTATTATATGTCCTAGTTTTAAGCAGGGATTCAAGAAATTAATTTTAATGCAATAACCACCTATGGGTAACCCTGCCATAAACCATCAAAACAATGTAGTGCAAAGCAATGCATTGTTATGGAAAGTCTCCTGCACAGTATACAAGTACCACCAGTTAAACTAGTGGAGCAGTGGAAAGATCAGACAGACAGAATCTGTGGACAAAAAAACAAAAATTGGGTTCTGCACTCAATTCTTCCACTATAGACTTGGAGTTCCTGAGATGACCTACAAATAGTATGGGGGGCATAGGTTCCATAAACCAATTAAGTCTTAAGGTGGCCATGCACTACTGCATTCTTGCCCGATTCTGACATTTTAGGCAGAGTAATCGGGTGAAATAGGTTCAAATCGCATCCGTCCATGAACATCGGATCAGAGCCCCTAGATCTCAAGTGCTGCACGTAGGATCTGTCTGATCGGTCAGCCTTTGGCAGCACTTGCTGGGATTGCATGCAATATATCGTGTGCAAAATGACTGTGTACAGTTCAAGGGGGATCGTATGTCACTTCTCTCCTCTTAGAAGTCGCACAAGTGTATGGTGGCATTTATAGTTTTCCCTATGTCAAGGTTGGTGGTACTCTTCATAGTGCTCCCTTCTCAGAACCAGCAAGGGTGTCCCTAAAAAAGGGACTTATTTTCCTCTGTAGCATTTACCAGACAAGATCTGGGGGCCAGGGCAGCAAGCAGTAACCCTATACCCTGCTTCCATAGCTGCTGATTGATATCATAGAAGGGGCGGAGAGGGAGAGGTTAGGAAGCAGGAAGACTGTATTATTTACTGCTTTTCTCATGTCAAGAGGGTTGTTACGCGTAAAGGTGGCCATACACAGGCAGATTTATCTTCAGATCTGTCTCGTTGGAACAAAAACATGGTTATGGATGAGAGCAAATGACAGTTGGCCATTTGCTTGGAAATGCTGGAAAACTGTCACTCATCCATAACCATGTTTTTGTTCCAACCAGCCAGATCTGAAGGTAAATCTTACTAGTGTATGGGCACCTTGCTGAGAATTTTGTGGGAGCTATATCTACACTAATTAGGGGCACCACCGGGACAAATCGTAGATTTCCCCACAGTATCCTCTTCTCTTCGTCAATAAAAATCAATAAGCAGTGTTATTACAGTGGGTGAGTGATAAATTACTTTTCAATGCTCGATGAATAGACCCATAAGTCTAACACTTGATACATCTCCCCCTCAACTCACCCGAGTTGTCAGGTCACCTGGGAGCCCATCACGATTGCACTAGATAAGCACCATAAATGAATATTCCATTTGGTAGAACTCAGCACCGTACAATATAAATGTAACAAACACCGAATGACAAACTGAATATTGTGCTAAAAACTCTCTATACAACAAATTCAAAACCACGTATCAGCTACATCCCCTCTGCAGAGATATGAGCATGTGGAGTGGTTATTATTACGCTATTCTATACAATGGGAAGGTGTTGATTAAGTACATTAAAGCTCCATCTGCTGTGAACACAGATAGCAAATGGCAGCTGGACCGGGTCTAAGGCAATTCCTCCAGCACTGGAGGGCTGCCAGTGACTCGTTGCGATTTTATGATCACTTTGGAAACATATTCAGCGTGTAATAGGGATTTAAATATGGCTGGGATCATATAATGAGGTATCCCCAGGCAGCTCCACATCTTCTCCTCTTCCCCTGCACACTGGCTTCCACTAAACATGGTATTTGTCAGCTGCAGGGAGCCTGGCCGAACTGCACAGCAAGCAAATCAGCCCAGGTTCAGGCACTAAATAGTCCTTGTTGAAAGGGTTCCTAGAGACTACTTATCAAGTGAGAGAAAAAAGTGCTGCACCAGCAGACGGTTCATAATAAGCTTAATATTTTATTTGTGTTAATAATGCAGAATTTACTAATCGGAAATATATCCTTTTTGTACATGTTGCTATGAATTCACTGCGTTCTACATTATGGCTCAGGATTTCAGTTTCATACTGTAGTTATCTGCTCCAAGGACAACCCAAAGCCATTGGCTGCTTGTTTTCTGCAGAGGCCTGACATTCTTTCTGTACGGAGATTCTGAGATAATATCAAGCAATGGTTTTAAAGCTGCACAAGCAAGTAGTGTCCCATGTATGTATAGTGTTGTGTTGTATTGCTGTACCTTGCTTTGATAATACATCCTAGCACTATTTATTGGTGTAATACATGCTCTTTGGCATATGTTTGCTTATGGGGACCCACTTTGCTTCTATATGTGGCCCCAGCCTTAGGGAGGCATTCAATCCGTTTTTGTTTTGCTCAACCGCATATCGCCAGTCAGGATTCAATGATCGGCGAAAAAGGGGGCATGTCCGCATGAACGGCCATGGATTTGTCGAGATTCGTCTGTGATTGCGACAATTCAAGGCCATTATTGTCAAAATGGGCCTGACAGCTTTCAGGGGGGTATTCAATCTCCCGGCGCTATTCCCGATGGGGTAAATAGCAGCGGGGCCCTGTTCAATGCTGTCTTTCCCGACAGCATTGAACAGGGATCTTGGCAGAACGTGTCGAGAACGGCCGGGAAATGACGAGCTGCCGGCCCCTTCTCGGAGCTCGGCAGGCAGGACATTGAATCCCACCTGCAAAATCTGTGTCGAGCCGGCTGAGTACGGGACAGGCTCACGACTGTCGGGCTGGCCAGACAGTCATGACCCTGCATTGAATATCCCCGTTAAAGTCGATCTGTCGGTCTGCCTCTTCAATACCGTCGGGCAAGACAGCATTGAATAGGCACCCGCCGCTATTTCCCCTGTCGGAAATAGTGGCAGGGATTGAATACCCCCTTTAGAGTTTAGAATTATTTCCATAAAGTGGTATACGCATGTTTTATATCCATTTTTAACTAATTTATATATAGTTTTGGATCAGCAAAATATGTGTTGGATCAGTAAAAATACATAATTAAAAAAATAAAAAAAAAATTTGATAAAATAACACCAAGCCTGTGGGAATCAATCCACCACCTCCTGAATCTGGATTGGTAGGGAGATATTACCAGAGGGAAAAATGTATGATAGAGCCAGAACAGTTCAAGGTGCCCTTCCATGCACCAACATGTTTCAGGCTGAAAAGCCCTTTTTCCAGGTGTAAAGGGTGTGTACTTGACCCTGGTATTTATACCTGAGTATTAAAAAAAACCTGGTGATGATCCAGGATCAGGACTATCTCAACAGATAATACACAGTGTAACTAATACAAACACAATGATTCCCTATTATAATACCCAAAAATGTATATCCCCAATCTTTATGCAAATTAAAATATCATTGGCATAAGTAGTCCAGTTAATGTATATAGATGCACTCCATTCCGCGCATCTCCACCATCGCTTAGCGGTGCTTCAATCCCTTTACAGCTGAAGATACTTCCATGTTAAGTCCATAATGGCCGCCGAATCCGGAAGTGCGTATGACTGACTTCTGCTCAATGTAATGCACTCCTCCCGCTCCGTGAAATGCATCCCGCACACCATACTGTCCGCTCAAGCGTAATTAAATAATAATCCTGTGGTTGTCCGGATCCCTTTCCTTTACATTGATCCTCATAGATCATTATTTCCGCTTGATGAGCCGCAATATAATAGAGGAAATGCATGGAAAAAAATTTGGTTAACTGTATCCGGGCGGGCTCCATTTTTGGTACTCCCTTTTTACATGGAAATATACTGTATGAGTATTCTGCAATGTCTCTGTAAAGAGCTGCAGAATATTCATACACCCTCCCGCCCTCTATGGTTGGCCAACGACTGTCATATCTCCTCCACCCTGATCACTGCTTCCCACGCTAGAGTTCAGGACTTTACCCGTGCTGCACCACAGTGGAATGCACTCCCTCGCTCCATTAGACTCTCCCCGACCCTGCAAAGCTTCAAACAGGCACTGAAAACTCACCTATTCATCAAAGCATACCTTTCTGCTGCATAACCTAGTCCTGAGGCTGGTTCTCCGACCCCCTGCCTGCTTACATCCTGCTATCAAGCCACCGCCCACTTGCTTGCACCTCATGTAATCTGTCTGTCTCCCCTTCCTACTAGATTGTAGGGCCCTCTTCCTTCCTGTTGTCAAAGCCCTCTTCTCTTCACATTTCACTCACAGCTCTCCCATACTCAGTGACCATCTTTGTCCGCATATACTCATCTCCATCATTGGCCACAAGCCTCTAGTAGTACATTGATTGAGTCCTCACTACTTATATTTAAGCTGTAATGTGTATTGAACTGTGGCACTCTTTACCTGTACTCTATTTTGTTATTTATTTATTCACTGTAATACTAAGTTTTGTCTCCCTGTACTGTTCCTTTGTACGGCGCTGCAAAACACTTATGTATTTATTTATTATTTATTAGCAGTTTCTTATATAGTGCATACATATTCTGCAGTGCTTTACAGAGAATTCACATCAGTCCCTGCCCCAGTGGAGCTTACAATCTATATTCCCTACCACATGTACACGCACACACATAGACATTCTAGGGTTAATTTTTGTTGGGGGACAATTAACCTACCAGTATATTTTTGAATTGTGGGAGGAAACCGGAGTACCCGGAGGAAACCCGCGCAAGTACTGGGAGAATATACAAACTCCTCAGTGCTGTGAGGCAGTAATGCTAACCATTACACCATCTGTACTGCCCTGTTGTGGCGCCTTATAAATAAAATAATAATAATAATAATATGTGTGCGCTATATAAGAAACTATTAATAAATCAATAAATGTCCCCATTCATTTATATCGGAGTGCCATTTTCCATAGCAACATACATAAAAACATAAGAAAACAAGTATTAATATAAATCAAAATTACATCCTGTATGTGTGAAAAAAAAATATTAAGTGCAGTAATATCTTAATTATATACCAGTGATCTATAAAAAGCATTTAATTTTGAATGCCACATTTAAGCCATAAGGTTCAATTGTTTTTAATGTATAAATCATCCTCATTTCTGTGCGTGACAACCTTTTTTCCTTATCATTAATTCATTAATTCTCCAGTTTTCTGATATAACCTTAATACCACAGAATGATTAGTATTCATTTTAATCATAATGTTTAGTATTCATATTGTGCTCTTTTTTAAAATGTAATGAGACAGTATGTGAATCAACCACTTTCTTAACCCTTTCAAGTCCAACGTCTAGTCAGGCTCGATAACCCTAGCGCTAGTAGCAGATGCAATGGTGAGCCACTTTAAAATAAGAACATTAAAATCGTTCTACATGCAATGTAGACCATTTTTGAATACCAAAAAAAAAATTACAATTAATTTAAACATTTAAACCACCGCTCACTTGCTGGCTGGACTTCAAAGAGCACACACACTCAGGAGAAGGACAGGGAATATTTCCTCCATTGTACCTTCACCTATTTGATGTACAATTCTGAAAATAACTTTTTGGATGGAATTGTTTTGTGTTGAAGTTCTGTTGTGATTTTGAACTATTGGCATGGGATCTGTTATACAACACATTGGTTATCTGTAAATTGAGGCGCACCAGTGCTTAGTGAAGAGGTTCTCTCTCTTAAATACATTAAGGTATATATACCACTATAAAAGGTTGAACTTATTAATTACCATACATTCGGGTGTCTTAGAAATCAGACCGTCAACCACTCAGAGCTGAGATAGGCACGTATAGTTCAAAGAAAAACCCCTGATGAAGTCTCCAAGAGAGATGAAACGCGTCGGGTATTGATCTAAAGCTCTTGAAAATAAAAGAAAATTACTCTTCAAAAAACAAGAAGCAACAAGAGTATTTCTTCTTATTATATATGTTTTATTTATTTTATTGAATTGTTTTAGATGACATATATAGGGCGCTGAAGACACTATTGTGGGTGTTTATTTAAACCACCCTGTTTGAATTGCAAAAAAATACTTGTACTGCAAAAGGATAATGTTGTGCACGTGCTCAGACAGTCTACTTTTTAACATTCTTATGGTTTTACCTATATATTGCTTTCCACAAGAACACTACATAAGTACAACATTTTGTGCCACAAGTAATAAAATCCTCAATCGTGTATAAAGTGTCACTGTGCTTGGACTTGTAGTGATGTATAACTGATTTATCACTACTGTACACTCTGCACATTGCGCATGTGTCACAGCGATAAAATCCCTTTGATTTAATGGGAGGCATCGCCCTGGTCATATTTATTGCACTATTTACAATCATGTTCTTCAAATTATTTTCTTTTCTATAATCAAATTTTGGACGATCGTCTACATATGTTTTGTTTCACTTTATTCTATTTTCATTCTTCTTTAAATTGTATTTATTATTTAAAATTAAAAATGTATTTAAAATTATGCAGCAATTTCTTTAACAGTTCTCTATTATTGATTGTTTTTTATGCATTGTTTGCCCCCACAGCACACAGTGGGGCAGATGTATTAAGCCTGGTGAAGAGATAAAGTGGAGAAAAAGTGGAAGGTGATAATGAATCAGCCAATAAACTCCCAACTGTCATTTTTCAAACACAGTCGATTGGCTGGTGCGTTATCTTCTTCCACTTTTTCTCCACTATATCTCTTCACCTGGATTAATACATCTGGCCTATTAATTGAAATACGCTGTGTGTGCGTCTTATTGCCTTGATGACCAGGAGGTTGTCCCATATGGTGACCTGTGGTGAATGCTATGCTGATCACGTGAAGCACACCGGACATGACTTTGTGCATCACCTTTGATGTCATCGTGATGGCGCTGACCGGTGCTCTGGAGAGTCACTTGTGGGTCTTTGGAATATAAGGAAGGTATGTATTTGTGGCATGCACCTGTGTTCCTGTGATCTTGACAAAAGTTAAAATATACTGAGAAGTTGAACTGAAAGTTAAATAACTGAGCCCCTAGCCTAGAAATACACCCCCCCCCTCCCCCAGACATACACTGTCACAGTCCGGATTAGGGTTGCCACCTTTGTGTTGAGAGATTCCCGGACAGTAGCCTGCCCCTTGACACACCCACAGTCCACCCATTCACTAGCCATCAGCTCCGCCCCTTGACCAGCCTTATGTTTTTTAACCTTTGCTTCAATTCTATTCTTGATTTTGCACACCGTAATGGCACTTACACGTTATGCCACACACAACGATGCCCATTACGTTATGCCACACACCGTAATGCCCATTATACATTATGCAAAACACCGCAATGCCCATTACACATTATGCCACACCCATTACATATTATACCACATGCCATAATGCACATTACACGCCATGCCAGGGTTCTATTTTTATTTTTCTCTAAACAGGGACTTCGGCGCATGCCAAAAATTGACACCGAAATGCCTATTACACGTCACACAACATTACATATTATATCACATGCCATAATACCCATTACATGTTATACCAAACACCATGAGACCCATTACACAATATGCCACACTGTAATGCCCATTACATGTTATGCCAAACACTGTAATGCCCATTACACGTTATCCCAAACACCGTAATGCCCATTACACATTATGCCACACACTGTGATGCCCATTACATACACCACACACCATAATGCCTATTAGATATTATGCCACATAAGTGCCACTGGTTTCATGCTTGATGCCAGGGCCTTCATGCTTGATGCCATGGCCTTCATGCTCGATGCCAGGGCCTTCGTTCTCGATGCCACTGGGGAGTGCAAATGCATGTTGCCAAGTGGGAGTCCAAATGCCTGTTGCCAAGGGGAGAACAAATGCCTATTGCCAAGGGGGAGTGTAATCAATGCTTGTTGCCAAGGGGAGCATAATTAATGCTCATTGCCAAGAGGGAATATAATTAATGCTCATTGCCAAGGGGGAGTTTAATTAATGCTTGTTGCCAAGGGATTTAATTAATGCTTGTTGCTAAGGGGGAATTTAATTAATGCTCATTGCCAAGGGGGAGTTTGATAAATGCTTGTTGCCAAGGTGGGGTTTAATTAATGCTCGTTGCCAAGGGGGAATTTAATTAATGCTCATTGCCAAGAGGGAGTTTAATTAATGCTCGTTGCCAAGGGGGAGTTTAATAAATGCTTGTTGCCAAGAGGGAATTTAATTAATGCTCGTTGCCAAGGGTGGATATTATTAATGCTCATTGCCAAGGGGGAATATTATTAATGCTCGTTGCCAAGGGAGGAGTATTAATAATGCTCATTGCCAAGGGGGGTAATATTATTAATGTTCGTTGCCAAGGGGGGGAATATTATTAATGCTTGTTGCCAAGGGGGGGGGGATATTATTGGTGTTCGTTGCCAATGGGGGAGTTTAAGCAGGCGGTAGACAGGTAACAGCCCGGCTATATTAGAAAGCCAACCTGCGCGGACCTGGCTGCTGATCGCTGGCTATTTCAAATCTCATGCCATCTCGCCACCACTCCTGATTGGCTGCTGAACTGCGAGATTTGAAATAGCCAATGAGCTGCCAGGTCTGCTCAGCAGCGATCTCCCCGTGTCCCAATTAAGGCTAGCCACCCAGCGCATCTCCTCACCTCTAGTCATTAGTGGCATGGAGGTTCCCTGACATAGTATAGTTTGGGAACGCCACCTGTCCAGACTCTGGACACCCGGCTTAATTAGCAGATTGTAGGAACGCTCTGACGCCCACACTTACCAGTCCATGTGCTCTGGTTAAGGGCCTTCTGCAGGGGGCATGGGGTAATGGCAAGAGTAGCTGGCAGGCTGTTGGGGGTCTCTGGACTTAGATGGGGACAGTTTGAAAACCGGAAGTGCCGCTGCCGCCATCTTTGTTTTGGGCAAATGACTTGTTTGTTCCCTTCTGCTGCTGCCTCTAGCCAATCAGGGAGCATCAGGGGGTATTTTTTGACCCCTCATCAAGGTGCAGGTGCTACTGTATCATCTTTCCAAGTGCTATGTTCTAGTCCTCTAGGTACTTTGTATCACAGCTTACCCAGCAGCTGTTTTCTGCAGCACCTGCTTAGTGTGTCCAGATCCACTGTAAGACCAGCTGCTTCCTTCCTGATAGCCACCTCGTGTCACTCCTTCCATATCGCTGTTCCAGACCGGACCCCGGTACCAGTGACCTAACGAGCACTCCAGCCTGTCGACCTTTGGGGATTGTGTCAATCTTGCCTGATTGCTGAATTCTTGTTAATAAACCCACGAAAAGGACTTTTATACGTTCGGCTCGGTTATTATTTGAAAGCAGCACCGACCCACAGCTCACAACTCAGATTCATCTAACACACCAGCCCTGACATACACTACCCACCACACCCCAGGGACATACATTGCAAAGCCTACTCCTGGCCATAAGAGACGACTACTAGATACTGATGCAGATGAACCTCTACTTAGCTAATCAGCAACTGGTATATATATATATATATATGTATATATACATGGGTTGGTGGAGGGCACTCTTGAGAATCTTTAATCTGCTCGGCAGCAGAAATCAATAATGAAGATAAGACACAAGAAGTTGTGGGTCAACGTTTCGGGCTCAAGCCCTATCAAGACATGTCTTGATAAAGGGCTTGAGCCTGAAACGTTGACCCACAACTTCTTGTGTCTTATCTTCATTATTGATTTCTGCCGCCGAGCAGATTAAAGATTCTCAAGAGTGCCCTCCACCAACCCATGTATATTCTCCCACAAGGATTGAGTGGCACCAGAGCAGTTGCACATCCTGAATTGAGTGCCGGAACCTTTCCACATTATATGTATATATATATATATATTTATTTATTTACAGTTTCTTATATAGCGCAGCAGATTCCGTTGCGCTTTACAATAGATATGATCCATCGGGACCGGCACTCCTCGTTGCTGAATATAAGCAGTCAGGCCCTGGTGCCTTCCCTGTAGCTAAACAGCGTGCAGATAGGTAACCGAAGAAGGTGGCACTCAGAGACGGTAGTTAGATGTGAAACCTAAACAGGTTTATTTCAGTGCGGCAACGTTTCGGGGTCGGGGATGACCCCCTTTCTCAAGCCAAAAAAACAACAAGTCTTGTTGTTTTTTTGGCTTGAGAAAGGGGGTCATCCCCGAAACGTTGCCGCACTGAAATAAACCTGTTTAGGTTTCACATCTAACTACCATCTCTGAGTGCCGCCTTCTTCGGTTACCTATATATATATATATATTTGCTGGGTTTATTAGAATATACTTGATGGGTAAAAGACTGAAAATCTTTCATTGTCTCATAAATGTCATTTTATAAAATATAAACTTTGATAAAGCATAACTGGAAGACAACGTCTCCACTTGTGCTCTTTAGAAAGTCTGATATACCTCTCCCCCCTCTTGGCAATGGACACGTGAGCATATGAGGTGGTTGCACATCCATGTCCGCCGGTGCGCCAACCGACAGACACCAGCGGATGGCACGCCAAAGAAAATGATAAGATCGGCCCCATCTGTATGGAGCTTTCCAACTTGTAATGATGTAGCCAGTGTCTGATTAACCAATAGGATGATTAGGCTGCAGCCTAGGGTGCCATTGACTGGGTGGGGCACCTTGCAGGTTACAGCTGAGTAATAACATGAATGCCTAATTTATTCCATTCTTGTTAGCTATCACCCGATCCGATGTTGGGGAATGAGCGCTAAAAATAATATAAAAGGTAACAGTAAAGAGAAAGAGAAAAGTCCCAAAAAAAACCTGTAAGGGCGAAAAAGGTTAAGAATGTTTACGCTCCTTTGCAGGAGTGTTTGGCTGTGTCCGTGGGGAGTGCTGTAACTGATCCTACCTCTATGAGAGCGCTGTGTGTGGGGCTTGGGAGTTGGTGGCGGTAGTTGTTAAAGCCTCATCTGTCTCCGTTCCTCTACGAGAGCACTGTGTACGGGACTCGGTAGCCGGCGCGGTAGTTGTTGAAGCCGCGTCTGTATCCGGTCCTTTCCTCTCAGTGCTTTGGCGTGTGTGAGCGCTGATGGTTGCAGTCGTCTCTCAGCTTAACAGGGTGAGGCGGGCAGCTTCTTCTCTCCTCCACCGGTGGCAGGATCAACGCGTTTCATGCGTCCAGGCACTTTTTCAAGATATTTTCCTGCTTGTCTTGGATGCTTTTTTATAGGGGAAACTTTACTGTTCATAGAGGAAGTGGACATCCAATTCTGATGTACTGTGAGGGGGTAAAGTTCTAAAGTGCCAGATGGCTGTGCCAATGTCACTTACTGATGGAACCAATACTTTGTGCTACAGTGCCAGCTGGGCATCCTAAAGCCAACATCTCCTTCACATGCCAAAAGCATTAGATCCTACATGCCAGATGTATAACCTTTGTTACATGCATATGGGCAGTATGACAGTATGACTTAAATGCTCATACACATGTGTTTAGCAGCATTACAAGGAGAGATACAAGTGTATTAGCCTAGAGCACCTGGAAACTTTAATCAGGCCCTACAATCAGCTGGCAAATGGTATATTAGGCTGGAGCCACACATAGCGGCCTGCTGCACCACAAGGCTCTGGCTCCTTGCAGCCGCCCCCACACATTAGCAGCTGTGGCACACTGTGTTTTCCCTGAAATCCAGTCGGCAGTGGCCAGACCCTGTTCTGCAGGATCCAGCCACACCACTGAACAGGACCCACCTGGCCGCTATGTGTGGCTCAAGCCTTAATATATTTAAATTATGAGCTAAGTTTGAAATATATAACTGATCACTATTATTACTCTTAGTACTGTTAGCCTGCCCATATCCTGTTGAGTAGTCATTTCAAAAGTCAGGCCAAAGTTTCAGATTCAGAAATTTAGCTGAGGTCGACTTGGGACTCAATGAGTGGTGCTACCTCCGGCTATAGCCAGGTCTCTTAATTCCTTCCTCTTTCAGAACCCAGAACAGTCTCCAGTGCCACACAGTGCACATTATTTTGTTTAAAATTATAACTGTGATACCATTAGCAAAGAGCTTTTGACAGATGCAGGAAAAAATTCTAGTCTAATTACGTGACTTTTGCTTTTAACTCTAATTCTCATGCTTGATAAATAAGCTCAATAGTTACCACCGTCTGAGAGCAGTTTAAATGCTGTCTTTGGTCTGGAAAGAATAGTCCTTTTTCACATGGCAGTGCCTCTGAAAGAAACAGTGGGAAATCAATGGGCCATCAGTTCTTTTGGCATTCACCTCTCACGGAGTCAGACATTTGTTCTTTACATGGGGTGAAATATAAGTCTTAATCACTTGTAAGCAAGGCATATTAAACCACTTAAGACTTTAGTAATGTCTTCCAGTGCCAGTCTTCTATAGAAGGCTAAAGGCTCCCTGCCTAGGTTTCCTTGTACACCTTCTTCTGAGAGGCTATTGCAATGAAACAGCAGCAAGGTACAAACAAGCTAAAGATAGACATTGAAGCACAGAACAATTTAGAGATAGATAGGTTGACATAGTCAAATACTGATATGGACATAATGTTAATCATAATGTCGACGTACTGGTTTAGGGTTAGGCTGCAGCTATGGTTAGGCTGTGGTTAAAGTTAGGCTGCAGTTAAGTTTAGTCTGCAGTTTTGGTTAGGCTGCAGTTATGGTTTGGCTGTGGTTAGAGTTAGGCTGTAGTTAGGGTTAGGCTGCAGCTATGGTTAGGCTGTGGTTAAAGTTAGGCTGCAGTTAAGTTTAGTCTGCAGTTTTGGTTAGTCTGCAGTTATGGTTTGGCTGTGGTTAGAGTTAGGCTGTAGTTAGGGTTAGGCTGCAGGGATGGTTAGGCTGTGGTTAGAGTTAGGCTGTCGTTAGGGTTAGGCTGCAGTTATGGTTAGGCTGTGGTTAGTTAGGCTGTCGTTAGGGATAGGCTGCAGTTTTTCTAGGCTGTGGTTAGAGTTCGGCTGTAGTTAGGGTTAGGCTGCAGCTATGGTTAGGCTGTGGTTAAGTTAGGCTGCAGTTAGGTTTAGTCTGCAGTTTTGGTTAGGCTGTGGTTAGAGTTAGGCTGTAGTTATGGTTAGGCTGCAGTTATGGTTAGGCTGTGGTTAGAGTTAGGCTGTCATTAGGGATAGGCTGCAGTTTTGCTTAGGCTGTGGTTAAGTTAGGCTGCAGTTAGGTTTAGTCTGCAGTTTTGTTTAGGCTGTGGTTAGAGTTAGGCTGTAGTTAGGGTTAGGCTGAAGTTATGGTTAGGCTGTGGTTAGAGTTAGGCTGTAGTTAGGGATAGGCTGCAGGTTTGGTTAGGCTGTGGCTAGAGTTAGGCTGCAGTTAGGATTAGGCTACATTTATGGTTAGGCTGTGGTTAGGGTTAGGCCAGGCTTACCTACTCCTAGAAGCCTATCAGCAGCACTTCGGGGGGCAGGAGTCTGATCTCATCATCAAATTATGCAATTTGAAATCTGATCTCATCATCAAATTATGCAAAATGTTGTACACACCTCTCCCCAAAAAACAACACATTGCAGTATTTAAATGTAGGAGCCGAGGAGATGCAGGGGTACTGGGGGGTCCGGTGGAATGCGGGAGGCTAGCCCATATTTCCAGGGAGCCGGGAGGGGGTCTCAGTTTTCGGGAGCCTCGCAGCCATTCTGGGAGGGTAGGCAACCCAGGGTTAGGCTGTAGTTAGGCTGCAGTTATGGTTAGGCTGTGGTTAGGGTTAGGCTGGGGTTTAGCTGACAAATCAATAAACAAAAATAGCGCATACAAATGCAAACCAACGTGTTAAAGCAATGGTCCTTAGGTTGTTAGCAATGAGGTGACAGGCACAGTCACTATTAATGCAGGAGCTTTTATCTCTCCTCATTATAGGTATAAACATAACACTTGCTGCTGTAGCCATTAGGGCAGAGTACGTTACAAGCTGGTGGTGCTACTTATTAATCAAAAAGAAAGTGATGCTAAGCCATTTATACAGTGATACAGGCATAGGGATCACAGCAGCAAGTATTTCAGTGCAGCGCCTGGGCTACATTGACAGCAGCACTGCTACACTATCATAAAAGACTTACATAGTTACATAGTTACATAGTAGGTGAGGCTGAATAAAGACTTGCGTCCATCTAGTTCAACCTATGTTTATAGTAGCTTATCCCTTGTTGTATAGTATGTTCTGATATTTTAAAGACAGATTTTGTTACTTATTCGTACCCATGGATTTTTTTAACCAATAAATGTTTATCTAACTTTAAACATATTTATAGTGTCTGCTGACACCACTTCTCCAGGAAGAGAGTTCCAAAGTTTGACCGCTCTGACTGTAAAGAAATTTTTTCTTATAGATGAACAAAATCTTTTTTCTTCTAATCTAAACTCGTGCCCTCGTGTCCTAGATTCCTTTCTAGTAGAAAAAAGGTTGTTTGACAGTTCCTTATATTGGCCCCTAATATATTTATACATGTTGAGCATATCCCCCCTTAAACGTCTTTTCTCTAGTGTAAATAGTCCCAAATTGTTTAATCTTTCCTCATACAGTAGTTTAAATTCTCCATTCCCCTAATTATCTTTGTTGCTCTTCTTTGGATTTTTTCTAATTCTATGATGTCCTTTTTATAGTGCGGGGCACAGAACTGCACTGCGTATTCGAGGTGCGGTCTAACCAATGATTTGTACAGAGGCATAATTACTTTTGAATCCCTAGTTTCCATGCTCCTTTTAATACATGCGAGAATTTTGTTGGCCTTTTTTGTTGCTATATTACACTGAGCACTAAACCCCAGTTTATTGTCTATTTGGACTCCTAGATCCTTTTCGAGTACTGATTTACCCAATTCATCCCCACTTAGGTTATAACTAGCACACTGGTTATGTCTCTCTGTGATTTTTGTTAGCACTGAGGTGAAAGGCATGGTCACCATTGCTGCAGCTTATATAGTCAGCAGCACTGGTGTCAAGGCATGCTGCTATAGAATTGCTGTAGCTTAACCTTGCTGAAAAATGAAAATGGACCTAAAGCTTAGTTTTGGAGTCCAATCGGCTCAGAAATGGGTTTAGCTACCAGAAGATACTGACCCTAATTTTCTGTGGCCCCGACAAGGCCAACAGCAGGCCTCAAAACCCATGGTGGGTCTTAAGTCACAAGCCCACTAAAGTCTATGGGATAATGGGTCCACTTTGTACCCGATATCTTTGGTTATGGGTGTCCTAGACACTCAAGTCTGTCACCATATGAAAGAGGAGACTCTTGGCTATTGGACCAGACTCCAGTGCCATGCTAAGCTCTGTGTGCTTTCCTGTGACTAGTTGCACCACCTTGCGCCCAAACACGCTGCACACACGCTGTTATCAGGACTTATGCCATAAACAGCTTAGGGAGGCTCCACCTGTAGACTCAACTAAAACTACATTAGTTATTTTAGGAGCCTTACTACATTCAATGCTACTTCTCTAGGTCTTCCACATTCTAGGTTAATGTAATCCATAAAATTAGAAATAAAAAAGAACACCACGGTATGTAGTGGATCCTAAGATAGTTGTATGGACAAGATCTTGGTTGCAGGATAGAGAACTGGAGAGTTGTAGTAAATGGCGTTCCACAGGGTAGACACACCAGGAGCAGTAAAACAAATGATGATCTAGGTAGACTAGAGGAATGGTTAAGAGCATGGCAACTACAGTTTAATGCTAAAAAAATGCTAACTTATGCACTTGGATCTCAGAAATCCAAAGTTTAAATATAGTATTAATGAGACTATACTGAAAACTATTGAGAAGTAAAAGGATTTATTATTTAAGGTGCCCTAAATGCAGGTAACAATGTAACAAAGCAATGAGGAATGCAAGTTAGATGCTTGGTGCATGGGGAAGAGGAATCAGCCCCAGAAAGACGTAATAATGCCACTGTATAGGTCAATGGTATGACCTCATCTAGAGTGGTTCAGTTCTGGAGGCCATATCTCCAGAAGGATATCAATACATTAGAGACTGTACAAAAGAAGGGCAACTAAAATGGTACATGGCGTACATCACACACCTTACCTAGAAAGACAAAAAAAATCTCAAAGATATGCACTGAAACTGGAGGGTAGTACTGGAGGTTCAAGGTAGATTTGAGAAAAAATTTACTTCACAGATAGAGTAGCAGACAAGTTGAATATTCTCCATCAGAGGTGGTAGAGGCTAAGACAGTAGGGCAATTTATACATGCATAAAATGGATACAGGTTGAGTATCCCGTATCCAAAATGCTCGGGACCAGGAGAATTTTGGATAACGGATTATTCCGTATTTCGGAATATTTTAATATTTCAATGATGTATTTTGAAGTATCTTGCATTTATGCTGTATAAACACATAATATACACACAAATATATTTTATTACCACATAAAATACACACAAACATATTTTAATTGTTCAAAAAACAAGGTTTCAAAACGTGAAACAAAATGTGTGTACTATCTCAGCACTGAATTTGAATGCCAAGCAATCATTGTCTTGCACATATATAGTGCCAGTTACATATCATGTCCCCAGTGATGCTGTTACATATGTCCCCAGTGAGTTTTTAGCAAAAAAAAAAAAATTTTTCACTTTCTGGAATGTCCGTATTTCGGAATAATTCGGATAACGGATATTCGGATACGGGATACTCGACCTGTATAATATCATTACACATAAATAAGGATCAAATAGGGTTTAAGGTAACAATATGGTTAAAATAGGGGTAGGCTAGGTGGGCCGAATCATTCTTTTCTGACGTAAAATTCTATGTTTCTAAGCCCAAGATTAAGGCCCCCACTGGAGATGAGACCAGCAAACACAGAAAGATTTGACCAACTATTGGAGAGAACATGCAAAAAACATGGCCCCTTTATTAAAGAGGGGACAGGGGTGTGTCAAGGCCACCCACTTTGAAGGCAGGAGGTCTAATCTTGGTGGAGTTTTCAAGCACCCATGATCCGGATCCACCACTAGAGGAGGGGGTGTGGCCCACAAGCATTCGGGCACAATGTGGATTTTCCCTGTAGGCTGGTCTAATCCTACACACAAGACAGACCAAATTCTAATACTAAAACAATAAAATATTAGCAGGAATATTTTGATCTGTAAAAATCTGTATTGTTCACGCTATGCTTTTAGTTTTTTAATGTGCATTAATTTGATATCATATAAGATCGATTAAAATATTTATCTTTTTATTTATGTTGATACCATTTTACCTTTGCTCACGCCTGTGATCCGAAAAAAAGCAATAGTATCATTATTTTAGTTACAATAATTTTTACGGAAACATAATACACTAAATATGGAACTTAGCAGATAATTGTTTCACCTCCTGAGTGCTACTAGTTGATCTTGTGACGTTACCATGGCAAAATTTATAGTCATGATTCAAAGTACTGCAAATTTAATGCAAGAAAATACATCTTTAATCCTATCAAACTACATGCCGAACAATATTAACACCTTATGACCCAATCAACAAGGCAAACAAATGACATGCCTAATGATATTAACACTTCATTAATTGACCAATAATTTAGCATCTTACTATCCACACACACGTAAATTTAGACTAGAATAGACTTTAACAATATCACTCATTTAGGGTGTAATGCTCTTTGCATTTTTTGGATGGAATACATCCAGCCACATATTGGGTACCTAGTGGCATTAATAACACAGCTACAGCTATGCACCTAGAATTGTGCTTACATTTGCAAAATATATGAGACCTAGACCAGAAACAAGGGGTATAACGTAAATTGCGCCATTTTAGGCCACCCCCTCCATGTACACCCCCGAGTGTCAGTATTTGGCCAGCGAGGTAGGAAGGTGCGGGTAGGAATTCATGGGATCCAGGGGCATGCAAGAGGCTTGCGTACCTTTCCGGGGGGCCAGGAGTAAGAACTGATTTTCAGGAGCATCTTGGTCATCACAGGGGTAGCAAGTATGCTCAGAACTAAATATCTTACACTGGTGCTTCAGGATTTTATTTTCAGTTTTTCAGTTTTAAGTCGTGATCCCTTATTCTTCCTTTCTTCTCAGGTAACATATACTGTATTTGTGCTTTCTGAGCATAAACCCATGTACCAGCTGTCCACTGGCCTGAATTAAGCAAATGTGTTGCTCTGGGAATACATTAATCTTTAAAAATATCAATATGAGGTATAAAATATATGTATATATAGAAATCAGTGGAACGGGAAGTGGCAGGCATTATATTTGACAATTTAAAAACAAAAATGGAGTGTCTGCGCTGTCCTCCAAGCTGCCAGGAGAACTCCGGTGAGAAACAGGTGATACAGCGGCGCAGGTGAGAGCAGCGCCAGCTGTCGGATTCCAACTATACGGGTGAGTGAGACACCAGCTAACAACATCCACGCAGTGTCCTCCCCGATCACCCCGCTCACCGGAGGGACACTCCACGACTAGCGCAGACATCTGAGCGCAGTGTGTGCAGCGAGACATTCCGCTGCCGGGACAAGTATACACGCACAGCCTGTGCAGGTGAGAGACGCACCGCTGTGCAATTTACTTTTTCCAAAGGCATATACTGTTAAGTCAACTAAAGGCACAAGATTATGCATACAAATATTTCACGTGTAATTCATCTGTAATTGGAAAAGACTGTATCTACAACTAAAGACTAATAGGGTCTATATGAAAAGTAAGACCCGCTCAGTTCAGTCTCTCTTCAGAAAGTATACTCTCTGTCCAGAATTCTAGATACATGGACTGATTCTACAGCTTTCGCTATCTCAGGGCTATAAATTACAAAGTATAATACTGTATATTCTTATAATTTAAAAAGATTTTTTACCAATTTTCTCTATATATATATGTAATTAATTTTACATATGTATATATAATTTTCTATGTGAAACAAAGTTTTTTTATATATTTGTGTATATGATATCTGTTTATATATCGATTGCATGACACAAAAAACGGTTATGCAATCGCTGTAATACTGTTTTATATATCTGTAGGTGGCCGCCTATAAAATTGTATTGTATTTTATATGATAAATACTTTTTATACAAATAAATGAAAATAAATATTTAGAAACTGATAAAAATTGTGTATGTGAAGTGACTTCATCCATGGTGCAAATTGATATATAAAAACAGCGCAGACACTCCATTTTTGTTTTTAAATTGTCTTTATTCGTATCTGTCTAGAACCTGTACCCTAAAAAGTCGGGCAATAGACAGACCAGGTGTATCCACACTGATACACATGGGAGAACTGCAAGCTAAAATATAGATTGACTAGATTTCAAATTACTTTAAGTCAAATAATCATTTTTTCGGTAATTGATACCAACTAGCGCCCAATCTTCCACTAATTTAGTGGTCCCCCTTTTTTTTGGGCATTATATTTGACCCTGGCAAGTTTTCCATTATGTGAACAATGAATAAGATCCAACAACCTGGGAGCCATCTTGGTAAAGTGACAGTATTAACTAAGATTAATCTATGAAATTTTACTTCCTACTGACATGAATCAAATAAACTTTACAAGTAATTTTTGCAGCTGCAAAAGCAAATGCACTTTTGTGTCATAATAAGTAAATATTTTCATGCAAGTGCCTGTGTTCCTATGGGTTGCTGCATGGCTCAGTCAACAAAATGGCGGCAACTGTGAAGTCAGGAAGTCGGATCTGTTGACTAGGAAGAGCTTGGCAGAGTGAGGAGTTATCTGTGCAGTGTAGGAACATGGCGCGTTCTACTTCTACATGCAAAACACTAGTTTGCAGGAATCTATTATCTGCAAACTCTATTTGTTCTAGGGAATAGGATTGCCACCTAGCAACAGCTGGTGGGTTAGGGTGGAAGCCTCCCGACATACACTGGGATGTTATAGTGAAAGAAAAACTTTCAATTACCTTCCCACAGTCAGGGAAGCAGTTGAACTGTTTGTTTGTTTCTTTTTTCTTGTTGTGCCTTTCCACAACACACTGTGAGAATAGGCGGGGGGGGGGGGGGGGGGGGGGGGACTGCCTGACTGGGCCCTCCTTTCTCCACAAAAATTTCCCTGCTGTCTTCCGATCTGACAGGGTTAAATAATTTTCTCCTCTTAAATAATACCTCATTCTGGCCCTTATTTTGATCTGAGCGGTACGGACCGCGTGCGGCCGTACCGCCGATGTTTACACTCTGCACATGCGCAGAGGTCACTCTGCGCATGTGCAGGGGAATTCGCCGAGTAAAAAATTTAGACGCCGCAAAGGGGGCGTATAGGGGTGTGAGGGGCTTAATAGCCTCATTACCCTATGTATACGCCCAGCGTTTCATGGGCGTTCCCATGCAAACGCGGGGCGTATGCATGGTAATGAGGCTATGACGCCAGTGATGGGGGCGGAAAGCTGACATCGCCGGATGTCAGCTGCCCGCCCCAATACAAGCTTTCACACGGACGATTGTCTGTGTGCTCTAAGCTTGCGTGAGCGGGGGGAGCGTGCGGCCCTGCCTTCGATGGTCATCGACCATCGAATGCAGGGGGCAGCTCCCAAATGGTGGAGGCGTACGCCCCGCCATTTTCATGCAGATCGGCAGCCGTCCGTGTACGGACGGCCGTGCCGATCCGTCTTGTAGGCGGGGATTCGTCTGGTGCGGTCGGAGCCGCATATGCGGCTCGACCGCACCAACCAGAATAAGGGCCTCTGAGAGGAAGAGGAGGTATAAGCAGCCACAGCGATTACATGCTTGGAGAGCTGTCTGTTTTGCTGAGGGATGGGGATCTTATTAGTTTGTCTGTGGCAGACACAGACACAGCTTCCTCCATCCTGCAGCACTGAGGTAAAATCTGACCTCAGGGGGCGGGGCTTATATACAGCAGGTGCATGTGACCAGAGTGCATGTGCACTGCCTGTGCACACTAGTCATGCACCCACAGATAAGCTCCCTGCTCTTGTGGCTGTGAAAAGGTAAGTGAAAGTTTTTCTTTCACTATGCCGTCCCAGCGTATGTCGGGAAGCTTGCACCCTAACCCACCAGCTGTTGCTAGGTGGCAAGCCTCCCGACAAACAAAATTAGATTTCTTGTAGTGGGAAGAAATATTTAAATTACATTCAAAGGGATATGTTTACACAAATATCAAAGTAGGTAAACATTAAGGGCCTGATTCACAACTGAATGGTGCATTTATTTTCTGCAAAGATGCTTGCACTGTAAACTGCATCTAACCCTTGTGTACCTGTACGCATCTTGTGATGCAACCACCTCTATGTGGACACATGGTTTACTACTAGTATCATTATCTGTGTCCACCTTCAGTAGTAGCTATAGACAAGCTGCCACTTTAAGGGAGGGTCTGTGACGGCAGCTTTGGCCTCGATCATTCTGTCTCTATCCCAGAGTTGTGGAAGGGTCAGACTTAAACTCACATTTACACAGACTGGGAAAAATAGGTTAAAGATTCATGAATTGTCTACAGATAGCAACAAGTTTTATATTCAAAATTCACTCGCAAATTTACGCGGGCGTGTTTTTTTTCTGAATGGTTGGCGGCTATCTACACTGCAGATGAGCGATCAGGTCTGAATAAAACCCATTGGGGGAAATTTACTAAGATGAGTGTTCTATTTCCCATAGGATGTTGCTATGGCAACCAATCAGATACTATTACAGTATCTTCTAAGAGATGTTAAACAAATAAGAAGTAGATTGTGATTATTTCCGATAGCAACATCCCATATGAAACAGAACTCCCACCTTAGTAAATTTCTCCCATTGAGTGAGATGTTCTAAGCCTTTAAAAGTGATAAAGGGGGTTATTCATATTCATTCGGTCCTACGTGCATTCGCACGGACATTCACAGGATGGGGTTTGGTGAAATCGCTAGGCTGCGAATTCGCCCCTTGCGAATCAACCACAATATTCCCCAAAATGTAGAGTGATAAACCCCCAACCAATCAGCTCCTACCTGTCATTTTAAAACAGAGGGCCAGATTCTCTAAGCTTCAAAAGTGATAAACAGCCAGCCAATCAGCTCCTGTCTGACATTTTTCAAACACAATCTGTGACATGGCAGGTAGGAGCTGATTGGCTGGCTGTTTATCACTCCATTTTATCACTTTTGAAGCTTAGAGAATCTGGCCCACAGCCTGTGACATGGCAGTTAGGAGCTGATTGGCTGGTGGTTTATCACTCTCTATTTTTTCACTTTTCAAGCTTAGTACATCTGGCCCATCTTTTATCACTTATATTCCATTAAACTTTTATTACTACGAAAGAAGACTGGAAGAAAGTGCTGGATCTAGGGAGTTACAGTAATTCAGGATGCTGTAATCCTGGGGCACAGAGGTCGATATTGAAAACAGGTTATTATACAGAACAGAAGGTAACTGAAGAATAGTCTAAACTGCAAAGTAAGTAGTGCCTTGTTCTAACACAGCCTGTGGGATGAGATGTCCGCAAGCTCCAAAGGTCATTACAAAAGGTCGCGACTGTCTGAAAGCTTTCTAGAGATACTACCCCTCCCCCTTCGAATGTTAGAAAATATAAAGGCAAAGCGTCTATTCAACCCTTGGCTAACTAGATAAAGCAATATATGAACTAGCAGCCTCCTTTATACAATCATCTTTATCTGAGAGAATAACTATAATGATTGCTGTTTTCCGTCTGGAAAGAAGAGATTCTGATGTCTCCTACTGATTCAACTAAATGCTGTTAGTGCAATGTGATAATAACATTTATTATGACAGAGACATAGAATGTGTCGCTTTTATCCTAGGTATCAAACACAATGCTAAATTCATTTAGCCTGAGACTGGGAAGCTGTGACAGTAAATGAAAACACAAGGGTCAGGCAAAACTCATCTGGTGTAAATTAGGCTCTAATTATCTTGTGATATTAAAGCTTTCAAACACAGTGGCGTAAGCAAACCTATTTTTAATGTTGTATTTTTAGTTAAAAAAGAAAAAAACAGGATAACTTAAAGGGATTGAATTGCGGCGTTTGATGATGACACATTTTTTTTTCCCCCTGCCAGGATAAAGCTAAATTTTGTTAGATCTGAACAATTGTGTTATATTCATCTCAACCATTTTTTCCTGACAGTGGAAATCCTGTAACCTGTGGAGGGGAGTTTGTCATCCTGCAGTTGTACATCCAATTATTGGGCAGGCAGCTGTATTTCTTTTGTCAGGAGGGAGCTGTCCAGCACACTCCGCCGCTGATGGTGTTGGTGTAGCCAGCACAAGGCATCTTTTTTAACAGTTAGCCCTTTCCTGCTGCTCAGGCTGCCTATTTTGCTAAAGTAGGACACGAGCAGAATGAGAATACAGGAAAGTTTAGAAATCATATACAGAAAGCGATGTGATCATTTTAAATAGATTGCAAGCTCTTCTGCCGGTCTCCACACCTAAAGAAATCATGTGTTTCGATGAATTTGTTTATTAAACAGCAACAAATGAAGGCTGTTGTTTGAAGTGAGGCGGGATTCTGTTATAATGTGACTCTGTATCTACTGAGTGACTAACGCAGATAAAACCGCAGAGCCACAGGTTGTCCTCTGCTCGCCAGCTGGTGTGGAACTATATAGGTCAGCGCTGGAACGCTTGCTGGGACGTGTTGTTCAACAACAGCCGGTGAGCCACAGGTTACTGTTTCGCTTTTACAGGGAGCTTATGCCAGATAGTTAAAGTAAATGAATCGTGCCCACACATAAAATTGCCTCCCACTTTCCCTCTGGTTTGGCAAGTGTTTCCTCACAGCTGGTGCCCCCTTACCATTGGAAGGAAGGTAACATGTACCTGATATAAGTGTAATGCTTCTTTTTTTTTTTCCATATAAAAATAGAGGCACAGAGGGAGATACAAGAACATCAAACATAAAATGTTAACTTCACTCTGTTGTATAAGACTAAATAATATAACATAGCTGTGAAAATTGATTCCATATAAAAAAAAGATATTATATTAATTACAGCCAACTGGTTCCCATGGGCTTCCGACATTTGACTGTGTATGTTGCCTTGTTTTCCAGCTGAATGCAGATTTCTCACCTCTATCATCAGTCATTTAGATGATGAAAGCAATCCTGCAATGTCCATCCATAAGCTAATTAATGTGACCCCCACCCTGCTATCTCAACAAACTCTTCATTAAACAATGACTTCGTTGTCACAATGACTATCAGGAAAAGGAGGGCAATAACTCCATCTGTTAAATATCTTTACAGAAACAACGACAATCAGGGTTTTTACCTCATTTTGACATGCAGGACACAATGGGTTTTCGGTGCGGGGGGGGGGGTATCACCAGCTTTTGGCTTCTAAACACCACCCTGCACGGACCCCCGCCACCCCAGATCGACACCCCACTGACCCCCGCTGACCCCCACCCCCCTCACCTGTGCCCATTGGACCATTGACCTCCTCCTCCATGCACTGTACATCCTCTTCTGGGTACAGGGAGAGGAGGAGGAGAGCCCGCCCTGCAGCAGCACTGGGTAAGAGAGGGAGGGGGAGCCGCCGGAGACCCGCTGCACATTGCCACCACAACACAAAGGGAATAATTATCGCTATTATAATTATATGTTAGTGCATATGCGATAATTATGTATGCGGTACCCGGCGATGTGTGGCAGACTGAGGCTGCGGATCTAAGTGCATCCTGCCCTCTATGTTTTTTCTTCTAGAAAGTGCTAAATAAATACTCCTAGGTATGTATGGAGTCCCACCGGCGATGCTCCTAGGTATGCATGGAGTCCCTCTGGTGATGCTCCTAGGTATGCATGGAGTCCCTCTGGTGATGCTCCTAGGTATGCATGACGTCCCACCAGCAATGCTCATAGGTATGCATGGAGTCCCACCAGCAATGCTCCTAGGTATGCATGCCACCCAGCAGTGGAATAATAATGAGCAGAATAACTATGCTGGCAGATCACAGCTGCTTCTTGGAGAATGTTAGGTATGCATGAATTCCCACCAGCAATGCTCCTATGTATGCATGGATTGCCACCAGTGATGCTCCTATGTATGCATGGTGTCCCACCAGCGATGCTCCTAGGTATGCACGGAGTCCCACCAGCGATGCTCCTAGGTATGCATGGCGTCCCACTAGCGATACTTCTAGGTATGCATGGATTCCCACCAGTAATGCTCCTAGGTATGCATGGAGTCCCTCTGGCGATGCGCTTAGGTATGCATGGATTCCCACCAGCAATGCTCCTTGGTATGCATGGAGTCCCACCAGCTATGCTCCTAGGTATGCATGGAGTCCCACCAGCTATGCTCCTATGTATGCATGGAGTCCCACCAGCGATGCTCCTAGGTATGCATGGATTCCCACCAGCAATGCTCCTAGGTATGCATGGAGTCCCAGAAGCGATGCTCCTAGGTAAGCATGGAGTCCCACCAATAATGCTCCTAGGTATGCATGGAGTCCCACCAGCGATGCTCCTAGGTATGCATGGAGTCCCACCAGCGATGCTCCTAGGTATGCATGGAGTCCCACCAGCGATGCTCCTAGGTATGCATGGAGTCCCACCAGCGATGCTCCTAGGTATGCATGGAGTCCCACCAGCGATGCTCCTAGGTATGCATGGAGTCCCTCTGGCGATGCGCCTAGGTATGCATGGATTCCCACCAGCAATGCTCCTTGGTATGCATGTATTCCCACCAGCTATGCTCCTAGGTGTGCATGGAGTCCCACCAGCGATGCTCCTAGGTATGCATGGATTCCCACCAGTAATTCTCCTAGGTATGCATGGAGTCCCAGAAGCGATGCTCCTAGGTAAGCATGGAGTCCCACCAATAATGCTCCTAGGTATGCATGGAGTCCCACCAATAATGCTCCTAGGTATGCATGGAGTCCCACCAGCGATGCTCCTAGGTATGCATGGAGTCCCACCAGCGATGCTCCTAGGTATGCATGGAGTCCCACCATCGATGCTCCTAGGTATGCATGGAGACCCACCAGCGATGCTCCTAGGTATGTATGGAGTCCCTTTGGCAATGCTCCTAGGTAGGCATGGAGTCCCAACAGCAATGCTCCTAGGCATGCATGCCACACAGCAGTGGCATGCATTACACCATTATAAAGCAGCAGCATAACCATGCTGGCAGATCTCAGCTGCTTCTTGGAGAATGTTCCCAGCTATCTCTTCTAGCAAGTAATGGTACAGTATGCTGGTCCAGCTGTAGTTCACTACCTTCAGGTCTCCATTAACACTAGGACATGCTGAGTGGTCCTACTCTTAGTCAAGATCACTTTCGTAGGCTGAGGGAAAGCTGGTAATTGTAGTGACCACTTTGGTAAGCAGAAATGGTGCCGCAGAATGAAAGATCAAAGTATTTTGTTTGCCTAACTGGTTTCTCAGTCTCTGTATAGTGTATAATGGTTTCTTCTAAGGAATTTTTGGTACTTGTGTAATAGCACGGCGCCCGTTACGTAGTTAGCATAACGTCTCTGTCAGAATCAGCGTAGTGTCAATGTTTCACTCATTTGTCAAGACACATACATACACTGGCCTGTTGCATTTTATCTATTGGTTTTATATACTGTATATATATATATATATATATATATATATATATATATATTAGTACCCTACAGTATATCTTGCTGTATACTACATGTAACAGCACCATATGATAGAATAAGTGCAGCACCAGGAGCAATAATACTAGGGAGGGAGGCGGAACAAAGGCTATAGCAGAGGCCTCCTGGTTGTGTTGCCCTCCAGGCTGAAAGTTGCCAGCCACTGTGTACAGCATGGTGGTTTTGTTTGACAACTTAAGTTGTCGCTCACAAAACGATATGCTTGTGAGCTCCTCCGCCCATGAATAAATAAAACAGATGAGGATAAGAAATGGGATACGACATCCCAGAAACCAATGTTCCGCACGGAGACTTATCTTCTTTCGCCAGGTTTGAATGTGGCAGCGCCACATGCACTCCTTCATACTCAACAGCATTGGATGTCCATTAACACAGTTTTGTGTCAGTGGCAGCAAATGGTGCTGCTGAAAAATGCCACGACTCCTCCTCTGTCTGCGGCAGGTTAAACATTGTGAGAGGTTCTGCAGCCATTATGCAGTCACTTCACCTTCACCTCTGACTGACTACGGTAACTGCGTAACACTGACTGACTATGCTGGCCGTGGGAACACTACGCTACTTCTGACAGGGACGTTGACTATGCTGGCCGCGGGAACACTAAGCTACTTCTGACAGGGACGTTGACTATGCTGGCCGCGGGAACACTACGCTACTCCTGTCTGACTACGCTGGCCAAAATTTTACCGGGGCCCGGCATTCCTCTCGGCTGCCCTGACTGTAGATTACAGTGAATGTTGGACACAGTTCAGGTCATATACACTGTGGGTTGGATACATCAACAATGCACTTGTTGTGACAACAGACAGGAGGGTCACCTCAACGGTATGCCCCCAGTGGTGTGTGTGAGGATGATGATGGTCTGAGCACTGCAGTGTTCAGAGCACTCTCTCAAATGCCTATCAATCCACAGCAGCAGCCTCTGCAGGTATCCATTAGCTGAAAGCAAAGAACCAATGTCTCTCTCAGCCAATCAGCAGTCAGCATCTTGATTTCTCAATCGGACTTTGAAATTGGTACACAAATCCAAAATCTGCAAGATCTGCCAGAGGGAGGATGGTGTTTATGCCTTGTTTTGGGATCAGAGGCAGGCAGATCTGAGCACCACCTCAGAACTCAGAAGTTCGGGTGGGCTAGGACTCTGAGCCAACTCATCTCTAGTTTTAATATTAGCGTGATTTCAGTCTCCATATTAAAAAAAGCATATACAAGTACATATCATAATACAGTAGATGTTTAAGCAACAAATACAGAAAAAAATAACTGTAATTATATTATAAATTATAAAAAGGTGCAGCTTAGACATTTATTAATGAAGAGACCCCAAGTCACCTAGTTTAATAGACTTAAAAGTAATTAGAACGTTTCATTGAAATGTATATTTTCCAAGGCTTGGAGGATGTACCTTTAACACGCCCTTCTAAGAGAAGGTAGAAGCTAAATCCTGAAAGAAAGGGCAGGAACTTTATCCTGCTGCTTATTCTCCTTAAGTGAATACTTCAGGGACTACTGTGCTCATTAGTTAAATACCAACACTGCCATTGAAATAACAACTGTCTAAAGGGGTAGGCAGGCTGAGATAAATAATTGCGTCTTAATCCTCTTTCTCTGCAGGACTTAGTGCTGCGTGTCCGAAAATGAGTTTGTGGCATTGATCCGAGACTCGTATCTTGGCTCTGTCAGTGTCTCCTCAGCAACTGAAACCAAGGGAATCTGTGTCAAGTTTATACAACACACAAGGGGTTTGTGTCTTGGCTGAGGAGGGGGTGTTAGAGAAACAGTGGGATATAGACAAATCGCTTATAGATTCTACATCAGTGTGTTCTCTTCCATGAACTCTACCAGTCGATGTTCTTCTCTGCCACTTGATGTTGTATTATCTCTGTTTCAATAACACAAACATCACTGAGGTTTATTGTAACAGATCGAGAATATCTAATTATGAAAACAATGGGGCAATTTGCCAAGAGCAGATATTTCATGGTGGTAAGCACCTGTATAAGCACAGTAGTACATATCTTATTGCTCCACTTTCAGCAAGATGCACACATTCATGTAGCATACCCGGCATACTGGGGAAATGAGGCTAGGCTAGGGATGGCCATCCCGATTCTAAATCGTCAATGGTTTATGGCCGATGTTGAATACTTTTGCCATCGATGTGGGAGAACCAGCATAGCTCCACCCCTGCCCCCATAAGCCACGCCCCCACAATTTGATTGGTCCACAGGCCATTCTGTCAAAGATAATGGATAACCATTAGCAAAACTATCATGGTTATTCATCACATAGTTGCTGACTATTGATGGATGGGTGCAGAACCGCCACCGATGGCAACCATTGATGGCGACTGCACCGATGGTCATCCCTAGGCCAGGCCCCTTCCTTACTAACATGTTACAAATATAGGGGTTTTAATCAGACCTGTACACATTGCTGCAAATTAGCAGGCCTGGCAACTGCACATGCATATGGCTCGCAGTACGCAGGCGCGATGCCACCTTGCTTTCTTCATCAATGGCTGCATACAAGTTAATTGACAGGATGCCGACATTTATGGCTGTCACCTGGACATTTACTGGGAGTGTCAGGGAAAACATAGGCATGTCCAGTCGTTTTCAGGGAGAGCATGTGACATCAGCTTCGACCCCGAACAGCCTGTTTCTATCACACCGGCCAAGTAGCTCCTGGGCTATGCAAAGACTGCACACACTGGAAAAATAATTTGGAGGTGAGCGGTAGCGGATATATTTGCAGCTGATCGCAGGGCTGCAATATTATCGCAAGCTTTTCATAGGCTTGCACAGGGCTCGGTGATTATTATCTGATCACAGGGTCAAGAACATAGGTAGCCCAGTGCTGCATCAGTCCTACTTCATGTGATGTCATTGCACACAGTGATGCCACACAGGTAGCAGCAGAGAAAGCTCTTCTTCTGCCATGAAACCCCTTGGCAACAAGCATGAAACCCTGGCAACGGATATGAAAATTCTGACAAGCATGAATCCCTGACAACAAGCAGATAATTTAAAAGTAAACAGAAGCCTTACTGTGGGGCATAATTTGTAAGGGGCATGACACTGTGTGTGGAATAGAAAATGGTGTCAGCAGCAACTATACTGCCCTTCTGTTAGAATTATTTTGCAGGGTCAAGGTGGAGGTGGAATTATTTTCATTTTACCATTAAAGGTTCCACCCCCATTCCCCCCCAACTTTTTTGCTGGTCGGCGGCATAACTGTGTTTGGCATATTGTGTAAGGGTCATTATGGTGCGTCATAATGTGTAATGTGCATTGCAGTGTGTTGGATAATGTGTAAGGGCTATTTCACACACTCCGGCTCCTGCCGGGCGGCGAAACCCTGCACGGCCAAGAAGCTGTGCCTCACACAGTAGTTAATAATTAACACGATTGTGTCCATTCACACGGGACACAGGTTGCAGCCGGATCCCACCACTGGAAAGGATGACTGCCGGGCTGTGGCCATCCCCACCATTCTAAACTTCTGTGCGAGGCACGGCTTCTTGGCCATGCAGGGTTTCATCGCCCGGCAGGAGCCTTAGCGTGTGAAATAGCTATAAGGAGCATTACAGTATGTGGCATAATGGCCCTTATTCTGGTTCACTCACAAAAGCAAATTCCTTCTCAAATGGACAAAACCATGTGTACTGCAGATGTAACATGCAGAGAGTTAGATTAGGGAGAGTTATTTTATTTCTGTGTAGGGAAAGTACGGACTGCTTTATTTTTACACTGCAATATAGGTCTCACTTTGAGGTAAAACCCCACAGAAATCTAATTCTCTCTAAACAAGTTACATCTGCCCCACCTGCAGTGCACATGGTTTTGTCCATTTGAGAAGTAAGTTTTGCGTTTGCGAGTGAACCAAAATAAGGGCCAATGTTTAAAGGACATTGCAGTGTGTGGCATAATGTGTAAGGGGCATTACAGTATGTGGTATATTGTGTAAGGTGCATTACTTTAAGAAGGAAAAACAAAAAAGTGTCAAGAATCAGGATTTTGTTTTTTTTTCTCCTGTGGTGGCCGAATGCACAAATTTAAAATGTCTCACGCTGAGAACAGAATTGCCTACAAATGGCCCTGTTTGTTTTACAAAAATGCCATGAAGGAAGGGGTACGCCAGACTTTTTTGGCAGGGAGGAGCTAACTTTATAGTTACGCCACTGCTCTCCTAATGTTTTCACCCTGCCCAAATCTCAGCCCTGATTTCTATGACCCCACTCCAAATAAATGCGTGTAACAACATAAAGCAGCATTACAGTACAGTATGTGGCATAATGGCCCTTATTCTGGTTCACTCACAAAAGAGCGATTCTGCCAATATAATGCTAAAAACAATAAATTAAATACAAAATCTACATAAAATTAAGATCTATTTCCTGCAATAATAAATGACAGAACATTTTCTAAAAACAATATGAAACCATACAATAGATTTGAGAACAGAGGTTTCGGAAACAGTAAAGTCTATATTTTATCTCCGGGAAAGAATAAATGTTAATGGCATCCTGGTTTCATTTTCTTAAAAACATATTGCTGAACAGGCATTAAGCCGTCATCTAGTTAAATTGTATTTTTTGTTTAGAAAAGTTTAGATTGTTGTGTAATATTTAGTAGCATCATGCTTCACTCCTTTTTGTAGCTTAAACTCATAAACAATTTCCTTCTGTGACTGTTCTGCTTTGTATATATTGTCTGTTGGAAGAACTTGCATGTTGTGATAATAACTGGCAATACAACCTGCAGAGAAAACTCATTACGGTTATACATCTTCTTCATGCTGCAAGGACTGCGCTGCTCAGGCGTATTACACTCACAATGTGTTCATATTATGTTTTGTTAGATATGTTGGAATATTACCTAGAAAATAAAAGTTCTACATTATAGAGTAAAGGTTGTGCGTGTGTGCGTGTCACTCAGGCGGTTCACACCCACTTCCCCTATAACACAGGGTTCAGACAAGTGAACTTAATCAAAGACCTTAAACAATTCAGTCCTGCTCCTTGAGCATTCAGATGGAGCAGCTACCGTCGCAGCTGCTCCTGGCGATAGAACCGCCATCCACCAGCCGCCACCATTAGCCGGAAGAAGGCGCGCGGGCACGAAACGCTCGTGTGACCCATCCAACGGAGCACTCCAGCCCCCTGCCGCCGGTCCCCAGCACCTCCCGGCAGCCCCCGCCGGATCCCCCCACTACCTGCCTGTCTCCCTGAAGCGGCAACGGGCAGGAAAAGTGTTCCCCGCAGCAGTACTGTGCCGTGCTGATGGGGACATGCGTGCGTGTGAGACGCTCATGCGTCCCCATCAGATGGAGCACCTCTCCGCCAGCCTGCTCCAGCTCGGCTGGCTGAGAGGCGCTCTATCTGTATTTGCGCATGCGCAAACCTCCGGAGCAGAGTTTTACACTCGCCGGGAAGTTCGCAAAGTGATTGACAGGCAGGTGGCAGTAGCTGGGGTCCCTCCAGCATTTCATGTGCATGCCCACAAAAATGGTGGGCATATCCATGCAAACACTGGGCGGACACCTGCCTGCTTGAGGCACGTGGATGACGTTGCATGCCATTGGCGCTCGCCCCTGAATTCGTTCAATATCATTCATTATTCATTATTATTATTCATATGTGGCCCCAGCTTTAAATGGAAGGGTAGAGTGAGTATAACTCAGGTCGGAGGTAGGGACAGCATACCTCTCAATTGACATTCAGCAGGACAATCCCGTTTTTCTGGCCCCCCCTTCCCCCATAGGCGAAGCAGTGGTTAAGTAGCGGAGGAATAGATGCTGTGCACATGTGCTTAGCATATAATCACAGTCCATATAAAGCCTAGGGGCTGCCCAGCATCAGTGACACAAGCAGGGATGCCGCAAGGCCTCCATCCCCCTTTCCTGAGGTTATGCCACCTTATTGGATGCGAGTGGGCCTATGGCATCAGGATGCGCCAATGTTGGATCTGTTCCAAAACACCACATTTTTCGTGTTTTGTGGTTTGGATCTGTATTTTTTTTTTTGACAAAAAACATAAAATCACTAAAATCACATAATTTGGGGGTTTTTTTTGCTCGTACGCTATTATTAACCTCAATATCATTCATTTCCACTCATTTCCAGTCTATTCTGAACACCTCACAATATTGTTTTTAGGGCAAAAGGTTGCACCGAGGTAGCCAGATTACTATGCTAAGCCACACAAGTGTGCGGCACAAACACGTGGCTCATCTAGGAGTCACACTGCAGCGGCAGACAGGATGGCAGTTTGAAAAACAAGGCCCCGAAAAGCACATAATGGCAAAAAAAAAGAGGTGCAAGATGGAATTGTCCCTGGGCCCACCCACAATAAAAGAAGCAATGATCAAAATAGCACAAAATATAATAATAATCAGTCGCACTAACATCAGTGGACATGAAGGCATTTGAAAGACTGGTATTGAACCATCTGAGGGAAGTGGCCATCACCCGTCTCGACCCCCTGCAGTTTGCCTACCGATCAAACAGAAGTGTTGAGGATGCAGTAAACCTAGGGCTGCATTATATCCTGGAACACCTGGATCATCTAGGCACCAACGCGAGGGTCCTATTCATCGACTTCAGCTCGGCATTTAACACAATTGCCCCCCGCTATCCTACAGCCCAAACCTCTCTCCCTAGGAGTTCCAGAATCTACCTACTCCTGGATTGAGGACTGGATTTACGGCACAGAAATAGGTGGTGAAAGCCGGAGCCTTCAAATCCGCCATACGTACGATCAGCACTGGTGCTCCCAGGGATGTGTCCATTACCCCTGCTCTTCTGCTTCTACATTAATGACACCACCATCATCGGCCTAATCAAGAGGGTTGTTGTAATATTGATACAAACCCTTTAAGGCAATTTTCCGGTGGACATCTGATATATGACTATTAAATCTTCGCTAATGGAGAAAAATGTTTTCTGTGTTTAAGGAATGATGAAAATATCTGCATCAGAATATATATAACTACATCTGAAAAAGACAGATATCTGTGTGTAACGTTTGTAAATTTCGAACTATTGATAGACCTGCATCTCATAACCATAAGGTGCAGACCAAAGTGACAAACGTCACCCCTCCTTTTAAGGAACTGAAATTAAAAGTTATGTTTTAACTAAAATAATACAACATACATTATACTATTGTGTGCCCCAGGTAAGACTAAATCAGTCTTTTCTTGCATTCTACTGCAAGACCCCCATTCCCCAGTTAAGTTCTCCGAAACTCGTTCTGGGAGCACCACCAACAGGTTATATCGCAGATTACCATCCGATGATAACGATGTTGGTCTTAACATCATTGAACATTGATATAAGATTATGTGGGGATTAAAAAAAAAAACCTTTTCTAGAGGTGCGAGTGTACCCTGTCCTGGGATACACACACAGCAGACACAGAAAAAATTAAAGGGATCATTAATTAAAGTCCATGAGGCACAAGCACAGATTACAGGTATATTGTATACTATATATAATATATGAGGCACAGGCACAGACTCTGTTAGTGCCACAGGACTGGACTACAGAACTGTACACTGATTGTGTACCCCCACTACTAGGTGGTGGTAGGGAGGACAGGTAAATCAATCTATGAGGCACAGACTACAGGGATATATATATATATGAAATATGATTTTGATGAGGTAGACACACTGAGTCACAGTAGTTAAAACTACTACACCACGGGTTTATGGTATAAAGGGATCCGCTGACTCCCTGATTCCCCGTGGGGGCTCTCTGTGGCTGCACGCCACGGGCCCACACTGTTACCCATTTCCCCATCACATTTCACTCAACTATTTATTTAATCATTATATTTCTATCTGCACTATCTGTGTTTTTGAATAAAGCACTTTATGCACGCAATACTGACTCAAGCATTATTCAACCTAGACACAGGCAGCGCTTCAGCCCTACCTTTCTTTGCAACTTGTATTCCCACAGGGGGTACGGGACACCCCTGAGGCTAGAGCAGCGCCAAGCAAATAATCCATAGGTGAGCGCGGTATAGTAACCATTTTCCATTTACTACACCACGCAACTTGAGGCAGACACAGGCAGTGGGACGGGAGAGTGAGCAGGTGGGCGGGCGCCAAGACAGCCAGGAGGACATGCTTCCTCTTCAATCTCCACCCGACCGTCCCTATATAGTGTCCTGATCTCGAGCGAGCTCTGGAAAGGCGCACTCCGAGCCTGGGCGGGAAAACCCAAAAAGGCTTGAAAGCGTGTTGAGATTGGGGGGTGTTCGGGAGTGTTCGGATTCCCCCAATCCAAACGCACTCATCCCTAGTACACATGCTTCGATCTGGACATGTTTTCAAACAGTGTTAACTGCCTTCAATCCAGATTTGATCCCGATCTGCGGCCCCACGGCACCAGGATCAAAAGCATAAATAGACTTGTCTGCACTACTGCCTGCTCTATCTCTGATCTGGAAGATCGAATTCAGAGTAATTATGCTCTATGCAGCATCCCCACTCGCACCGTGCTCATGCCATCCGTCCCTCCCTCCCTCACTCCTCTTCGATGCCAGCACAGGCCGGGTCCCGGCGGCCATAGATTTCGAATCATTATCGACAGCCGGCGGAACGATATGTCTGTACTTCCCAATATACTTATTTCTATAATGATTTTTCCCCCTTTCACAATTAAAAGTCAGTGTGAACTGTCTTTTATTTGCTTTGGAGATAGCCGAGAAGGGGGCATGGACTAACGTCATGTCTGCCCACTGCCCCCTCTGTGCGATTGCCTCATACATCAGCCCTGCGCATGTGTATCGTATTCGCCTATACGCATGCGCAAAGCTGATCCATTGGTCCCTGGAGCGAATACACTGGGGATCGATTGCTACTGATTCAGGCCCATAGTAACCAGATAAGTTTCTGCGATAAGACCCAAAAACAGGTCATTATGTTGTGTATTTCTTTACAGGTCCGAAAAGATATACACTCTATGTGCCGGTGTCGGGGGGGCACTTGGGCCTAATTAGATAGCCCCGGGGGGTTCAATTAGCATGCTGGTAATTACCGTAGTTAATTGAATATCTACCTGAAAGATGTATACACTGTCTGACCAGAAGCACCAGACTGTGTATTTATAATATGAATATTGAATTATGCAAAATGAATTCATATGGTATTGCAAAAGGAAGAAGTGAGTCATTCCTTTGATAATAATATACTTCAGAACAATTAACTTGTCTTTACAAAAAAAAAAAAACGTGGGTTATCTGTAGTGGTTCAAAAATATTAATTGCTATACATACAGAACTACAATAATGAAAGACAGCATTGTCTGCATATTTCTGGGGGTGGTAGTAGCGTTGGGGGGGTGGGGGGGCTGTTATAGAAGAAACTATGCTAACGTGATCAACCCAGACCAGTTCATAGCAATTGCTTGTGGCCAAAGGAGTGATCTAATTGCACACATTTATTTATTAATTAGAACTAAAAAATATAAAATCTCTTGTGCTAGACACAGGGCAGTAATGAAGATTTTCAGCATGTGCAGCGAATCCTGTTTAGGATTCGCTGCACATTCGCCACGTTCCGAAGGGCTGGAGCATTCGCTGCCAGCCCTCCCTGTTGCCCTATTCAAAGCCGCAGGGGCTCGCTGCCCCTGACGGCGAATTTTAACCCTTGCAGCGAATGCCACAGGGAGCCGGGGGATGGCGATAGGCAGGGAGATGGAAGTCTCCCTGCCTGCACCAGAATGTGTGTGGGGAGAAGGGATCCCCGGGACACAGGCAGCACAAGTTTCCCGCCGGGAGAGCTGGCGGACGTGGGTAGGGAGCCGCTGCACTGCTCCTGCTTGTGCATATGTAATGAGCGGGAGCAGTGAATATATGAATATGTAATGAGCGCGGCTCTTGGCCCCCTGCTGGCTGTTATGTGTAAAAAAAAAAAAAAAAAAATATATATATATTCATGTGCTTGCACATGAATAAAAATAGCATGCCCCTTCTCCGAAAAAAATTACTGATTTTTTTACTCCAAATTTTAAAAAAATCCCCTAAATTTTAAAAGATAGCATTCCAGTTCACCTTAAAAAGATGCCGATTGCTACACGGTGAAGCACAGTGAAAATCGCGCTGAAAGCAATTCGCCATCCTTGAGTACACTCACGGCGAATCACAGTGAAAAACCCATTGGAAAACAGCAGCGAATTGCGGCGACTAACTGACAGCGAATTGCCCGTCATTCACTGTTCGCCGTCAGCGAATTTTGAGTGTTGAATAGGGAGAATTACTTTTCCAGTCAAAAAATTCGCCAGGGAGCGCGAAAATAGGACACATTCACTGTGAAAAGTGGCGAATCAGCCTCATTGAATACTGCCCTTAGACAGTGTAGTTCAATGTCAGCTGTTATGCCTCTTACATACAGACTTTTATCGGCATTGTATGGTGTAATGGGATACGGTCACTAGGTCTCCAGTAACTAGGTCGACAAGCATTAGGTTGACACCAATAGGTTGACATGCATGAAGGTCGACATGACTGAAGGTTGACAAGACTGAAGGTCGACATGGGTTAGGTCAACAGGTCACTTTTTTTTGAGCCGACATGTGCCGACAGGTAGTATTTCATGCCCTACCATCCACTAGGGCGTAGTGAGAGAATAAAATAGTGTGCCCGAAGCACTGCAAGGGCAGCAAGCCATGTGAGGGGACGCGGTGCTACGTTTCAGTGTCCATGTCAACTGTGTCGAAATTCGGGACAAAAAAAAGTGAAAACTCCCGTGTCGACTTTTTTACTGTCGACCTTCCCCATGTCAACCTAATTTTGACTGGCTGCTCTGACTGGGTGTAATTCACAATCAGAGTTATCAGGAAACTTTCTGTATATGGACAAAATATGGGGTTGGTTGTTTTTGCGCTTCAACAAAAGCAGCTAAATTCCCGCAGGATCACCACCTTCACTGATACAACATGAACCAAAAAAACGAATTTGGAAGATGTGCTTTCAATTGGGATACGTATGGGAAATGAATGAGTCTGTTGTAGTCCTTCAAACACAGAGAATTACGATGTATTCAACTGTCCTCGTACCTCAAAAATAAAATGAAGGATTTTATGGTGCAGTGTTTCTCATAAACTTTCTATAACTTTATCAAGTAACAAATATTGTCTGTTAACCGTACCATCTCCAGGCCTCAAACAGGCCCGTTTTGAAGCATATGAAAACAGAACGATTATTGGATATCACCGATCTTCACGGTCCTCTAATGATGTTCCCTCCGGGTTCCTCAAATATATAGATAAAAACTCCACATAGCATAACACTGACACAAAAACAGAAAGCCTTGTACCGTTAGTGACCTTATGCATAAGGCGTGTTTTTGTGTAAAGGTGGAGCTTATCCCGGGTAGCACCTCCGCACCATCTCCCAAATGTCCAAACACACAAGACACCAACAAGTCACAGGGTCCTCTACATACAACCACCTATGCGTTTCAACTACTAATGGTCTTCCTCAGGGTGTGTGGTGAAGTATTACACTAGCTGATATTTATACCCAAGAGGATAATTCCTCTTCCTGTTTGGGGCGTGATCCTAGTCTTAATAATTGATATTGTGCTGTGCTGTCCGCTGATGCCTACTACTGGCAGCAGCCTATATGGGTGCGATCCCGCCGTTACTGAGATCACCCTTTGCATAGGAAGAGGACATCGGAGGCCACCCATCGATGGCCATCCCTTCCCTTGGTCCTGAAATCCCAATGAAGTAGCTTACCTTTTAATATATAGATGACAGATAAGGTTCAAATCTGGCTTTTTTTGTGTGTGTGTTTTCAGCTACTGTACTGTAGTTTCAGGTTTCCATTTAATACTGTCAGCTGGTTGGGTGATATTGTCGGCTTCAAAACCGCTGCGCACAATATATATGGTGGTTTAGAAATTAAAGTCTCGGATTGATGTTTGACAAGTTTGAAGCTGCCATGGTTTTATCGTAAAGGCCTTTGGTTCAGTACTGGTGTGCCTAGACTGTATACCCTGAGCAGACTAGCAGTGAGCCTACGTTTGTGGGTAGGCAGAGCTACTGTATCACATTAAAATCCCCCTTCTACAACTTTAACACCGCCGCTTTCATTATAAAACACATTTCATTTTTGTTGCTTTAAAATTCTGCCTCAACTTAAATGAATCATTTAAATATCTCACCTTTTGAACAATCCTTTTTATGGATCAGAGAGATAATAAGATATATCAGTCTGCCTATACTGGACAGGGGGGTAGATTTATTAACAGTGACATTTCGTTTCTTAAGTATCAGGAACCGCTTCACCACATTATCATGGTGAAGAGGGTCCTTTTATCGGCTGAATGTATTAATCCTGCTGCATCCGATATGGGAGTGCGTTAACTTACCCCCCCCCCCCAGATGTGAGATGTGTCTCTAGCGCATGCGCCGGGTCATACTTGCATGGGATGCTGGGAAATGGACGGCGCTGTACTGTATACCCAGTGCATGAGCTCTTTTAATTTCAAGACGCCGAAGACCAGCAAGCCCCACAGAGTGTTAGAAGGCTGTAGACCCACAGCGCCACATCAAGATGGCGAAGAGGACTGCGATACGGGCGTGCACATTGGCGGTTCATACATTATAGGTACTATTTAAATAATACCTGAGCTGATGTGACACATGCCCCGTATCGCCGTTGCTGCGTGTCCCACATCGCATGTGTCATACATCAGAGGAAACTATATCCCCTGCCATGATGCATGGGGATAGCACATATTCTCCTGATCGACAGTTCATACATCTACCCCAGGGTCACTGAGAGAAGGGGAAAGTTATAGAGTTACCGTGCCAGTCAGTAGGGCCCAAGGAGAGAGCGGATCCTCAGTACTTGTAGTCCCAACCCCACACTTGGCTATACGCATCCCTAGTATCTTTCCCGGCCTCTCCTATCAGCCCTGATTCTACAGGGACCATATGCCAAATCTTCCTATTGCCCAGGGCCCGATTAAAGTCTGTGGGGGCCCTGGACAACTTTTACAATGTATAGAGCCTTGGCTGACAAACCTATACAGAGTATGTTCCCAAAAACCTAGACACACAAGATCCCCACTCATTAGTGAGCAATAAAGATGTCTTTTATTAACAGTTTCTTATATAGCGCACACATATTCCGCAGCGCTTTACAGTATATAATTGAACATTCACATCAGTCCCTGCCCCAGTGGAGTTTACAATCTATATTCCCTACCACATGTACACGCACACACAGACATTCTAGGGTTAAATTTTGTTGTAAGCCAATTGACCTATTTTTGTATTGTGAGAGGAAACCGGAGTACCCGGAGTAAACCCACTCAAGCATGGGGAGAATATACAAACTCTGCACAGCTAGGGCCATGGTGGGAATCTAACCCATGACCTCAGAGCTGTGAGGCAGTAATGCTAACCATTACACCGTCCGTACTGCCCCTAAAGATCTGATTATTATCTGTGTATTCTGAACTGGCCTAATGCAAGCTAATGGGACATAATACATTTTCTTGCTAGATTAAATATATTTTAGCTGTAGTATCTTTAAATCCAAGAAGGTAAAATGTTTGAGATTCTTTTTAAACCTTAACTTTGATTACCTGAAGAGGCCTATCTGCATTTCTTTTAAAGAGTCCCAGCAGCTGTCACAGGATGAAAAGGCATGTAGGGTTTTGGTGGATAAGAAAAGACATCAGCTACACACAGGTAAGTACATTAGGGATCCCAGCGCGTGGGAAAGAGATAATTAATAGCGTTTGGTGAAAGGATGGTGCAGTGATTAGTGTTTACATGTTATTAAAATGCTTGCTTGTAAATTGAGCTTTGATAACAAGGACCGAGCATGGCAGATGCTGATAGGTAGAGGACAGCATAGATAAGAAGGGAGAAGAGCAGTCTGCAGCGACGCTGGTTCACGAGGGGATTCATCTGGAGCTGGATTATAATATATGCTGCACAGCTAATGTATTTTACATATAGCACTACTGAGAAATGCTGCATGCACAAATTAATTACTGCTCGCTCCAGAGCTCGACCTCCTGAAGCCTGGATGGACTTCAAATTAAGGCAAGCACATCCTCACGCTTAAAAGGTGAAATAATGGTCATATGTCGCCTATTTAAATTTGCATAGTTCTGCCACGTATTCCTTGTTTACCATCAAGCTTCATTTAAAAAAAAAATAATAAAGCAACAAAGAAAATAAACAAACAAGTAATATAATAAAACAAATACTGAAGTATAAGTAATACACTGGTATAATACAGAAACAGAAAGATTGTGTGTTGTACAGAATTGCAAATATTAATTCCTGTATTATCTTTTACTGGGAAACAATATTTCCCACTAATATTGTTAGGTAATTCGGTACTTGTGTATTATCAGGGCGCCCACTAAGCAAATAGCTCAGAGTTGCCAACCCTCCCGGAATGGCCGCGAGGATCCCGAAAATCGGATCCCCCCTCCCGGCCCCCCGGAAAGGTGGACCACCCTCCCGGATTCCGGCAGACCCCCTTCCGCCCCTAACATACCTGGTTGTAGAAGCTTTAAATTGCTGCGATTTGCGGCTTTTTGGCGGAAGGAGGCGGGCTAAATATGCTAATCATTCATATTTAGCCACACCCCCTCACCGGAGACCCCCATATTGCGGTATTTGCATTACTGGGGGCAGGGACTGATAGGGTGACATTCTATGGGATGAGATTTACGTTTTTTGGCGTTAATTAGTCAACAAAATGGCGACATCGCATTTTTCCATCAAATCGCCAATTTAATAGGGTGCGCTAAGGGACTGAAATCGCATATTATGTGCGTTAAGGCATGCGGACCAAAAGTGCGAAATTAATTCGCATTTTTATCGCATCCAGATGTTTTCGTATAGAAAAGTATGCAACTCGCTTATTTAATGCAATGCGCATTCGCAAATCGCACTTTTTAGGTGTCTAATAATCGCACTTATTTCAGACCAGGTTCTGTTTGGCGATTTGGCCCAGAACTCATTTTGGTCAAGTGCACACATGGTTAATTTCACCACAGGTGCCCTCATTTTCACTCACAAACACCCCTACATAAACCCCAACATCATTAAGGACACCTGTGAGGGTTTCAGACATGGAGATTTTGCAGACTGTTTTGGAGTTGCTTATCTGTGATGTGGCCCATTTGGAGGAGCTGCGCAGGAGGGAGGAAGCTGCTCACCAGATCCTGGTAGCCCCCCGACTACTGCATACCCCACATATGTATCGTGCTCGCCTGTACCTGGACTCCCTCTCGGATCAACAGGTTGTGGGGATGGTTACGCTGAACCTCATTAACCTGTTGGACTTATATGAGCAGGTGAGAGATGATTTGGACCCTTTTGGGAGAGACAACTATGCAGTGTCTGGCCAGCACAAATTAATGTGTGCCCTCTACTATTTGGCCACAGGCTCCACTCAGTCTGTGACCTCATGGGCCTTGGGGGTATCACAGGCCACTTTCTCTAAGCATTTTACTCAAGTGTTACTTGCTTTAAAGAAGTTGTGCCGGACATACATCATCAGCCGTTACTTTTCTGGTAAGCATGGGCGCCGGAACGGGGGGGGCGAGGGGGCAGCTTGCCCCCCCCCCCCAAAATTACTGAGGCGCTAAAGTACCGTTGTCTGGGGGCGCTGTCAGGGCCGGCGACAGGGGGGGTCAAGGGGGACATGTGTGACGGGCCCCGGCGATCTGAAGGGCCCCAGAGCCCGGCCGGGGCCCGTCTGTGTCTTGATGTATGTGTGAGGTCTTTTCTACACTCACATATCCTGCAGTGCTATGCGCGCTGGCGCCGCTGCGCCGGGTCTCTCCATCCGTCCTCCCTGTCAGACTCAGTCCCCTCCCTGCCGGCCGCCCTGCCCAGCGGTGTTTGATTGACACTTACAGTGTCCGACGCCGCGGCCGCCCGCCCCCTGCTGCTTCAGCGACGAGTGTCTCATGGGCATGGCATCCAGCATCCAGGTCCCCAGCGCGCTCCAACCCCATCCTGCTGCGGCCAGCGTGTCTGCCCTGCTGTGTATGGGAGGGATCCAGGCAGCAAAACAAAAAAAGTAAGTTGAGGAGATCTCTAAACTTGCTCACAATTTGAGTTAATGTACATTGGGGATGTATTAAGTTATGGGGAGTGTGTGAACAATTGATGTTCTGGGCATATGAGTGGTGTGGGGACATGTTCTGGGCAAATGAGGGTTATAGGGACATGTGCTGAACATATGAGGGATGTGGGGACATGTGCTGGACATATGAGGGATGTGGGGGCATGTGCTGGGCATATGAGGGATGTGGGGGCATGTACTGGACATATGAGGGATGTGGGGGCATGTGCTGGACATATGAGGGATGTGGGGGCATGTGCTGGGCATATGAGGGATGTGGGGGCATGTGCTGGACATATGAGGGATGTGAGGGCATGTGCTGGACATATGAGGGATGTGGGGGCATGTGCTGGACATATAAGGGTTATAAGGACATGTGATGGACATATGAGGGATGTGGGGGCATGTGCTGGACATATGAGGGTTGTAGGGACATGTGCTGGACATATGAGGGATGTGGGGGCATGTGCTGGACATATGAGGGATGTGGGGGCATGGGCTGGACATATGAGGGATGTGGGGGCATGTGCTGGACATATGAGGGATGTGGGGACATGTGCTGGGCATATGAGGGATGTGGGGACATGTGCTGGACAAATGTTATTTTGTTACTAATAAAACGATAGTGTTTTTCTGTTACTCTATTACTATTGATGAAAACATATTTCATTAACTATCAGGGGGTAACATATAGCAATTTAGGGGGCGCCAAAATGAGATTATACCTTGCCCCCCCCCCCCAACCTAAAAACGTTCCAGCGCCACTGCTGGTAAGCACATGTGCCCTGTACTCCAAAATGTACCTGTGCTGTAAGTGTACTCATAAACAAATTATTGACCAATACCATCTGTTTCCACCCACATTTAGCCTAATACACAGTCCCCAACGGATGCAGATGGTGGTGCTGACCTATCCCTTGCTGGTATCTAGCTTGTAAGTACATTTGATACATGTATGAATGAAGTTTGCAGTCAAACATGGCTCACTGGTGTTGTGGAACTACATGTGCCAGCATGCCCTGACACACTACAACCATTACAGTCCAAACCATAAGTGTCAGAGCCTGCTGGAATATGTAGATCCACAACCTTTGCCGGCCATGGAGTTACCCCACACTACTTTAGTGCAATCCCATTGTCATATACCATTACAATATGTTAGAATTCACACAATAATTGTTTTTTATAAAAAGACACAAACACAATGGTATGCGGTTAGACATTTTTTCTTCTGCCTACTTTTTCAGACGCAATCTGTATTTTTGCAGGTGAAAGATAACAACTGTGGGGGCATGTTACAAGATGTTTGGGATTTGACAAAATTAACAAACATATATATGAGCTACCTTCTGCCAGCATCAGGCACCCCTACACCACTTCTAGAACCTGCACCAAGGCCACCACGGGTCCTAACACTCCGCCGGGGTGGGGAAGTGGGGGAGCCACTTATTGGGGTGCTGGATACACTGCTGAGGGTTGATGCTGCGCCACCTCCCACATTGGCTTCCAGCTGCTGTATTTGGGCCTGCATACCTATTAAGGCATTGGTCTGCGCTGTGCATGATTGGCTTAGTGCAGCTATACTTTGCGCCAGGCTGCCAATATGCCTATTCTGTTCCCTTATAGCAGAAGTTTGTTCTGCAAAATGGGTGTCAATGCTGTTAGCAATGCGCACATGAGTGCCTACACCTACCCGTACACTACGTGCAATTTTGCGTAATTGAAGAAAGGTGTCACGCATGTACCCCTGGATGTTACCTATTTGCAGGCTTTGGGAGGCCATGAATTCTATCTGCTTGTCCTTGAAATTGACCAAGGAGTTAGCTACTTGGGAAGCAGAAGCTGCTGTATGGGGTGTGTTGGTGGGTGGGGGTGGGTTGGGAGACACCCCACTTGGGGGAAGATCACTCTGTGATGAGGTCTGTATTTCTTTGTCTGCCGCAAAGGTCTCGACCAGTTCAAGAATGATGTCCATTTCGTCTAACACCATTATTGAAGAATCTGTTTGGTTGGTCCCTAGTTGTATAGCTCCTGTGGATACAGATGAAGAGGTAAGCAGTGGCGTAACTATAGAGGGTGCAGGGGATGCAGCTGCTATGGGGCCCGGGGGTTGGGGGGGGCCCGAGAGCACAGCAGATGATCCCCTGCACCCTATTAAAGTTTTCTTTAAAGTGTGTCCCCATGTGAGCGCCTGCTGCTGGCGCATGTGAGTGGGAGACACAATCCCCTCCCAACAGGGGGGAACAGGTCTTGGCGGCGCATCCGCCCCACGAATGGGAGGCTCCTGCTCCCGTCCCCGGCGCAGGTTTCACCGTCATTGGTCACCGTCATTATGAGTCCCAGGCTCCAGCGTAGGTGTTTGGCGGCTCCCCCCACAGATCGCATTGAGAACCAGCGGGGGAAGCCAGCCGTGATAAGACCATCAGCATCAGGGCCTGGTGGCTCCCCCCTCTCTGTCCCGGCACCCGCACCTGTCATAAGATGCTGTGGGGGACAAGGACTTGGCAGCAGTCATGATGAGATGCAGTGGGTGTCCGGGACCAGGCAGCTCCCTCCCCCGGCGTCTGTCATGATGGAAAGGCAGGACTTGACGGCTCCCCTCACAGTCCCTCCCCAGCGCAGGCTCCAGCACAGATGTGATTTTAAAGCAGCAGCCGATGCTGAGGTGCTGCAATGTGCGTGACCCTGACAAGCAAATCACAGGTCAGTGCTGCCATTCCTAACCTAGTGTGTGGTCTCCCCCCATCTAGCCAGCAGCCCTAGCCCAGTGCCCCCCATCTAGCCAGCTGTCCCCAGCCCAGTGCCCTCCATCTAGCCAGCTGCCCTAGCCCAGTGCCCCCCATCTAGCCAGCTGCCCTAGCCCAGTGCCCCCCATCTAGCCAGCTGCCCTAGCCCAGTGGCCCCCATCTAGCCAGCTGCCCTAGCCCAGTGCCCCCATCTAGTCAGCTGTCCCCAGCCCAGTGCCCCCATCTAACCCTCTTTTACAACCCAGTGGCCCCACCCTCTGGGTGTCTCTCAATCTGCCACCTTGGCCCCTCTTTCCTTCTTGATAAATTAACTGCCCACATCTCACTGCCCTCCACCAGTACAGTTACAGTACCCCTCACAGAGAGTCCTCCTTTCCAGACTGGTGATTGCCCCTCCCAGAAGAATGACCCTACCACCCCCACCTCATCACACCCCATCCTATATGACATCCCGACAGAAAGTATACGTACTCCCCCCCCCGTAACCTTAACCATCTCCCCGCGTAACCTAAACCCTCTGCGTTAGCTTAATCCCTCTCCATCCTGTCTGGTCCTGACTTCTACTGTGTCATATCCCCCTCCCCATCTACTATTTTGACCTCAACACCCCCTCCTTATTTTGGCAGAGTGCTGGGGGGCCCCTTTAAAAATGTTGCTATGGGGCCCAGACAGGTCTAGTTACGCCCCTGGAGGTAAGTACTGATGCATATATATGCCACACTGTCATCTATACTGTTTTACATAGGGCTTGAGATGCTGGACGCACATACCTAGGGGTGTTATGTACTTACACATGTACCCCGATACAGCATGTAACATTGACATTAATAATAAGTCACATGCCTAGCTCAGATGACATTCATTTCCGTTGCAATGTAGCAGCAGGAGATGAATGTAGTGTGAGATATTGTTGATGTGACATGGGTGTGTGTACTGTATGTGTAATGGGGTGTTTTTTGTTCATTTACCTGCTTCCGCAGATTCTGCAGCAAAGGGCCTTCTTGTCTTGGATGCTGCAGCACTTCGGGATCGACAATCTGTACAAGGAAAGATGGGCAGCCATTATGGACCTTACAATGGATAAGCATTTACAAAACCCATGCATTGAAATTACTATAATGGACAATACTTCCTTTGGATTTGGACTGCATTATTTCTTCACCACATTTTTTTTTTTTTTTTTTTAACACTATTATTTGGTAAAATTATTATAAAATTAGTGGCCACATGACAACTATTGGATAATCGGTGGCATGTAGTCATGGCAGCTAAACCACCAGTACACCTTTGTGTTTTTGGCCACATACATGTTAGGCTGCTAGAAAGAATGTTACAGTGTTGAACAATATGAGCAGTTGTGGAACTACAGGGCCCAGCATTATGAGCAATTTGAAAGTAGGAGCATGCAATTTCTTGTGCATGACCTTGCTGGGCTATGTAGTTCCACAGCAGCACTTTACTTAGCATAACAATACAAGTGAACATTATAGTTATAAAACATTGGCATGTATGTTTAAGTTTGCATGGGGTCACACTTACCAGCTCTGGATGGCGTTTGCGGCCTATCAGTATCCGCCACGTGCATGCCAGGCAGGACCTCAGGGGGTATGATGCGCTTCAGCTTCACCTCATACGCATTGTAGCACACAGTGGTGGGGCTTCCTCCTCCAGTCTTGGTGGCCTCCTCCAACTCCATGGCCATTTTACTTTTCAACTGACGTTTGATGTCGTTGAATCTCTTTTTTACATTGCGGACCAGGCGCTTGTGCTGACTGACAGCGTTCACCGCCTGGGTGATGTCCTGAGATTTGCCAAGCAAACGGTCAAACACTGGCAGGATAGCCCGGACAAGTGCTGCATTTTCCTCATATGAAAAACGGACCTTCTGGCCACTTTTGGTGCGGCCAGCTTCCACCTCCTCCTCCTCATTTTCTACTCCAGCCATGTACCCCTCCTCCTCTATGCCAGTGTCTTCCTCCTCCTCACCACCATCTTCCTCCACCTCTGACATGTGGCCCTCCTGCAGCTGGTGTGGGGTATGGTCAAGGTCTTGGCTGTAGGATGGGGATGCCAGCGGATCCTCCACCTCCTCCTGCTGGGGCTGGACGCCCAGGGCATGGCCTGGGGCTGGCCTTGCTGTGGCCATGCTGCCTGCCACACTGCTGGCTCTCCCACTTGGCTGGCTGCTGCCACTGCTTCCTCTGCCACTGCTCCCTCTGCCACTGCTCCCTCTGCCACTCCTCACTCTGCCACTGCTCCCTCTGCCACTCCTCACTCTGCCACCAACACCTCTTCCTCTACTCACACTGCCACTGCTCCTCTCCATGCTCCTTACTTCCTATCAAAGAGTGAAATGGCGCCAATGCCCCTTTATATAGGGGGTGTGATGCATAATGGAGGGGACAGAGATGAGCCAATAGGTTGGGGAGTTCTTAGTCATGCGGAGACAGTTTTGTAAATCGCACTCCGGTTGGTCCAAAATTCGCACATGACCGGCAGAAGAACTTTTTTGTGACTTAAAATCGCACCACTTCGCCACAAATCGCACCTCTTCGCACTTTTCAGCCTTTAAAGCGCATCACATTAAATATGCGAATTATGACTGAAAAGTGGCATTTGAAAAAGGGCGAATAGCGGCGATGTGGTGCGCTAAAATAACATGCGCATTTATCTCATCCCATAGAATGTAACCCATGATGTCTCCATCAGGCCCCGCCCCCAGAAGTGATGCTGACAGTCTCCTCTCCGGGCTTCTCCCAGAGAGGAGACTGTGAAAGTCGGCAACCCTGAAATAGCTTAGTAGGCTATTCTGCGTAAGAAAATCGCATCCGATTATTGTATGGCATGTGATGCGATGCGATTTTCCTATGTAATTTATTCACGGCTCTCTGTCAATATCGGATACGATTTTACATGGTTTTATGGCATTTAATGTACTGTACAATGTGAATACATTACAAAAATTGTATCCGATATAACATCGGATCCGATTTTACATGGTTTTATGGCATTTAATGTACTTTACAATGAGATGACATACAATGTCATTTATTAATGTGATTTACGCACCCCCCCCCACTATCCACGCCACACCGAAGTGTGGTGGGTCGGCGGAACGCATCCTCCCGACCTTTTTAAACCCCCACTATCCACATCGGCGTGGAGTAGATGTCATATACTGTGGCGAGCGCAGCGAGCCACCGTGCCCGAAGCGTGGCGAGCGCAGCGCGCCCCGTGAGGGGACGCGTATTACATGTAAGGTAATCCGCGCTCACCACACTATATAAAATCTACGCCAAGCCGTCGTGGATAGTGGGGGTATGAAAAGGTCGGTAGAACGCGTTCCTCCGCCGCTCGCCACGCTTCGGGGTGATGTGGATAGTGGGGGGCTGCGTAAATCACATTAATAAATTACATTGTATGTCATCTCATTGTACAGTACATTAAATGCCATAAAACCATGCAAAATCGGATCCGATATCGTATCCGATATTATATCGGATCCGATATTATATCGGATCTGATTTTTGTTATGTATTCACATTGTACAGTACATTAAATGCCATAAAACCATGTAAAATCGGATACGATTTTTGTAATGTATTCACTGACAACGAGCAGTGAATAAATTACATAGGAAAATCACATCGCATCGCATGTCATACAATAATACGTTAGCATATGTAACAAATCTGGGTGCCGTGATAATACACAAGTACCAGTAATTCTTGGCATAAATGTTAATATGACATATCAATAGCTGGGCTGTGATGCATGTTGGCACAGGTCTCAGCAGATGCTGTAAGCTCCGCCTAGTGTGGATGGGAGGAGGGGCTGCATCTGGATGTGGAGAGACATCTGGCAGGAGGAGTTGCATGGACGCTTACGATGCTGCGCTGTAATACATTCACCGTCCATGCATCATGTGTACATAAAGTGCATGTGTCTTAAATAAACAGACCATTAAAACTGACCATTCATCACATATGTTTATCTATCTATCTATCTATCTATCTATCTATCTATCTACCTATCTGTCTGCCTGTCTGTCTGTCTGTCTGTCTATCTGTCTGTCTATCTATCTATCTCAATCCGTCTTAAGGGCCCTACACACGTACCGACGGAGAGAGGAGAGCATGCTGAGCAATGCTGCGTCGCTCAGAACGCTCTCCCCCTCTCAGCACACAGCGCTGTAGAGCGCTGTGTGCTGAGCAAGGTGTCAGAGGCAGCGTTCTTCATTGAGAACACTGGAGCCAACCGATTAATATCCTGCATGCAGGTTATTAATTGTCCGAAGACAGAGACCCGCAGGGCCGCGCATTATAATCGCTGTGTGGTTTATTACACAGAGATTTTCAGGCATTTTCTTAGCGAATTAATAAAATAATGTAAAATGGCTCAGAAAATGCCTGCATATCGGCCCGTGTGGGGGGTTCTTATCTGCTGTCAAATTCTGTATTCCTAAACATTAGCGCAGTCCATGCTACCCCTGTACTGTGTAGCCTGCGGTTGTGAGCAGGGCTGTGCCTATGCATTTATCATGGTAAGCTGAGGAAGCTGTCTGTGGGGAGACATACCGACTGCATTCAGAAGACCCGCGCCATAATAGATCTGGATGCCGATGCTGGAATCCTGAGAGCCGCCGTCCCAATCATCAAGTTTGCGTGGACTGCTATCTTTCACCCCGGGGTAAAGGGTTAAGTGTAGGCACTGTTCTGGGGACCCAGGGTTAGGCTGTAGGGCAGGGCTGGGCAACACCGGCCCTCCAGATGTTGATGAACTACACATCCCAGCATGCCTTGCATCAGTTTCAGCATGGCCACATAGCAAAACTAATGCAAAGCATCCTGGGATGTGTAGTTAATTAACATCTGGAGGGCCGGTGTTGCCCAGCCCTGCTGTAGGGGGTAAGGGTAGGCTGTGGGCAGGTAGGTAGATTTTACAGTTATGCTGCGGGTGGGCTCCCTCCTCTCCGCTTTACTGAAGACTCTGGCATTGTGCGGATGTTTCCAGAAACATGGCACCATCATGTACAGTATCAGAGACTAAATTCTGTACTGCACATGCCCGGTGGGCATTTTGGCAGCCAATCTTCCCGCGATTGCAGCACCTGGCGCTGGACCCCAGAGAAATGAGTATTAAAACATGGGTGCAGTGTGTGTGTGTGCTGTGTGGGCCTATCTGGGCTCAGGGGCCCATGTGCACAGTGCACCCATTAATGAAAAGCCCATGGCCGGATGGGGCCAGAAATACCTGAAAGCCTAGGGTGATAATATGGCCTTGACCACAGTCCACTGCAAACACGTGCACACACCAAAATCTGTCAGTTCTGAAGGAAGATGTGTACTCTGCTATTTCTCTGACAGACAGTGCTGTCAACACAACCTGACCGTCCTGACTCCAGCTTTGCTGACTCCAGCTTTGCTGTTACACTGATTTGTGGGGAGGATGTTCCTGTATTGAGTACTTATTAATATAAGTCAGGTCTGGAATCAAAAAGCCTCCGGAGTTCTGACTTGTCCTCTTTCTTTCACATACACCTTACCACAGTAAGAGCGCCCGGTTTGTGTGTAGGAAGGCTGGTTCTGAGTCAGGTGGATCTCTGCTCACATACACACCTGCGAGTTGTTGCATAGAGGACAGGCATAGATGTGAATGTGAAGAATTTTTGCGTATGTCTTGTCCATTATATTCTGAGTAGGATGAAACTTGGCCACATCTGAGAAATGGGGCAATTCGGGGCAGTGACAATGCAATCGCATTTATCTACCTTGACATCTCTAGATTGTCATGGGAGTGTCGTGGGCATAAGCTCCGTGCAATTCTGAGCTGTGTATACATGGAAGGGAAGTCTAATACGGATGTATCTGCTACATAGGCATGGGGGTTGGTGCAAGTGGCAAGAATAATAATGATGATTGCTGTCATCAGCTAAATATGATGGCTGCACTGGTTTCATAATTTGAACATTATTTCCCAATAACATGAGGTATTAAATGTAGATTTCACAGTTACCCGCAATTTCAGCCACTTTGGGTGAGAATCAGGCCCCAAACGCCCCTGGGCAAGGAGCTAATTGTATAGATTGAGTACCAATTACCCAATCACCTCAGAATACGTTTAAAAATCAGATAATTGGAGTAACAGGCTCTCTGACCACCCACTTCTCTTATCCGAATCCCATTTAAATATATTGGGGACAATGTACCAAAGCTTGGAGAAAGAACCAATCAATCAGCTTCTACAGGCCATTATACAGGCTGTGCTTGCAAAATTACAGAACATGAGTGGTGGGTACTTTATCTTTGATACATCTTTGCCCTTGTCCAGTACCAACACATGTTTTTTTTACAAGTAATTTCAATGTGCCTAGCTACATTCCCAACAAACACTCTCATGTGCCTAATATCTCTAATGAAAACAAACTGAATGTTTACCTCCTCCCAACTAAATAACCACACACACACACACACACACACACACACACACACTGGCAGGCATTTTGAAACCATAAAGTGCCTACAAACCAACAGGTGTATCAAACAGAACTATGCCCCTATTGCATACCTCCCAACTATTCTGGCCCATCCAGGGATCAGGTTTGGCAGGATCATGCGCAGTCTAATGGCAGGCAGTGTCTGAGCACTTGCTGAAACGCTCCCCGGCTGTCACGACCTGGCGTGCGGCTCTGCACAAAATGACGTGATGCTAAAGGTCATGCTGCACAGGGCGGCGCACTCACTGCCTGCCCCACTCACTCCGCTGCAGCTGGGGGGGGGGGGCCTAAAACCTCATTGTATGTCATTATTGTATAGCTAATGGCATTGTACACACTATACAATATAAATAAGAGAGCACAACGCTGAATACATTACATAGGAAAATCGGATCGCATCGCACGGCCCTTAAAATGGCCCTTGCGCTGCGCTGCGATTTCCCTACGCAGAATAGCCCACTAAGCAAATAGCTTAGTGGGCGCCGTGATAATACACAAGTACCGATGTAAGTATAGCAGCTTCTTTATTCCTTGCTTGAAATGTAAGAAATGCCTTTGTCACAAGGTAGGGACAGTGTATTATAAGATATAGCAGAATGTATCTCTCTGGTGACAGGGCAGATTCACACGGGGGAAAGCCAATTCAGTCTCCAGCTTGTCAACACAGACGCATTAGCACAAATATAACTGTACAAGATTTTAAAAGCCTTTCTCTTTTTCCCTACACCTACAAACACCGATGGGTAGAGATAAGCCTCATAGTCTGTCACACAGAGATATATCTGGGTGATAAATCATGTTATTTATTGCCTTGTCTAAATGTTTTTAAATATATGTTGTGGGGGGAAAAAAATAAAAAAAAATGTTATTATTTCTGTAATTGGATGAGCGTGCATTCAGGAGTTTATCAGATGGCTGAGCGAGATAAATGGCTAGAAAGTCCATAGAGCAAAACTCCACTACAAATTCCGTTTTTGGCAGAAATCCATCATTCCTATACTGTTGCCGTACCTATGCATTATTGTGTGATATTATTTACTAACGATATTCAGGAGAAAACTGCCAGCCCACGGGGTCTCCGCCAGAGCAATGGTTCCCTAACACGGTCCTCAAGGCGCACTAAGGGGTTTATGTACTAAGATGGGAGTTCCATTGAAGATGGGATGTTGCCTATAGCAACCATTTAGAAGCTCTTCTTTTTTTTAGCACTATCTAGAAGACAATAAATAGATTCAGATTAGTTGCCCATAGCAACATCCCATTTAATAGAACTCCCATCTTACTAAATAAACACATAACAGTCCAAGATTTAAGTATATCCATGTGGTTTATCATATTTGAGGAGATACTAATTAAGTCACCTGTAGCCAAGCATGGATATTCATAATTAATACGCATTGAGGACCGAGTTTGGAAACCTCTGTCCTAGAGTGATAGAAAAGCTAATGGGGGAGATTCTCCAAACTAAAAGTGCGGTAAAAACCCCGTTATCCCATTTTGGGAATGCTCTAAATATCCCCCGCCAGGTTACCGCGATGGGGGGCATTGCCAGAAAAATCTGGCGAAGCCCCATAGAAGCTTATGGGCTTCTAATGCGAATCCCCTCCGCCCCACACAGACACCCCCTCACCTGTGTCCGGGCAGCACAGAGCTGTGCTGCCCGGACCTGTGACCTCCTCCTCCCTGCACTGTACATCCTCTTCCGGGTGCAGGGAGGAGGAGGAGAGACAGCCCCCCCATACTGCAGCAGCATCCAGGCCGGGTAAGAGAGGGAGGGGCGCCGGGTCACCGCAAAAGACAGCTCTTTTGTCATAATTATCGCATATGTTAGATCATATGCGATAATTATGTTTGCGGTAGCCGGCGATGGGCAGCGGTAAGGGGGCGCAGATGTTAGAGCATCCCCCCCAATGCCAGGTTAAGTACTCTGGGAGGCAATGGAGTCATTTGCCCCGGGCTCCTGCTCCCAAAGGGGCACCTCTCCTCCACAACAACTTTGAATCAGTTAATTAAAGTCCATTAATATTGTTTCTGTGGCTGACTTTTCACTTGTCACACCCTGTATTAGAACCCAGTACCTGTCTTACTGGAGACAATCCCCCTTACGGAGTGCGCTATGGGGCGGGCAACAATATATATCTTGCCTCCAGGCAACTGGGGCGAACTTACGTCACTAAATATATATATAGGTATATATATTTATATATATATATAGGTACTTATGTAGTATCTGGGCTGCCGATTTTTTGATTGTATGCCTTAAGTTAAGCATCGCATCGCATCGCATCGCATGCGACCATCGGATGCGATGACCCGATTTTTCTATAGGAATCAATGTTAAAATGGACTGAGTCCATTTTAACATGGAATTCAATGGGAAAAAGGGGTCCTTTTCATACCCCTACTATCCAAGTGGGCATGGAGTTGGATATAAACCTGTGGCGAGCGTAGCGAGCCACCGAGCCCGAAACGTGGCGAGCGAAGCGAGCCCCGCGAGGTAGTCCATTTTAACATTGATTCCTATGGAAAAATCGGGTCATCGCATCACATTGCATCGCATCCGATGGTCGCATGCAATGCGATGCGATGTACCCGATTTAGAAATCGGCAGCCCAGATACTACATAAGTACCTATATATATATATATATATATATATATATATATATATATATATATATATATACATATATGCACAGTTGCAGTCCACAGAATAGCCATTCTGCAATATATTTGTAAATCTGTATTTTACTGACTATAGTATTTAAATATATCTGGGACAATACATACTGTACATCATCAATTCTGGATTTACTTACACTGGGGGGAAGAGCAAGTCTCAGATTCTGGGACTGATTCAGACGTGGACACAAATGTCACCACCACTGGTATCTTTGGGAGCTACATCAGAAGTGGATGGAGCTACTGTACTGTCACTGCAGATTTCTTGGAAGCCGCAATAGCTCTAATGTAAATGCAGCAGTAGGCATCTATTACAAGTACACTATACCTGCTGCAGTAACGAATCTGATCCAGACTGCACCCTAGGACGTAGCATTGGATCACTTCACTACATCCTGTGACTTGCGGCAACCAAGGGGTAAAGTAAGCCACCCACAGCAGATCCGTGTAAGAGGCAAGGAAATCTCCATCCCCCTTAAATTCAGAAACATGTCTCCATTTTAAAAAATGGAAGCAGTTGCCGCCCAGTTCCTGCAATGAAACGGCATCAGACTGTAAATCTCTAACAGTCTGATGATGGCATCAACAAGACCTGAATGGCGCTGTGCGGCAACATTTTATTGCTGCAGGAGCATAGCTGCCTACCCTCCTGCATTCTGCAGGAGACTCCCTGAAATAACAGCCATCTCCCTCTCTCCCTCATTAGTCTACCAATCTCCCTCATTTGACCTAGCACACATTGCACTGTTAAATTTTTTGACGGAAAAGGGAATGAGAGACAGATACATTTACATTGAGTCATCAGCACCATTTCCCAGCACTTTACCAAGTAAAGTAGCTCTTACTAACTGCTTTGGGACTCATCTACATTTGGATATAAGTCATTTTAAAAGATTCCGCTCAGATGTAGCAGTACACACCCACGCTTCTAGGTGTCATGTTCACAATCTCTTTTCACAATCTCTCCATATATGGAACTAGACACACCCTTTGGGTGGAGCATGACACACCCCCTCAATGGAGCACTGTGCAAAATTCTGCTACCAACTGTAATCTCCCTGAAACTAGTTTTCAAAAGTAGGCAAGTATATGTAGGGTTAATCTTGTATAAATAGACACCTATGGCTTCTGTAATCCACTGCTAAATTCAAATAATGCAGCCATCAGATCACTTAGAGAACATCGGACCACAACTAGCCAGGTTCCATTGGGCCATTCAGTATCTTGCGTCACAGATTGTCATTCATTACTCATCAGACCCCAGTACTAACGCACTGTTTTCTGAATTTCTAAGGAGTCAGTCTCCATCCCACCATGTGATGCTTGTATAAAGACTCGTAAAATGTTGACTGCGGATTATAATCTACACAATGCTGTATATCCAGGTATGGGACCAGCAAGGTCCCACAAGTGTTGCTTGATCACTCCGGTCATGCACCGTATACCTGGAGCCATTATTATCCTCTGCACAGTATTTTCTACAAGAGACATGATTTCTAGGCTGCAGGACTGATACAGTGCACTGTCATTAACAAAATATTTTTCATCCACTCTCAGCAAGGCCAAGTTATATGTTTCGCTGTTCAGTGTCAGACCGGTGTACAGACTTGATCCATGGCTGCAGCCAGATACACATAAAGAGATTGGCTGCAGATGCTCTCTGACTATAAGGAAAGTCGACCTGCATTTTTCTGAAAAGGGACGTTTGTCTTTGTCAGAAAACAGGGACAGCCTTGTTGTTACAGCAACTAGAGACCCAAAACAATGCGAGCGAGAGAAATGTGTGCTAAAAGCACTGAAACAGATAATTATAACAATTATTGTTATGAAATGAAATTTTAAGTAAAATATAGGATCACTGGAAGTTGTTATGGCAACTGATGTTCTGAAGGAAACGGCAGTTGTGAAAATATTCCTACTCTCGTTTTTCCTCCCCTCTTTGCTCATGTGTAGGAACTTAAATAACTCCACGCTAAAATTAGACCTTGTTAATTTTAAATAGCTGGATATATATCTTATCCTATAACTTTACTACCTAGATATATTTTCTCATTAGTAGAAAATTACAGACAAACAGCCTGTGTCTACTAAAAACCACTCACCGTTACCAAATCAGCCAATATATTCCTAATGCAATTTATCAATGGAGGGGAACTGCAATGAGCAATGTAATGCTGTAATCTATTAAATGCTGGAAATGGTTATTAAAAAAAGGAGTTGGCAAGAGGCCGGCAAATTTCCTTGCACACAATGTACTGAGCTCCTTGGGTCTTATCACCATAACCTGTAATCATTAATAACAGTATAGGTATTGGCTAATTTAACCCTTAACTGCCATGGCTGCGTTGCGAGGTGACCTTTAAACGAGAAGCGGAAACTAGAAATGTAAAGGCTTAGTTTATTTCTAAGTTCTTGTTGATATTTACGGTAGCCTACATATCTAATAGATGGTGTGCGGGCTTCGTTAATACAAGCCCCCACTTTGCATTTGAAATGCCATTGTTTGGCTTACAGCCTCCCAAATATAATTAGAAGGCAGCATAATGACTGCCATTAATGTCTCGATTATTCTGAGAACGAAAAGGGAATTTAAAAACATATAACTAAGCTGTCCCTACGTTTAAAGGAGAAATATATTTATACGATTGCCTGAATATGCTTTGTATAATGGGCTGTTGAAGATATTTTAATAAAACAAAAAACAAAACATCATTTTGGTGATTTTTCTCTTTCCTTGTTTAGTACATTCGTTAGTATTGGTCATTAGATAAGTTGACTGCTGTTAATGCTTTTGTTGGGGAGGATTTGGCCGCTGGGGAGCGTTGACCCTTTTGTGCTTTAATATACCACTTGTGCTACACTTCAGATGGAGAAGAAAGTGAATCGATCAAGGAAGACAGTAGGTAGATTTATTGGGGTGAATTTAATAAGGTGCGAGTTCTGTTTCAGATGGGATATGGGCAACGAATTAGATTCTATCTATTCTCTTCTAGAAGGTGTTAAATAATAAAGGTCCCCATACATTAGTCCGACTTGTCCTAAGGACAAGTTGGACCTGATTGTCCCTGCAGCTCCCCGGGAGGGGTCACAGGTGATTGCATTTTATCACATGCAATCGCGATTACGATTTATCACATTCAACTCCAGTGGAGCTGCAGGGGGAGGGAGCAGCGGACGCTGATGATGGGACCAGGGAGCAGGGGACAGCAGTAGGCAGGGGATGGCCACGACCAGAGAGCAGGGTGGAGGGAGCAAGGGAAGCGGTGGAGGAGGACAGGCAGGGTTAGTGGGCGCACTTAAAAAAAAAAGTGTGAATTGGAGGTCTCAGCCAATCAGTGGCTTCCCAATGATTTGTACAGGCTTTTTTTTTTCTCCTGTCTGGCCCCCTGGTTCCCTCCTCTGCCTCCCCAACCCCCTCCCACTCTCTGGTTGCCGGCATCCCCTGCCCGCTGCCGTCCCCCACACGGCTCCGTGCTGCACATAACAATCATCAAATCTAATGTGCAGCCCTTCCGACCTCCCAACTCCTATCCGATCCGATCCCATTCACCCGAATCGGGTAAAATCGTGCCCACATCGCATAGTGTACATTCTGATTGGTTTCCCATAGCAACATCTGGAATAGAACTCCCATCTTAATAAATGTATCCCATAGTTTTTCATATTCAGAGGAGATTTATTTAAAAAGCAAACCATCGCGTCTGATTGTATTTATGCCCAATATTTTAAAGGGCGATACTTTTGGTAAATGGTAATATTATCACCATTTTCAATATTGAGGGCATAATAAGCATCAGAAGCGCTTGGTTATATCCATTTCCTTTATAAATATACCCCAGGATCACAACAAAATGGTAATTGTAAAGCACAGCTGCATTGCTGTGGGTATAGAGTCCTTTCTTATGCTGGGTACACACCAGGACAAGGGTCCGATCCCATCAATCTAGATCCAATTCCAACCGATTGGATGTAGATTGTGTGGTGATTGGGCCCTTTTCTGTCCTGGTGTGGACCTATACCAATCCGATGCGCGGTCCCGTGGGTCGGTCGGTCGTTATTCAGATCCTACCTGCAGCAGGTAGGATCTGGAAACGCCCATACTACCAGGTGCGTGTCGCCATCGGATCGGACTCGCTCACGGTGCACATCGTGAGTGGGTCGTGCCCCCCCGCATCATCGTGAGCGGGTCGGAAGAAACACTGACGACCCACTCACATCGTGCATCGTGAGCGGGTCGTCCTGGTGTGTACCCCACATTATAATGTAAAAAAAACAATTATTCATCCTTTTTCCAAAATAGCAGACTATTTGTGAACCCAGATGCGATACCATTCACGTTTATATTTTCTAGGCTATTTTATATAGTGAAAAGTAGGACTAACACCTAAATCCAATGTACTTATAAAGTGGGAAAACTGCCATTCTGACAACAACTGGATATGAAAGTGGTTAATGGCAAAACACATCTCCTATTAATAACTGTGGCCGCCAGTGCAGTTACGCATAGAGACAGAAAACAAATGATAGCACAATAGCGTGTTGACATTTGAACCTACTCCCAATACCCACAGAATATGTGCAAAGAGGTAATTTCTAACATTAAATAGGCCCCAGTGTTAGATAATCAATAATATAAACCCTCACATTCATCAAGCAGGCGTCATCTTAAAGGTTCACATAGCGGCTATTAATGACATAATGTATGAAATAGATACCGCTTATAAGGGCAAAAGCATGGGCAACGTTAATTCTATGTGACAAGCCAACTAGCTGACATTTTTATGTCCATGATCTTTAGTATTAGACAGGTCACCGTTTCTGCACAGACAATATATCACCACAGCTTTACATACACTATATGGAATACCCAAGGATGGGATGGATGGTGGCAGTCAGTATACTGTTGCCGGCATCCTGATAGAGGTCCAGTAAGTATGTTTAACCTCCCACATTCTTCCACCCCTATTCCTTCCTTCCTACAACCTAACATTAAAACCCCATCCTCACAGCCTAATTCTAACACTCCCCATTAGTGCCTAACCCTAACCTTTGTACGCCACAGCCACCCGACCCATAGCCTAGCCACCCGACCCATAGCCTAACCATAACCCCCCTTCTAAGTGCCTAACCCTAAACCTCCCTCTTCACAGCCTAAGCTTTGCCCCACCCTCACATCCTAACCCTAGTGCCTCACCCAAACAAAAAGTGAATTGTTACTTTCCACTATAGATTGCATCGGTTCGATGCAGTGGCGGTTTTTACATATGGGCTGCAGCCCCCCCCCCCAGGTAAAATCCGCCACTGTAGTGAAGCCAGATGCAGTCTGTGAGACTGCACTGGCTTCAATGTGACTGGAAGTGACTTCCTATTGGAAGTTCAACCTGCCAGTCACCAAGGCAGTGCCATTGGGAGGTGTTTACTTCCTCCGGGATGCCTCTCTATGGGCTGCAGTGCAAAATCTGGAGATTGTGCATACACAGTACCCCCCGATGCCTGTCATCTATATTATACAGGCACCGGGACCGTGATTTCCCTTCTATGGCCAAAGCAGCCAATAGAAGATGGCCACATGCGCAGTACAGAGGTATAGTACAGGTGCCGCTCTGTGTAGCAGGGACAAGGAGGAGGAGGAGCAGTGGCAGCAGCAGCAGGGGAGGGAGGGGTGTGTTTGCAGCATGTCCAGCAGTAGCCCCCCTCTTGCTATAAAGGTACGAGCTGCTACTTGTTCAATGTGATATATACTGTAGCTTTGATGAGTAGCAATTCATGTATACTTACCCTTCTGGCAATGCAATCCTGTATCCAGGGATCCAGTGGTGCTGTCTCCTTCAGCAGGTCTTCTAAGAAGCATGGAACTGTGCATGCATCGGCGCCTAACATCATGGTCAGATGCAGTGGCTGTTTGGAGCTCATGTGGCACAGCAAAAACGGCATGCCAGGCAGAGAACAGGGAAGCATTGAGCTTCCTGGACGTTTTCACACTGATGTTGGTTGTAGAACAGCATTACGGTCTGTGGATGCATACATATATAGGTGACATCATGCAGCTTGAACTTGATAAACAAATATATACAGTACCCCAAGGATTGGGAAAAGTTTATAAAATCTGTGAAGTGAATATGTTTGCTGAACATTATAATTGCAACCCTTCATTTTAGATATAAAACAGGCCAAATTATAGTCCGCAGTCAAACACTCCCTATCAGCTGAGCAGTGAGTACCCAGCATGTCCCCTGTGAGAGGAAAGACCATCTCTAGTGGCCCCTCCATGGAATTAGGAGGGTGACATAAGATGCGACCTCCCGATCATGACTGGGTTATAATCAGTATATAGGTTAATGCACCTACATTGGTACGACATTTACTCCTATATACTGTACAATTGCTGGCCCGTTCACCTGATTTTAGGTGATTGGGCCATGGATTGTATAGATGCCTACCCAGCTTAGCAAAGGGAAGGATCAAATCCAATATCATGCGATCAAGCAACCCATCCTAGTGGGACATACATTTGTAGAAGAACAGTGCACACAAATTTGGCAGGACCATGGACCAATCAGAATATACAGTACACACTATAACATAGAAATACTGTACTAGCCTGGAGCAGACAGCTGGGATGTTTGTTTTCATTGTACAGCTATAGAATTATTTTACAAATAGGGGAGAATTGCCTGTTTCTGAGCCATGTTTTAAGGGGTATGGATCATTAGGTCTACAACTAGAAGGTCAACAAGCATTGGGTCAACACCATTAGGTTGACATGCTGAAAGATCGACATGCTGAGCACTCCGCTATATACATCGTAGCAGTCCCACACCAAGAAAAGCCCCCTGGCCACGCAAACAGTACAGACATGCCTGTGTTGTCCAGACAGCACCCCTGCAATGCTCCATCGATGCCCCCACAATGCTGAGTCCCCGCTCCCATCATCCATAAGACTGCGGTCGCATTTTCCTTACTGCAAGTAGTGCAGTATAAGTGGCACACACTGGCACATTCACAGATTGCAGAAAATCCCTTTAAAATAAACATTACATTAAGTCTCATTTCCTACATGGCCAAGATGCCTTTAAATTGTGAAGCAGAAAGAAACAAGCAAAAATGCTGGTACCAGAGCAGCAATCTGCAGGGCGGCAAGTACAAGTACTGGGAGTGATTAAAACATTCCAGCTGTGAAACTGGAACAAACTGATGTCCCATATTTATTAAGGGAAATGGTCCCATTGGGGCGAAATATTTTTGTGTTTTGATAAATAATAGTGTGGTTGTTTGCCAAAACTAATTTCGAAGTAACAGCAAAAGAATTACATTGGAAGATCCATTATGTGCATCTGTTATCTGCTGCAACGTCTTCCCGAATCTATTTTCTGAGCAGCAAAGGAAGGCAGAGAGAAGGAACGGGCACTTGAGAACAAACACTTCAAAAGCTGAAATATTGGAGCAACTGCTCGTCTAGCTCTGCGGCGATTTATGTATTTGTGTATGGTGCAGGGCATTATGTGCCATTCACACATAATTTAAGTGATGACTACTGTACCATCTATACATCTGATGGGACTCCTTATTGGCAGTTCATATATACAGCGTACAAAAATATTTTTCACTGCACATTTGTAAATAGGCCACAGTAAAGCACTGGGTAAATAAAAATAGCTTTCCATTTCTCTTTCCAATTGTTCTGTCCCCATCTCATAAACAGCCACAATGTGTAAGTATGTAGCAGAGAAAACTACTACTGTTACAGAATCCATTATTGCCACAATTTAACAAAAAATATATACTTCCAAGACCATTTAGTTCTTTTCAGCTGCCCCATTGATACTGTATAGGCAGCACAGGCAGAACTCTGTGAGGCAATGGAGTCGTATGCCACCGGGCTCCTGCTCCCAAGGGGGCACCTCTGTTCCCCTGAAAATTTTAATCAAACAATTGAAAGCTATTTATATTGCTTCTGTGGCTGAATTCTGAAATACATATATGCTCTCTCTCTCTCTCTCTCTCTAGATATATATATATATATATATATATATATATATCTAGAGAGAGAGAGAGAGAGAGAGAGAGAGAGTGTAGGGGGGAGGGGGGGCTAAAATATACATCTTGCCTCCAGGCAACTGAGACAAACTTACACCACTGAACTTGTGTGTGGTTGGCCCTGGTGCACAAATATAATTTCTGTCCCCCCTCCTTCACTACAACCTAAGTTCAGAATATGCCACACTGTAGTTGGTGGCAGCAGTGGGATCTTTAGTCCTCGGGGACACCAGTGGTAGTTCAGCCTCTCTGTATGGGTGCTGTAAGCAGTGCCTGATTATCCAATAGGCTACATCCTAGCCTAGGGAGCCAGGACTGGGGGGGTTGCCTTGCAGGTAACAGCCGAGGAATAAAAGTAAGGCCTAAGTTATTCCATGCTTGTTAGCTATCACCCATCCCGATGTACTGTGTGTGTGTGTGTGGGGGTGGGGGGGGGGGTAAAGCTCTGAATGTGACTGTCAGATAGCTGTGCCAATGTAACTTACTGATGAAACCATTACTTTATGTACATTGTGCTACAGCGCCAGCTGGGCACTCTCTTAACCTTTTATCAGGGCCAGGCTGTAAGCGTTAACTTATCCCAGGCCAGCCTCCGTAGATAGGTAGCTAGCTCACATTAGCAAAGTCGAATTGGAAGCCCAGGTTTGATTGTAAATAATGAAAATAGATGAAAGTGAGTCCCACATCAGTTTTTGGGAAATAGCTGCAAATATGTAGGGGACAATTTATTCAAACTATTTATACTTTGTATATTATTTTAGTATTAGAGTGAAAACTGCTCCAATCCCATTTTTGTTCAGTGATGTGCAGGTTTGGATTCAATCAGATCTCAAAACAGAATCTTATTGGCTATCTGTCACATGTTTTGGCTCCAACATGTGACAGCCTGATAGCCAATAAGATCCCGTTTTGAGTTCTGGGTAAATCTGAACCTGCACATCTCTAGTTATTGTAACTGCTACTAATTTATCATTTTACTGCTACCACATAACTGTTATCTCTGTTATCACTTTACTGCTATCACTGCTAACACTTTACTGCTATTTCTCACAGTGCCATAACTATGGAGGGTGCAGGGGATACAGCTGCCATGGGACCCCAAGCCCCAGCAGGTAAACCACTGCACACTTTTTCCCCCTATATATTGTTTAATATTGCCGCACTGTGCACTCCTCCCCCTCCATTCAGTGGCTACCAGCGCAGATCAGAAGGTGCCAGCGCACAGGACACCCACTACCATCACTGTTGTAGCCAGGGCATAGGAGGCCAGCCAGTGCCGGGGCACAGGACACCAGCCACTAAAAGCACCGGAGCTGGCACAAGGGCACAGGAGGCCTGTCCACCCTTTCCAACCTTTGCTCTCCATCCCCACCTCTCCCCTTGCTATGCCTGCCCTCACCCTTTTGAGAGGGAAGCTTGCATACTAAAGTGAAGCTTGATTACTTAAGTGACTTGTGAGTTGGAAACTGAAGCAGGTGAGTTAGAATACTGAAAAAGGTGAGTTTGAACACAGTCTAAATTTTCATATTCTGTTTTATTGTAATATATTCATCTTCTTTCTGGCCTTTTGTAACCTGTTGCTCAATTTTGACATTTAATTCATTTTATCTATATTTCTCCAACATTGTATTTCATTTTACTCATTCACTATTATTTTCTCTTATCTTTGCCACACATTTATTGCACTCTGTTTCCCTCTTCACGCCTGCTCACATTTGCCTCACTTCTGACCTTCTCTGTTCCCTTCATCCTCTCACTTGTTGTTGTTTCATACTTAATTGGATTACTCAATCAACCTCATTTTACCCACTTGTCTCCTCTGACAGTAGTTCCTTGCCTGTTACTTTCTCTCTCACTCTGTTTTCTACCACATCCTCGCAAATCTACTACAGACGCTGTCTGTCCTCCCAAATCCCTCTGTCTGCTTTCACTAACCTACCCTCTCACCTTCGGTTCCTCATGGCTGTTAATCTCTCAACTTCACTTTCTCCAACTGCTCCTCCCCCCTCCCATCCCATACCTATCCTGACCACTCGCCCCCGCACCCCCACCCTCCCAATGACCCCCCCTCGCTTCTGCAATCCCAAAAACCTTATCCACATAAATACACAACCCACCCCCCCTCTTTCCTGTGCACTATGGAACGCCAGATCCATCTGCAACAAACTCCTTGCCATCCATGACCTATTAATCTCTAGAGCATTCCACCTCCTTGCTATCACCGAGACCTGGCTCACCACCTCTGATTCTGTCTCTCCAGCTGCTCTCTCCCACGGTGGCCTCTCTTTCTCTCACACTCCCAGGCCTGACGGTCGCCAAGGTGGCAGTGTGGGTTTTCTCCTCTCAGCCTCATGCACCCACAGTGTCATTCACCCTGAACCCTCTCTCCTTTTCTCCTCCTTTGAGTCTCACTCTATCCGTCTATACTACCCCTACCACCTCCGTGTCGCTGCAATCTACCGCCCCCCTGGCCCTATCTCCCAATTTCTTGACAACTTCGCCGCCTGGCTTCCACACTTCCTCTCCTCTGACCTGCCATCTGTCATTCTTGGTGACTTTAACATCCCCTTGGATAACCCCGCTGATCCTGGCACCTCCAAACTCCTCCCTCTCTGCTCCTCTCTTGGCCTATCTCAGTGAACAACCTCTCCCACCCACATCCAAGGACACTCCCTCGATCTCGTCTTCTCTCGCTCTTGTTCCCTTACTGACTACACTATCTCGGCTTTTCCTCTTTCTGACCATCACCTCATCTCCTTCTCCCTCACTGCTTCCCCCTCTCCCACCCCCCCTCCCAAGCGCATTGTCTCACGGCATAACGTCAACACACTTGATCTTGCTGCCTTCTCAAACACGCTGTGTCCTCTTCTCGCCCCAATCGCCCTCATGTCCTGCCCGAACCTCGCTGCCTCCCTCTATAATGACACCCTATCTTCGGCATTGGACTCTGCCTGCCCTCCCTCCTCTATCCCCCTTCGATGCTCCAACCCCCAACCGTGGCACTCGCCTATCACCCGATTCCTTAAAAAGTGCTCTCGCACTGCTGAGCGCTTCTGGAAGAAATCACGCTCCCTTGCGGATTATCTCCATTTCAAATTCATTCTTTCCTCCTTCAGCTCTGCCCTTGCTCTGGCCAAGGAATCCTACTTTAAGTCCCTCATCCTTTCCCAATCATCCAATCCCCGCAGGCTCTTCGCCACCTTCAACTCCTTGCTCACCCCCCCTCCTCCAGCTCTTCCGTCCTCCATCGTAGCCGCTGATTTTGCTACCTACTTTTCAACCAAAATCTCCTCTCTCAGGACTGCCATTACTGCTGCCATGACCTCACCCTCTACCTCCTCCCCTCCTACATCTCCACTCCCCTCCTTCCAACCCCTGTCCTCATTTTACCCCACCACTGCTGCTGAAGTCCACTCTATCCTTCAATCCGCTTCTCCCTCCACCTGCCCGCTCGATCCTATCCCCTCCAATATTATCCGTCGTCTCAGTCCGTCAGTCTGCTCTCACCTGGCTCACCTCTTTAATCTTTCCCTATCCTCTGGGATCTTCCCTTCCTCCTTCAAACATGCTCTTGTCTCCCCAATTCTCAAAAAAACAAATCTGGACCCCAACTCTCCATCCAACTACAGGCCCATCTCCCTCCTCCCTTTTGCCTCCAAACTCCTAGAACGTCTGACCTATAATCGTCTCCTAAGCCACCTTACTGCTAACTCCATTCTAGACCCCCTCCAATCCGGGTTCCGCCCTTTACACTCCACTGAAACTGCCCTGACCAAAGTCACTAACGATCTACTATCGGCTAAATCCAAAGGCCTCTTCTCTATCCTCATCCAGCTTGATCTGTCGGCTGCCTTTGACACTGTTGACCACCCTCTCCTGCTCAACACCCTCCGCTCCTTTGGCATCACTGGCACGGTCTTCTCCTGGTTCACCTTATACCTCTCCGATCGCTCCTTCTCCGTCTCCACTCCGAGCTCCTCCTCTCCTACTACCCCACAGCCAGTCGGTGTTCCCCAAGGGTCAGTCCTTGGCCCTCTCCTCTTCTCCCTCTACACCACCTCTTTGGGCACCCTCATCAGCTCCTATGGTTTTCATTACCACCTTTATGCTGATGATACCCTAATCTATCTCTCCTCCCCCGACTTATCCCCATCACTCCTGTCCAAGGTCTCCGAGTGCCTCACGGCCATCTCAGCCTGGATGACCCAACGCTTCCTGAAACTAAACATGGCTAAAACTGAACTTCTAATCTTCCATCCCCCGAACATCCCCTCTTCTCCCACTATCTCCATCAGCATTGGTGAAACCGAGATCACGTCCACCGACCAAACGCGCTGCCTCGGTGTCATCATTGACTCCTCCCTCTCTTTCACCCCCCACATTCGTGCTCTCTCACAGTCTTGCCGCTTTCACGTACGCAACATCTCACGCATCAGACCATTCCTCTCCACTGACGCGACCAAAATTCTCATTCACTCTCTTGTCATCTCCCGCCTTGACTACTGCAACATCCTTCTCTCTGGGCTACCCCTCACCCGCCTCGCACCTCTCCAATCCATTCTTAACGCTGCTGCTAGGCTCATCTTCCTCTCCCGCCGCTCTACCTCCGCCTCCCCCCTCTGTCTATCTCTTCACTGGCTCCCCATTCCTTTCCGAGTTCTCTTTAAACTCCTCACCACCACCTACAAGGCTCTCTCCTCCTCCACAGCTCCCTACCTCTCTTCACTGATCTCTATCCACACTCCCTCCCGTCCTCTTCGCTCCATCGCTGTCCGCCGACTGACCTCTCACCTAATCACCTTCTCCCACTCCCGTGTCCAAGATTTCTCTCGCGCTGCCCCCCTGCACTGGAACAACCTCCCGCCACCCATCAGGCTATCTGATTCCCTTACCTCCTTCAAGCGCTCCCTCAAAACCCACTTTTTTCGACTAGCCTATCCCTCCTCCTAACCTCTTTTGATCCTCCTATCCTGCCTCCGTTCCCCTCCGTTCCTACTTATCCTATTGTATTTCGTTCGTCCACCCACCTATTTTTAGTATGTTAACTCTTATGAGCAGGGCCCTCCTTCCTCACGTACTCACCCTACCTCATTACCTCACCTGTGCTCCTGTCCTGTTCTTCCCTTCCTCTACTTCATCTTCAGTCTCCTTGACAATTTTGACACCTACTTCAGAACTGATGCTGATTTTAGTTCTACAAGCTATACCCCTATTTATACTGTATCTTTCAACACACCCTGTACGTTACCTTGTAATTTTTTTTTTTGCTATGTACGGCGCTGCGGACACTTTGCGGCGCCTTATAAATAAACGTACTACTACTACTACTACTACTACTACCCTTCCTTGCCTCCCCTCTCTCCCCTGACCCCCACCATCACTCCCACCCCCCACCCCCCACCCCCCCTCTCCCACTCCATCTCTCTGTCTCACTTCCCTTCCCCGTCCGATATATCCCCCCCCCCCCCCTCTCCAAATTATGATTTTTCTTTTATCAATTCTCAAGAATGGATGGTTAGGGCTGCAATGCATTCATTTACCCAGTGCCTACAATTCTGTTATGATGCTATCTTAAAGGTGGCCATACACTAATGCGACATATCTAAAGTTGAAGCCCAGCAGCTTCCTGGGAGTCCTGTCCTTAGGATCTTCATTATTTTCACTTACAATATACCTGTAGCTTAACTTATATTGTATGTGACAGATAGCATAGGACACATCTACAGCACACGCATTATACTCATGATTTATCTTAAGATTCCTTCTCATTTGAAATAATAGTCTTAATTGACTCAGCTTCAGATGTATCCTGTGGTACATCGCAGGTAGGAAAAACACACGATGAGCACCGTTTCAAGCACGATTACAAGAAGTCCTTATTATAGCAGTGACAATCTGGGGATATGACACACATGACCACTCATCGGATCGGAAGCGTAAGTAAATGACCAGGGGCTGGCTGGCAACTTTTAGCCTGGGGGGCAAGTCCAGAACACTGGCCCATAATTAACAGCACATCGTTAAATTGAGGTGTTTTTTAAATAAATATGGGTACTTGTGTAGTATCACGGCGCCCATCGCATTGCATACCATAAGGCATGCGATGGTATGCAATGCGATATCGCGCGATGTTGTACAATGTAATACAATTTTAAAATTGTATGGCATTGTATATGGCATACAATGCCATACAATGCGATGGGATGCGATTATAACTTGTATAAGCACTCTAATGGGTGCTTACAATGTTAAATGCACCCCCACGCCACCCCCCAGTATAAACGTGAACCCGAAGCGTGGCCAGCGCTGCGAGCCCGCGAGGGGCGGTGGTACGCGTCCTCCGACCTTTTCATAACCCCACTATCCACGTCGGCGTGGAGTTGATTCTATAAAGTGTGGCGAGTGCAGCGAGCCTTGCGAGGGGACGCGCATAACTTCACAGGTATACGCGGCCCCTTGCGGGGCTCGCCACACTTTATAAAGTCAACTCCACGCCGACGTGGATAGTGGGGGTATGAAAAGGTCGTAGGACGCGTACCGCCGCCGCTCGCCACGCTTCGGGTTCACGTTTATACTGGGGGGTGGCGTGGGGGTGCATTTAACATTGTAAGCACCCATTAGGGTGCTTATACAATTTTTCATCACATAGGGGTTACAATCGCATCGCATCGCAGTGCATCGGGTGTATGGCATGCGGTGCGATGCAATGAAAAATTGTGCGATCACATATCGGGGGCGCCATGATAATACACAAGTACCTAAATATGTATTAATAAAAAAAAGATTAAGCCTCGAGTTGATTATTCCATAGACACTTTATTATTATAACTTTGACAGGCTGCTCCCCCTGCATAATAACACCAGGACACCACAGGCTGCTCCCCTGTATAATAATACCAGGACACCACTGGCCGCTTCCCCTGCATAATAATCCCAGGACACCACAGGCTGCTCCCCTGCATAATACCAGGACACCACTGGCCGCTTCCCCTGCATAATAATCCCAGGACACCACAGGCTGCTCCCCTGCATAATAATCCCAGGACACCACAGGCCGCTCCCCCTGCATAATAATACCAGGACAACATAGGCTGCTCCCCCTGCACAATAATACCAGGACACCGCAGGCTGCTCCCCCTGCATAATAATACCAGGACACCACAGGCTGCTCCCCCTGTATAATTTTACCAGGACCCACAGGCTGCTCCCCCTGCATAATAATACTAGGACACCGCAGGCTGCTCTCCCTCTATAATAATACCAGGACACCACAGGCTGCTCCCCTTGGATAATTATATCAGGACACCACAGGCTGCTCCCCCTGTATAATTATACCAGGACACCACAGGCTGCTCCCCCTGTATAATTATACCAGGACACCACAGGCTGCTCCCCCTGGATAATTATACCAGGACACCACAGGCTGCTCCCCCTGGATAATTATACCAGGACACCACAGGCTGTATGTGTGTTGGTAATAATTATACAGGGGGAGCAGCCTGAGGTGTCCTGGTAATAATTATACAGGGGGAGCAGCCTGTGGTGTCCTGGTATAATTATAAAGGGTAGCAGCCTGTGGTGTGCTGGTATAATTATCCAAGGGGAGCAGCCTGTGGTGTCCTGATCTAATTATACAGGGGGGAGTAGCCTGTGGTGTCCTGCAGTGCCCCCCCTGTATAATTATTACCAGGACACCACAGGCTGCTCCCCCACCCCCGCATAATAACATCCAATAAATGTCACTTCACCTGCCTGTCGCAGGCACTGCCATTGCCTTTTATGTTTCGCTGGCCGGGTCCATGCTGCAATGCTGCTGCTCCCGCCTCTCTGTTGGTCCTGCTTTCCCGCGACGCGGCACCCTCAACCTCCGTCCTCCACCCCTTCCCCCTAGACGCACAGGTGGGCTGGGATTCAGAAATGATTGTTATACAGGCGGCCGCCGGCCGGGCCATGCCCTGCACATATTTATCCCTGGAAGATGGACATGTCCTCATTCAGGACGCCGGCGGCCATGTTAATGTAGCCGCGGAGCAACCTACAGGACGGGAGGACAGGACTGGAGGAGGAGGCCCGCAACATTACCTGTTATAGCGGCCTGGGGGGCACATGGCACCCTGCCCCCCGGCCAAGCCCGCCCCTGTAAATGACATACAATATTACACTTTTCACTCGATGTATCTGCCCGATGCATCAAAATTGTGTAAAAAATGGTAATCACAAGTGTATTGGCTACCACATAACTGCTATCAATTTGCTGCCGACTCTTTACCCATATTGCAAAGTAGTTTTATATGATACTGGGCGGGATGCTCTAACATATGCAATCATTAACGCAAGGGACAGCTCTTGCGATAAGAGCTGTCCCCTGCGATGCGGCGCTGGTGCTGGACTTCTGGGTCTGGGACCCGGGAGTCCATCTGCGCATGTGCAGAGCACGGCGCCGGCCACAGGGCATGCTGGGAGAGATCCGTGGCAGATCCCTCACACAGCGCTGCGGTAAGAAGCCCATAGGCTTCTGCAGGGAAACGCCAGCTTTTGCTGGCGATTCCCTCCGCAGCGGTGACACTGCGGAGGTGGGACAGAGCATACAGAAATGCTGTAAAAACCCGTGAACGGGGTTTTTACCGTATTTCTGTTTTAGAGAATCTCCCCCATAATCTGAATAAAGTTAGCTGGGAGTGAAGGGGTTACCTTTTATATTTTTATCTGTTGCAATTCTTAGCCTTATATTGTCTTCCTAATGTGTCGCAGGAATGATTTGTAGATGTGATATTCATCTCAATGCATGTCTCCTGGCAAACATCTTAGGGAAAGTACAATAACAAAATGTCCTATTATTATTTATTTGCAGATATTGCTGCTGCTTACACTAAACTACACATAACAAAACAATATGGAACAATATAAACGGATGCTTTATATACCAAATGTAATAGCTGAAATACAAAAAGTGTTACTTTTTCTCCAGCCAGTCAGTCATACCCCCAGGCAGCTACTGTGTATTGGTTATTGTTGTTATTATTATTATTATTATTATTATTATTTATGCAGTGATACCAAATTATTAAGCGATGGCCATAGCAAGAAATGTATATTTGGTGAAAACGTGGCCAAAAATGCAAAGATAAGTTAAACCAACGCACAAGTACTTTCCACAGAAAATAATCTAACACTTATGGGCCATTTACTAAGGCGGGAGTTCTATTCAAGATGGGATGTTTCCCATAGCAACTACTCAGAATGTATCTGTTATCTTCTAGAATCTAGAAGGTGCTAAAGAAATACAGTGCCGTCTTTCCCATTGGGCTTAATGGGAAGTTGCCCAGGGGCCCAAGGATACTAGGGGTCCTCCCCAATGGAGAAGATGGCACTGCCCGGGGAGCTGCTGCGGCAGAGAGTGGCGTGCAGTGGGGATCCAGGCAGCAGCGGCTGGGAGCTTGTAGCAATATTTGCAAGGTGGGAAGCGCTGCTGATTTTGAAAACAATGGCTGGACTCTGATTGGTTGGGTCCGGCCAATCAGCATCCGCCCAGTCTTTTCAAAATCAGCAGCGCCGCCTGGCAAATAGCGCTACAAGCTCCCAGACCCTGCTGCCTGTACCGACGCTGCCTGGATAACACTGCTGCACATAGGAGTGGGGGGGGGCGTGGTTGGGGGGCCCCAAAATTAATTTGCCCAGGAACCCGCTCTAATGTTAAGATGGCCCTGAATAAATAAGAAGCTGAATCGGCAACATCCCATCTAAAGCTGGCCATACATCTACAGATTAATTGTCAGATCTGGCTGGTTGGAACAAAATCCTGGTAATGGATGAGAGCAAATGACAGTTGACCATTTGCTTTGAAATGCTGGAAAACTGCCAAAAACTGTCATTCAGATATTACCAGGTTTTTGTTCCAACCAGCCAGATCTGACAATCGATCTGTAGATGTATGGCCAGCTTAAGTTCAATAGAACTCCCATCTTAGTAAATTTACCTCTCAGATTTACTAAGAATTGTGTCTCTACATGTGGAACACATAGACCTGCCAGTAAGCACTGAGCAGAGTGTTGTATGGAAGCCTGAACAAGTCAGTGCGATCTGTCCAGTGCTTCTGTGTGTTAGTCAGTGAATTAATGGTTAAAAGTTAGAAAACAACCAGGGCCGGATTTGTCACTAGGCCCGTGAGGCACGGGCCTAGGGGCGGCACCTGTCAAGGGCGGCAGCTGGCAGGCATGTCGTCACTCAGTTTGTTTTACAGAGCGGCCGCTCGCCGCCGCTCCTCAGTGCAGGGAGGAGCTCTCTAGCCTCCCTGCATCCCCACAGCTGTGCCTGTGCGCTCAGCGCTGCTGTCGGCTGCCACTGTACCTTTCCCTGTCCCTCTCTGGACAGCATCGCTTGCAGCCTGAAGTCCCGTCCGTTCCTCCCTCCCTCCTTCCGAGCAGAGCATACAGGCAATATGCCTGCCCTGCTCGCACACTGACAGCATCCAGCGCCCATCCACACAAGCTGTCTAACACTACCCTGCAGTGCTCTCAGGTTACGGAGCCCTCCCTCCTCTCATGCTGCTGCTACACGGAGCTAAAGGAATGTCTCTGAAGCACTTTAACTGTTTGCATCCCTGCTATGAAACAGTAAGTGCTAATAAATTGCCATGTTAAGTGTGTGCACCCAAGTGTGTACCAATCATTGTGTTTACTGTGATTATATATATATATATATATATATATATATGTGTGGGTGCACATATACATACATATGGGGGGGGCGCGCAAAAATTGTGCCTAGGGGCGGCCTGACCCCTAAATTCGCCCCTGAAAACAACAGCAATTAGATCTTCCCCAAAAGAATAACCAATACTGCGACAATGGGGGAAATTTACTAAAGGAAATTTGTAAAAAATAGGTGTATTTGTATCCAGAAATACACTTATTTTTGACATTTAGGGGGAAATTTACTAAAATGGATTCGTGGAAAAAATTTGTATTTTCCTAGGAAAATACGAATTTTTTGAGTGTATTTGTATTTTTGGCATTTACTATGCCAAAAATACAAATATTCGTATTCATATTGATGGGACATTCGTATTTGATTTTACAAATACGAATGTTTACACCATCGATTGAATACAACAGGAATCACCATTCAAAAGAATGGTGGTTCCTGATTTACTAAGCAGCCGTATTGATAATACGGCTGCTAATTGGCGTGAAATGCCCGGCCAAATAGGACAGGAAAATACAACTTATTTTCCTGTCGTATTTGGCTTCAGCCTGCAGGGATCAGTCAGATCCGTGCAGGCTTCAGTGTTAAAAAAATTGAAAAATAAATAAATTAAAGAAAAAAAACAGCGTGGGGTCTCCCCCACGGCTGTAACCAGCACCAGGCTGAAGGAGTCGGGGCCGGTAATAAAAAATCAGGGAACCCCGCAAATAGGGGTTCCCTGATTTTTTACAACCAGCCCCAGGCTCCATGGCCGGGGCTGGTTCCCAAAATACGGGGGACAAAATGAGTAGGGGTCCCCTGTATTTTAAGAACCAGCCCCAGGCCAAACCAGCCAGCAGGGTAATGCCACAGCCGGGGGGAGACTTTTTATACAAGTCCCCCCGGCCAAAGCATTAACCCTCTGACCAGTCAGCCTGGCCAGGGGCCCTGGGGGAGTGGGGACCCCCCCAATGAAGGCCCCCCCTCCAGGACTTACCTGACCAGGCTGAAGCCTGGTGCTGTCCCCGGTGACCCTGGAGCGGTGGTCACCGGGCTGATCTTTGTGTAAAAAAAAAGAATAAACTATTGTTTAATACTGGTGAACTATGAGTCCCAGCAAGCCTCCCCCACTCTGCAGCCTGCACGGATCTGACTGATCCGTGCAGACTGCCTAAAACATTCGTATTAGCGCCCATATATATGTGCCGCTAATACGAATAGTTACACCATCGGAGGGTTACAAAGCAGTCGTATATGACTGCTTTGTAAATGACCCTCCGGAACACGACTTTGCATACGACTGAAACAGTCGTATGCAGTCGTAGGAAGAATGCAAATACGAATTTACGTATTTGCATTCTTAGTAAATTTCCCCCTTACTATCCCGATAATACTGCAATTCGTATTCATGTTGATAGCACATCAATACGACTACGAATTGCCGTATTTTCGGGATAGTAGATGTCAAAAATAAGTGTATTTCTGGATACAAATACACCTATTTTTTACAAATTTCCTTTAGTAAATTTTCCCCTGTGTGTCTGTTCTGGTCCTGGATATAACTTCACTGCTTTGTCTACCAGTAGGCATGCTTGGTCATAAGGGTATTGCACGCACCAGATGCACTAAGCTTCAAAGTGATAGAATGGAGAGTGATAAACAACCAACCAATCAGCTCCTGCCTGACATTTTCAAACACAGTCTGACATGGCAGGTAAGAGCTGATTGGCTGGCTGTTTATCACTCTCCATTTTGTCACTTTTGAAGCTTAGTGTATCTAGCCCACAATCATTTAAAAATGTCTGTGACAGAAAAAGGCGGCTCTAGGGAAGGCATTTTCCTGCATTAATGTGTCCATGTGCACAAACTGCACATTGGGCCTAATTCAAACCTAATCGCATGCCCCACCACAGTGAAATCCCGCTTTGCGAATATAGATGTTTATTAACTTATATATATAACCTATATAAAGGTTATAAAACTAGCAAAGAAAAAATCATTAGAAAAGTAACTAAGGAAACTAAAGAATAAAGGGATAAAAAGTAAAATAAATATTACAGAGATTTAAATGCTAGAGACAATATTGCTGAGAAAATAGAGGCAGAATTTTTTTTTTTAAATAAAAAAAATACAGAATAAACCAGATACCCCAAGATGGAAGAAACATAAAGGAAGGGCTCAGAAAGAACAGGGTTTATAAGAAAAACTCAGAACTACTGTGGGAAATCATACGTGATACCCCCAAAAAAGGAAAAGGGGAAGAAATTACTGGTCCAGTATAAATTATAGAAATATAAAAGAACAAAATGATTCCAATACAAGTAGAAATCACCCTTTCCAAAAATATCATTCTAGAAATAGATTTGATGCATTAGATAGGGATGAAACACCAAATTCACCTTTTTTTTTAGAGTGGGCAGTAAGACAAGAGGAAGATATCACAATTGATTTCCCCCCAAAAAAACGAAAACTAAAACTGATACAATGCTACAACCGGGTAGCCTTGATATGAAAATCACATATTGAAGCATGATGTTTAGTTAAAATAAGCTCATGTGTCACAATTGTGTAATATAGTACAAGAGGCAGAACTACCATTGGTGCAGCAGGTGCAGTGCACCGGGGGCCCTGAGGATTAAGGGGTTTATTGCTGCCCCTGTCACCCTCTTCCTGTCACCCTCTGCCTCTCCCTGCCACCCACTGCCATTTTGCATATTGTGAACTTGGGTTGGGATGGAGGAGGGGGGTCCAAATTATATTTCTATACCTGGGCCAAGCGTTCACAAGTTCCACCACTGTATAGTACATAGGACACGTCTTGGGATAAGAACATGTAACCTATTTATAGGAATAGATGGCACATGTACATTTAAAGATGACAATAACAAAAATGTGAAAAAATAGAAACTGTTTGTAATTCATTTATTGAGAGTGAAACATTTTTTTTCCCTCATGGTCTGTAGTGCATCGAAGCTCCAGATTTGCGTTCACCTTGTGCCTGTGTCATATGTAAGAAGCTTTTGTAATTATTTCTCTAAGACCAGAATCTTGGAGATCTGCTGGCCAGGATTACACCCCGTTTGCCGGCGATGTTTAAGCTTGATAAGTCTCACTATAGAACTGCTGCATTGTTTTAACACTTCCTAATTCTGCTGCAGATGATGACATTCACTAGACTAAAAGGATAATTCTGATGCTTTTTTTTTAAAGAGAATAAACCTTCGTGAGAACAATCTAGTGTCAAATCCATAAGGCTCATTTTTCCAGTTCATCATCAGCCGCTCTTTGGAATCATACAATAATGCTAGTGGGTTTAAAACTCAATCAAATCTTACTGTGTCTAGAGTTCTATTATGTTTCTGTATAAAATGTATTTTATGAAAAGGCCTCCAATATGGTGTCTTGGAGACAGTCATCCCAGTCTCCTCCTACTGCGCTGTCAGACTGATGCAGGAATCTGGTCAGACATTCCAAACCAAACATACTGTAATAAATGTATATTATAAACACAGGGATTCTCTAAGCTTCAAAAGTGATAAAATGGAGAGTGATAAACAGCCAGCCAATGAGCTCCTACCTGCCATGTCACAGACTGTGTTTGAAAAATGTCAGACAGGAGCTGATTGGTTGGTTGATTATCCCTCTCCATTTTATCACTTTTAAGGCTTAGAGAATCTGGCCAAGGGGCACAATACCGCTGGAGGTGACATATCCTGAGTTTACAAGTTACAATTTTCATGTATAATATTACACTGCAGCATTTGTTACAAAGCACTAATTACAATTTGTCCGTAATTTTAAACGAATAGTTCAGAGGCGCTGGGGGGGGGGGTGATATTTCCTGGTCCCAGGCTTTTTGGGGGATTTCCCCCGCCACCCTACTGACACTTCTACATTTCCTATCTGTCAGCAGCAGCCTCTCTCCCTGTGGTGGGTCTAGGGAAGGTGTTGTCACTGAGCAGCAGTGATATCCCCTGCATACATGATGTGGATCAGGATCTAAAGGCCCCCATACACTAGGGCGACTTGTCCTTAGGACAAGTCGCCCCCGACTTCCCCCTGAGCTTCCCCGGCTGCTCCCCGGGGGAGCTTGATTAGATTGGCACTTGATGTGCCATTTTTTACATGTGATAAATCGTCTCGATTTATCACATGTAAAAAACCCGGGGAGCAGGGGGGGGGGCTACAGAGCAGGGCTGCTGGTGGGAGCAGGGGGGACTGGGGACGCTGCGGGGGACACAGACGGCATAGAGCCGGGCAGAGGGAGCCGGGAGCTGTCAGTGCTAGAAAAAAAAACCTATACAATGAATGGGCAGCCTGTGATTGGCTGAGCGCTCTCTCAGCCAATTGCTGACTGGCTGAGAGAGCGCTCAGCCAATCACAGGCCGCCCATTCATTGTATGGGCTTTTTTTTTTATTCAGTACTGACAGCTCCCGGCTCCCCCTGCCCGGCTCTATGCTGCCTGTGTCCCCCGCAGCGTCCCCAGCCCCCCCTGCTCCCTCCACCGCCGCGCCGCCCCACTAGGTCCCAAGTCGGGTGGTCGGACGTGCAGCAGGTCCGACCACCCGACGCAGATCCGATGCGCACGGGACCGCGTATCGGATCTGAGGGGACATCAAAACTAGCCGATTTTGGTCCGATTTCGGCCAGATCCGACTGATCTGGCCGAAATCTGACCAAAATCGGCTAGTGTATGGGGGCCTTAACTCTGAGTGGGGAGCCCTGTCAAACCCTACCCCTCACCCCCTCCCCCAAGGGGGATTTATACCTCATGAGGCCCCATGTATTATACCGGTTTGGGGCCCTCCCGCAAACAATCCATAGCTCTATCTTGTTGCTGCTGGTTGCAGGCGGCATCGATAGAGTACTTTGGCAAATGCACAGGCTACCGATAAATGCTCAGCTGCATAAACATCAGCTTTGTTAACAAATCTGAATAAGGCCCTAGAAGTAGGCTTAATACCTGTGTCTGCTCTCACACAGTGGATGAGACCATTCTGTGTGTCCAAACAGGTTTATCCTATCAAAGTACATTAAAGAGACTTTTGGAGTGTGGTCAGGTCCATGTGATGTCATGACATCATGATCACGCAGAAGTCACACAATGCACCTCTGGGAACATTTTAAATGGCCAGGATAGAGTTATGGGGCCCCTTGGGACCTACTGGGCCCTAGGCAGGCACCTAGGTTTATTTGGAAAATCCACACCCATCTCCCTCCCCCTCCTGTGTAGCCAAACATTGCTGAGAATACTATTTTTTTCATAGAGTATTATTATTATTTTTTGGGTGGCAGGGTGCATGCCTCCAGGGATTACACCATGTCCTCTACATTACTTTTCTATGGCCCAGTCCAAACAACAGCCTGAGTAGCACACAGGTGTAGCCAGCACCAGAGTTCCGAACGAAAAACCTGCAGCAAATTCTTCAAAATGCCTCTGGAATCCACAGAGGAAAGACAATCTATAGGTTAATAGAAGAAATGCGCTTCATGGTGCAGTATGTAAAAATAAACACACTTTAATATTTTGGGGTCCACAGATAAAGCAGCAGGGACTCGTACCAAAAGATAAAACACTGTGGGCTGGGTACCACACGGAATATACAATAAAACCAAGGCAAGAACTGCTCACGATACGCCGGGGGTCATCAGCCGATTCCCTGGACGCCGGACAGCTGGTTTGCTGCACCGCAGCTGGATCAGGTAGATGGATGGTAACACCGGTCCTCGTGTCAGTCTGTAGAGCGTAGTAGGCCACGCCCTGATGCGTTCCGTCATAAGAATTCGCCCTCTGACGCCTGATCCAGCCCACAGTGTTTTATCTTTTGGTACGAGTCCCTGCTGCTTTATCTGTGGACCCCAAAATATTAAAATACATATATATAGTCACTATCTCATACAGTGGTGTACAGTTTATTTAAACATTCGCTTCAGTTCTTGCACTACTGGAGATTACTGACCAATTCTCTACCCAAATGTACAGAAATTGGGCAATTGTTGGAGTCACACCAAGATGCCAGCACTTTGAGAAAACCTTGGATTGGAGGTCCAGGACCAATTCAAATTGTTTATATTTAATATAAGAAGCAAAACCAGTGCTTAAGGCTTTTAACAATTATAAAATATGTAGACAAACAGAAGCGGTTGTAATCCCTCACCCAGAATGCAGCAACGACCATTGGTGCAGCAGGTGCAGTGCACCGTCCGCCCACTGCTGCCCTGTCATCCTCTTTCTGTCACCCACTGTTTCTCCCTGTCACATTCTGCCTCTCCCTGTCACTCACTGCCTTCCCCTGCCTCTCCCTGTTACCCACTGCCGTGTTGCATTTTGTAAACTTGGGTTGGTGTGGAGTAGGGGGCCTAAATTACAATTCTGCACCTGGGCTCACCACTCTCAGGTTTCCCCACAGTATAAACACAATTTACTTCACGAAATAGTATTCTTCTAAATTTCATAATGAGATAGTTCTGACCTAGGGTGCAGTGAAAACAATTCTGATACTCAAGCGTGCCGTGATCGCAAAAAGTTTGTGAACCGCCGCCATAGTCACATTATATCTTCCTGACCTAGTCTTGTCCTGTGTTTTCCGCAACCTGTAGTGTAGCTGTTTTACTCTCTACAGCCGTAAAACTTTGTAAATGATGCTATTGGGGAAATTAACCTATTTAAAATATATCAATAAAAATGATTAATTTCCAAAATGTTACTGCGATGTCTCCGAACAGGCATGCCAGTAATAGTGGGTGAGCTATGCTTTATTAACTTCACTGTTTCCGCGGACATTGTGGTGGATGACGAAGGTGAAGAGTAACCACTTAGGCCCCCCTCCACACACAAACACACACACGCACACACACACACACACACACACACACATGAAATGAGGTTAATTCAACAGAGAAAAACTATTAAGTTTAAATTCAGCATCAGAGTGGTAAAAATAGCGGATGATGTATTGCTTCTTTTTCCCTCATGTGTAACAAATAATTTCAAATAAATCAAAATTGCAGCCTGCTTTATAGCCTGGATGTTGCACAGAATTCTCACATGTGGGAGACTGTGATGAATAGCTGTGTCAGGTTCCCAATGCTATAATCTTAAGCACCAAAAAGACATCTGAGGTCAGGAGGTTCTAGTCCAGCCTTGGCAGATAATGTGGTTCCTTGCTGACTTCAGCTGTTTGTACTGAGAAGAAACCAGAGGTTTTATTATGGCAGAAAAGCCAGCTCCAGTATTACGTCTCTGATAGTTCTAAAAGTGGTGTTAAATAATTTAACATCTATTTAGTAGCATTTCAAGGGCTGGACCTGCAGTGAGTGAAGGACGGTGATGCGTAATCTACTGTTTTTCCTGGAAGGCATTAAGATACAAGAAATGCATGTGCTTGCTGCAGACATCACAGTGGAAGTGCAGTGATTAATTCACCAAAATAAACATCTTTTTATGAGAAGACTTGTCCGCATTGACGCATTGGATAATAATGCTGTTTTACATAACACCCCTTGCATATATGGCTGCTGTCCATTCAGTTAGTTTCCTGGGTGAGGTGACTGGTGGGTCTACAGCTCTTTTTTGAACATGGGGGGGTAATCAGACCTGATCGCAGCTCTGCGATATCACAAGTTTGACGATTATCGAACAACTGCGCACGCGTATGAAGCATTTTTGATCGCTAGCCATGCACAATTTGACTAACAGGAAGCTGGCTTTGTGGATGTCAACCGGCTGTTTATGGCGAGTGTCAGGAAAAATGCAGGCGTGCCCAGGCATTTTTAGGGAGGGTGTGTGACATCAGCTCCAGCCTAAATCTGCCTGTTTCTATCACACAGAGCAGGTTCTGGGTTACACACAGACTGCACAGACAAATCATTTGATGGTGAGTGAGTTGTGAATGGCTGTGCATTTATTCACCGATCAACGTGAATTTCGCAGGCCATTCGCAGCCTTGCACATGGCGGGTTTTCACTGTAGCGGGGTTTCAAACAGATCAGTGTCCCTGCAAAAATTGTTTTCACTTTCAAAAAGAAGAAACTTGGTCTGTCATGTGGCCTCTAGTGGTTACTGGCAGTACTTGAGGAGGTGAGGAGTGGTTAGCTATATATACACAGAGTCAGCCTTCCCCACATGAAAGTAATGTGGAGTATCCAGACCAGGTTTTGGGAGCAGTAGCAGAATCCCAAGTGTGTAATCAGCAGTACCTGGTATTTCCTGATATAAGGGTTTCCAGGGCAGAGTCACATGGCTCTTGATGGTGGAACAGCTGCCCAAGTGATCAGCTGGGCAGCTTTTTTTTCTTCCTCGCCTTTGTTTTGTACAAGACCTCAATTTCATGTGTGCTAAATACTTGTCTACTTTCCCAGTTCCAGCGGAGACACCCAATTTGTGGTGTATTTCCCAACACCAAAGGAAGAGTAGGCATCCTTCCCACATTCTGCCCACTTCCTAGTGACACTTCCTAGTGAAGTGGGCAGAATGTGGGGATAAATACAGAAAATCTGTGGTACCTACAGAGGGGCGGAGCCTAATGATGCAGTTATATACTAACTACATCATTTTGCCCACACCACTATGCAAATAGTGATTGCTTTCCCATTAAGGGTGGGGCCTAATAACACATGTCACTGCCCACCTGAAATTCAGGTAGGCAAGTATGTGTTATATTATTGAAATGAGTGTATTGTAACTGTAAAAAAAAGTAGATTTATGGAAAGTACATTATTAGGAATTAATCTATCGGTTGGATGTCTGTTTTATTGTCATAACCTTTATCATTGGCAAAAAAAGATACAAACCTAACATGTGCTATTCTAGGCATACTAGATAAACAATTCCGTAGAAATAAAGCAATGTATTTTATATGACACCAGGGAAAGGAGACATAGTAAAGGCAGACATTTGGCCCTTACAGACAGAGTGAATTATCACCTCCATGAGGGTCAAAGGAGTTGTTTACTGGAATAAATCAATATAAATACAGTGGAGTGTGAGCAAATTAGGAAGTAGCATTGGCCTAATGGGGCGTACACATGGGGCAATATCAGCCCCATATCTAAGCGATCTGACTAGAACGCTTAGAAATGGAGCACCGAAAGCTCCTTGTATATCGCTTAGGGCGAAGGCAATGCGCGGTACTACTTGTCGCCATCACCCACAGGGACAGACTGAGCTTGCACTGTCTTTCCTGCTAGATGGTTTGTGAATTATCCAATGGTTGGTGGAAAGCCAATGCACAAGACCCATGCTATACATGTACAGCACCAGTCGGCCTTTGCAGGGCAGGGAGACGAGAGTGATTGGGGCCATGTTATTGCCCCAAATTTGTAGACATGATGAAGACAGTAGAAAAATGGTAATACCACAATGTGATATTATTACAGGCGCTGTAAAGGGATTATCCTCTTAACCAGCAGCTGTTGAGTTGGAGATAGTAGTCCGTCCCTTAAAAACAAGAAAAAAGTAGGCAAAAGGAACAGTGCTATTTTATGTAGGATTAAAAATAGAATATCACCAAACATATCAATTCTTAAGCATGAATGTTAGCAATTTATTAATAAAAACAAATATAATATGAATAAGATTTCATGTAACCATAAAACAAAAATTAAAATAGCAACTTCATGTGAGAAGAGTCACGCCCCCCTTTAAGAAGTAAGAGTATTGTTCCTATTACAGACCTCTCGATTGGCAGCACAGTTAGTAAATATTAGGTACTAGTTCCCAAAATGTTGGCAATGCGCACTCACAATCTCCTGGGGAGTTTTGTTGGTATTGCAGATGTATTGCTGAAAGGCAGGAATATTATCCCTTGGGGTGTCAGTCACGGAATTGGCGATGAATGTCCATGGGATCTATATATCTTGACCTCCAGATAATGAATGCCTCTGAGTCCTGGTCCAGGATTCCTTGGAATGCATAATGATATCCAATGGCATCAGTTGTAACAGGTGTGCTGATAACCTGATGTATTTTACTGGGCAAATTCCTAGCTTTTACAAAGCTTTGAAAATGCTGGGAATGAACCCATGCTTAAGAATTCATATGTTCTATTTTTAATCCTCCTCAAAATAGCGCTGTACTTTTTTCATGATGAGGACAGGGTCTACATCTTCCAATGCAGATTTCCTGGCCCAGCAAAGGAGTTCTGGCGATCATTCTGAGTAAGTTCAGGCTGACTCTTGTGGAAAATGTCTACCGGCTGGTGATCCAGTGTAGCTTCTTCAGATGCAGCAGTGGATCACAGAGGCCATATGTGGCCTTCTTTTCACACAAGATGCCGCTTGTGGCTTTTACATTATGTCTGCCACAAAACTCGTAGGAAGCACCATCAAAACGGGGATTAGTAAGACCTGGTACAGAGTTGTGGAGTCCTACCGTATCATCGGTATTCAACAGTGACCCCCCTAGAGGGATTTGGGCTTCGATGCAGCCGATACACTGGTCGCTGTCCTCTACCCATGTTTCCCTTTTGGAACCGGTATACTCTTGAAGGTTAGCAGATGACTCTTGGGTATGTGTGGTCATCTAGCCAGGTTAGAAACTAGCAGTCAATTTAGGTACTGAAGGAGCAAATGTATCAGGAATCAGGCTGGGTCATACACAAGTAATTAATAATGTGCAGTACAGAAGGATAAGACAGAAGAGATAGCCGAGGTCATTAATTATAATCAGACACTTGGACCGCTGGAGCAGGTGTGAGAACCTATACTCTGGCAGAGAATGTCTGCCAGGAACTTCCTCTTATAGGAGGAGCCTGCTGCAGGACGCTTTAATGACATAATCAATTAACGACACTGCACCTTTAAGAATTATTTCAGTACGGCGTATGCCCCCTAGGCAGAGTGTGCTGACAGCTCACCTCAATAAGACGCCTGCACCACAGAAAGCCAATTGCCTGGGTGTCCCTGCCACCGCCCACACCACCAGTGCCCTCGGACCCGGTAAGTACAACCATGGTCCGAGGGGCTATGCAGGGCCGGCGACAGAGGGGGTCAAGGGGGACAAGTGTAACGGGCCCCAGCGATCTGAAGGGCCCCAATGCCCCGGCATGACCACTGCCTGTACTAGCTGGCCTGTCAGTGACCCTCGCGACCCAGCCGTCTACTGTGCACCATCTGTGTGTGGCTGAGTGTGACTTACTCACTGTGTGCCACTGCCATCTACTGTGTGTGCGCCCTGCCACTTGGCACTCAGAGCCATCTACTCTCTGTGTGTGCATGGCCTGGGGCCGCAGATGCACAGCCGTGAAGTGTGCACCTGAAAGCAGGATCTGGAGCAGTGAAAGGTTCAATGAGGCTCATGCAGAAGAGGGTTGTATGGATTTGGGATTAGGTGGGGGGCCCCAGAAATATCATTGTACAGGGCCCCAAGATTTCTGTTTCCGGCCCTGGGGCTATGACAGTTTCATCCAAAGATGTACCTGAGGTGCAAACAGCATCTACCTCTGAATCGCCCCCAAAGTTGGCAAACATCATGATCCTATCCCAAGTGGAGTCCGTAGTAGCATGTTCCACAAGGATTCATTTCATCTACTTTACTGAAGAAGTTGATGGGATATGGGGCAGCTGTGCTTAAAGTTCTTCATCCATTCAGAACTTTTCTTGTAATCTATTCGCTAATGTCCAATCACTGGTTAATTTGATGGGCAAAAAAAAAGTTCTCGAATTGAAAATCCCCAGGCATTAGAGCCTGTGGCTACCACCTTATTTTATGTTTACCCCCATTAACAGAGCTAATTGAATTCAGCCCTTAGATGCATAGTTATAAATAAAAAAAATAAAACCACCCCAGAGCTGCAAGGCAGCAACCTTTCAGCATTTAAACATTTCAGTAATTAAATGACAATGGACAGGCTTACTGTGTGTGTGCCCTGAAATCCTGGATTTAGTCCTGTCGATGAGGATAAGAGTTGGACAAGTCTGGCATAACTGATGTACTGACTGTACCTGCGTGGCAGCCGTTTGTGTACATACGTCATTCCATCCAACATGACGTGCTTGTTGAAAATATTACTGAAAATAAAATATTTTTCTCCACTTAACAGAGAGGGCTCTCACTTCTGTGAATTGGTGCTTTATTTTTATTTGTATTATTATTTTCTGCACAAGTTTTTAAAATTTCACTTTGTAAGCCAGAAAAGAAAAATAACATTGGCAATATTACCATTTAAAATAGGCAAGTGTGTTGAGCCTTCATCTGTAAGAACATCAGAGGTTGGGAGAGCGTGTGTATGTGTGTGTGTGTGTGTGTGTGTGTGTGTGTGTGTGTGGTTGTGTGTGTGGTTGTGTGTGTGTGTGGGGGGGTGCAGATTACTCCTGTTTCTTCTTCAGTGGCGTAACTACTGTAAGGCAGCCCCAGCAGCCGCTTGGGGGAGCAAGCAGCAGTGGGGTCTGTGTGGGCGCCGGCACCTGCTCGACGCACTGACTTGCTGCTGCCTGCTGCTGCCCATTGACTGAGCACCGGAGGCAAGTCAGCCACAGTGCGGGTGCGGCCATGGCAGAGATGACAAATTCCCCCACTGATTCTATTGACTGTACACAGAGCCGCCATTGGCTACTGTGTACAGGATGTGTGGGCGGATGGGTGTGCTAGGGTGGCCTGGGATGTGTCAGAGCCAAGGGAAGCAGTAGTGTCTGCTGGTCTCTCTTCCTCTCTCCTGCTTCAGCTTCTCTGTTATGTGCGTGACGTTATCACGTCACACGCTGGGGAAACACGCTTGAGAGGAGTTGGGGGGGGGGGCGGTTGGGCACCACAAACTTTTTGGCTGGGGGGAGCAAAATTTATAGTTACGCCACTGTTCTTCTTAGTAAGGTGTCCCTGGTGAAATGACTGGGGAAAAAAAGAAGCAGCAATTTCACAATCTGGAGGCCCGCAGAAGACTTTGATAAATACCACACTGGACATTTTACACTGCTTTAATTAACCACAAAGAAATCTGCTAAGCAACCCTTAAAAACTTAGACAAATCTTCACCTGATCCTATAAGATTTCTGCTATACAGACTGGCCTTCCTCATTATTTTTAATGTAAGTTATATACTATATATATATATATATATATATATATATATACACACATATATATAAACTCATGTATTATAATAAACGGGGAATACTATATTCATTGACCGCAATATACTTTACACTGAGTAACTGCACCAGTTCAGTTACTCTCACACAATTACTCAGAAATATAAATATGATAGTTCTTCACTTTTTTCTACATATAATCTATGTTTTCTCCTTTTAGGCTTGTTTCCACGCAGGCTTTCAAAGACCTGATTTAAAGATATTATTTATTATATGCATTAGAGAATCACTTGACACAGGTTAGAATAAACAAAAACTGGGGTGCAAGAGAAATGCGACCAAATAAAAGAGTGATGTCAACACATTTTTGAAACATAAAAAAAAAATCATAGAAACTCTGCACTCACCAAGGTTTGAGACAGGAATATCTAGGTGGAGAGTGATAAAATGATCTTAAAAATTGACCATTTCTGGGGACTTACTACTGAGAATCGTCTAAACCTCAAGCCTTTGTCCAGATGACTTATTATAAGGATTATATTATCACTTTTTATTCAAATTGCATTGAGCCTTATTAAATCTCATTTAATAATGTTCTGTCTTTGCGTTCTCAAAGAATAATATTGTCAAGGAATCGCTGGAATGCTTGCGAAAATTGCCCCCCTGGAAGGTGGGAAAGGACCCCCATCTTCCTCAGACCCATCAGAATGCATTAACTTTAAAGAAGCTAAAGGTATATTCAAAACTACATTACAGTGAATCAAATACAATACATATTGGAAAAAGCCCTGTATTTACAGTACAAGTACATCTGCCCCTACAGGTTGGGAGTGAGTGCTTAACCCTTTATGTGCCAACATCTCTGTGAGAGATGTTCAAAATATTGGCTAAAATCTAAGCATCGCTCACATTTGTTATATAAATTCAAATAAAAATAGTTGTGTTAAAAAAAGATGATATTCCTGTATAATATAAACATTGCAGGTCATTATGATGGATAACAATGTTTGCTTGGCACTTTTCACACCTTTTTTGCCACTTGGCACTCGCAGGGTTAAATATCAAACTGCTCTGCGTGCAGACCTCCCGCACTGTAGGTTAGAGATTCCCAAACAGTTTCACGAGGATAAAAATAAATACAAACAAGTACAAGACTTCTACAACAGGTCTAATGTGAGCGCAGATATAGCTATTTAAATTGTTTTAAATGATGTACATGGTAATTCAAAGCTAATCACCCAAAGCCCATTTCAGCATTTATTCTTTATTATGTCTCCACTTTGGGAATGCAAAGAGCTGCAGATCGGTTGCTGTGTCCATAGAAACTACTGCACTGATTTTAATTCCAGTTATCATTTGCCTGCTGTTGTCTGGGAGAAAGAGAGTGAGATCCTTTGCAGGGTGCGGCTGTAGCTTTTAATTAGTAATAGATTTTATTATTATTATTATTATTATTATTATTATTATTATTATCATTATTTATTTCTGTAGCACCACAAGGGTTCCGTAGCACCTGACAGAATACATTACTGAGCATAAACAAAAAATGAACAACTTACAGCCAGTACAAGGCAATTTAGGACAAGTACAGCCAACCTTGAGAATGTTGACATTTAAAAAGTGACAGTTACCATGTTAACAGTACTCCGGTTTCCACCCACAATCCAAAAATATACTGGTAGGTTAATTGGCTCCCAATAAATGAACCCTAGAATTTATTATTTACAGTTTCTTATATAGCGCAGCAAATTCCATTGTGCTGTACAATATCTGTGTGTGTGTGTGTGTGTGTGTGTGTGTGTGTGTGTGTGTGTGTGTGTGTGTGTGTGTGTGTGTGTGTGTGTGTGTGTGTGTGTGTGTGTGTGTGTGTGTGTGTGCGTGTACATGTGGTAGGGAATATAGACTGTAAGCTCCACTGGGGCAGGGACTGATGTGAATGGTCAAATATTCTCTGTAAAGTGCTGCGGAATATGTGTGTGCTATATAAGTAACTGGTAATAAATAAATATACTTATGAAAGAAGGTTTGTATAGATCAATGTCTAGATAATTTAGTAGCATGTGTATAGATGTGTATTCATGTTGTACTGTAAAGGTACATGCTGGGGGATATTTTGAAATATATTGTTAATTGTGGGCACTCTGAATTATACCTTTTAAAACATTGGCCAGTGTGTAGGAATGAATGGCGAGTGATGCGCACACTTGCTAGCAGGGGCGTAACTACATATTCGTGGGCCCCATAGCAAAAGTTTGTAAGGGCCCCCTATTTAGCAACTGATGGTGATAAATGTATGTAAAACATATTACTTAGACAGGAAAGGTGGGCCCCCTGCAGCTCTGGGCCCCATAGCAGCTGCACCCCTTGCACCTATGGTAGTTACGCCTTTGCTTGCTGGTCATTCATCCTTTTTTAGCTAGCCAGATCATTCGTCATATGGTTCAGTGTGTATGCACCTTAGACTTTCATTGCCATTGTGTAGGAAACAGGTTTATACTGCTTAGGCTGTATAGTCAGAATACATAATGAATATTACATTGGACATCACATAAATAATCCCCAAACATCCTTGATGTGAGGAGAACTCACACTCTCACAATGGGCTATGGGTCGGCCGAAGTACAATAGAGGACATTTTGCCCTTCATTGCAATTATGTACTGTATATCCTTACTAACTCTCATTGCAACTACGTACTGTATATCCTTACTAACTCTCATTGCAACTACGTACTGTATATCCTTACTAACTCTCATTGCAACTACGTACTGTATATCCTTACTAACTCTACAATCAATGTCTGGTGTAGGATAGATTACATACCCCTCCTCCGCCCCCCTTTAACCCGCTAGAGTGCGAAAGAATGAGACGCTCATGCGCCCCATTCTGTCGGAAGCCCTGCAGCTGGCTGACCATCTCCCCCCCTCCCCACCCCCTCGATGTCCGCTCGCTGACGCTCCCTGCCTGTCACCCTGAAGTTGAGATGAGCAGAGAAGCACCCAGTCCCCGCTCCTCACTGCCAAGTGGGATGCGCAAAAGAGTGAGCCGCTCGTGCAGCACCATTCGCCGCACACGCCCCCTGCCATATCTGATAGATATGTCATGCTGGCGGGCTGGCTGAGGCTTGCTTATCTGGACAATTTAAGCCTCATAAGCCCCATACACACTAGCTGACGGGAGCCTCGGCCAATATAGTTCACACGGTCGGCCAATATTGTGCATCCACACTGAACAATATTGGCCGCCAATATCGTTCATTGACATCACCCTGGCCTGCTTAACATGCAGATTGCTTGGTTATATTTCCATATGACCTGCATGTTCAGTGGATACAATCGTTAATGACGCGTGGGATGATAGACAATATTAAGAACAATATCGCTCAGAAGGCCATTCTAACAATATCGCCTAGTGTGTATGGGGGCTTTAGAGTAGGCAGGTTCTGTCTGGCAAAACAATACAGTCTAGATGTATACATGTATAATAGAGGGAACTAGTTCTTATAATCAGGATGATCTGTATGTACTGTATGTCTGATTAACTTCAGATAAATAACTAGACCCGAGAACATAGGACCAACAGCAGCTTATCCTGCTTAGGGGATACAAAAGTTAGACCGCAACTGGAAAGCACAGGGTGTATGGGACCATAGCTCAGCATGCCTTTGGGAAATATGTACTAGCTGGCCTATTGTCCAGTTATATTATAGGCCAGAGACCATGATAACAAGACATCAATGAAACTACCACCAACAGGTCACAGTTATTCATGCTAACACCCTAGGCACGACTGATCTCTACACATCCAAACAAGTAGTAGTAGTAGTAGTAGTACGTTTATTTATAAGGCGCCGCAAAGTGTCCGCAGCGCCGTACATAGCAAAAAAAAAATAATAATTACAAGGTAACGTACAGGGTGTGTTGAAAGATACAGTATAAATAGGGGTATAACTGGTAGAACTAAAATCAGCATCAGTTCAGAAGTAGGTGTCAAAATTGTCAAGGAGACTGAAGATGAAGTAGAGGAAGGGAAGAACAGGACAGGAGCACAGGTGAGGTAATGAGGTAGGGTGAGTACGTGAGGAAGGAGGGCCCTGCTCATAAGAGTTAACATACTAAAAATAGGTGGGTGGACGAACGAAATACAATAGGATAAGTAGGAACGGAGGAGAACGGAGGCAGGATAGGAGGATCAAAAGAGGTTAGGAGGAGGGATAGGCTAGTCGAAAAAAGTGGGTTTTGAGGGAGCGCTTGAAGGAGGTTAGGGAATCAGATAGCCTGATGGGTGGCGGGAGGTTGTTCCAGTGCAGGGGGGCAGCGCGAGAGAAATCTTGGACACGGGAGTGGGAGGAGGTGATTAGGTGAGAGGTCAGTCGGCGGTCAGCGATGGAGCGAAGAGGACGGGAGGGAGTGTGGATAGAGATCAGTGAAGAGAGGTAGGGAGCTGTGGAGGAGGAGAGAGCCTTGTAGGTGGTGGTGAGGAGTTTAAAGAGAACTCGGAAAGGAATGGGGAGCCAGTGAAGAGATAAACAGAGGGGGGAGGCGGAGGTAGAGCGGCGGGAGAGGAAGATAAGCCTAGCAGCAGCGTTAAGAATGGATTGGAGAGGTGCGAGGCAGGTGAGAGGTAGCCCAGAGAGAAGGATGTTGCAGTAGTCAAGGCGGGAGATGACAAGAGAGTGAATGAGAATTTTGGTCGCGTCAGTGGAGAGGAATGGTCTGATGCGTGAGATGTTGCGTAGGTGAAAGCGGCAAGACTGTGAGAGAGCACGAATGTGGGGGGTGAAAGAGAGGGAGGAGTCAATGATGACACCGAGGCAGCGCGTTTGGTCGGTGGACGTGATCTCGGTTTCACCAATGCTGATGGAGATAGTGGGAGAAGAGGGGATGTTCGGGGGATGGAAGATTAGAAGTTCAGTTTTAGCCATGTTTAGTTTCAGGAAGCGTTGGGTCATCCAGGCTGAAATGGCCGTGAGGCATTCGGAGACCTTGGACAGGAGTGATGGGGATAAGTCGGGGGAGGAGAGATAGATTAGGGTATCATCAGCATAAAGGTGGTAATGAAAACCATAGGAGCTGATGAGGGTGCCCAGAGAGGTGGTGTAGAGGGAGAAGAGGAGAGGGCCAAGGACTGACCCTTGGGGAACACCGACTGGCTGGGGGGTAGTAGGAGAGGAGGAGCTCGGAGTGGAGACGGAGAAGGAGCGATCGGAGAGGTATGAGGTGAACCAGGAGAAGACCGTGCCAGTGATGCCAAAGGAGCGGAGGGTGTTGAGCAGGAGAGGGTGGTCAACAGTGTCAAAGGCAGCCGACAGATCAAGCTGGATGAGGATAGAGAAGAGGCCTTTGGATTTAGCTGATAGTAGATCGTTAGTGACTTTGGTCAGGGCAGTTTCAGTGGAATGTAAAGGGCGGAACCCGGATTGGAGGGGGTCTAGAATGGAGTTAGCAGTAAGGTGGCTTAGGAGACGATTATAGGTCAGACGTTCTAGGAGTTTGGAGGCAAAAGGGAGGAGGGAGATGGGCCTGTAGTTGGATGAAGAGTTGGGGTCCAGATTTGTTTTTTTGAGAATTGGGGAGACAAGAGCGTGTTTGAAGGAGGAAGGGAAGATCCCAGAGGATAGGGAAAGATTAAAGAGGTGAGCCAGGTAAGAGCAGACTGATGGATTGAGACGACGGATAATATTGGAGGGGATAGGATTGAGCGGGCAGGTGGAGGGAGAAGCGGATTGAAGGATAGAGTGGACTTCAGCAGCAGTGGTGGGGTAAAATGAGGACAGGGGTTGGAAGGAGGGGAGTGGAGATGTAGGAGGGGAGGAGGGAGAGGGTGAGGTCATGGCAGCAGTGATGGCAGTCCTGAGAGAGGAGATTTTGGTTGAAAAGTAGGTAGCAAAATCAGGGGCTACGATGGAGGACGGAAGAGCTGGAGGAGGGGGGGAGAGCAAGGAGTTGAAGGTGGCGAAGAGCCTGCGAGGATTGGATGATTGGGAAAACAATCACATGAAACCAAATTGGCCACCATGCGTGCCACCTTAGGGCAGAACAGTAAATCATGTGTTATGATTACATTGGAAGCAATGGGAATATGCCAGTTTGACTTGGTGGTGACTGGTATAGAAAGAGAGCAATAGCAAATAAGTCAGTAGGAGAGGGATGCCATGAGGAGGTCAAAGGACCAGAAGGAGTGGAGATTGAATTAAAAAGAATCTACTGTAGTTACAGGAGGAGGAAGGAGAGATGAATAAACACAGAAGAAATGAGCATTAGGACGGTACAGGCCCATACACACATGACAATACGCTCCATGAGTGATATTATCAAGCATTTTACATTGCAAACAATATAGGTAACACTGAATGATAAAGGCTTAATGATATCATTAACTATTTTGTTCCGTGATGTCACCGGGAACCCACTAAGTACATACAGTCTTTGACAATATAGCGTTCATCGTTTGTTTAGCACACACACTAGGTGATAGTATGAATGATATCACTCAGAAGGGCTAAAAGGAGCAATATCGTTCATTATGTCACGCAATGTGTACTCTCCTTTATTATATACTTGTGAATGAACAATTTATGTTAGTAGTTGTCTAGGTGACATATTGTTAGAAGCTGCATCATGCTCTCAGTAGCTGTGCAAAATCGTAGAAAGCTGTAAATAGTCAGGAACACAATGCCCATCATTTCTGCAATGCTGTGAGCAGTCCCCATCACTCCCTTGTGTACCTTCTCTATGACCTCATCTTTATGACCCTTAAAAAACTGGCCATTTTTAATGAAATTCACATGTTTTGCTGGGCTTTTCCAGTTATAACAGAATTCAGTGGAAATGGAGGCAACACGGGAAAAACCTGGGACTACAGCGCATTGAAAACTGGTTCTAAGTCAGGTATGACCCTGCAAAATCACGGGTAAAAAATCACAGGTCAGACCCAGGATTTGGGTGGAAGTTTGTCAAATTGTTCTCCGGTGATTCCCCCTTGATCCACCCAGGAAGGTTGCATGCAATATTGATTGTCGTAATCGCAGGAAAAGAGTCCAAATGCAGATTAATTGCATAGTGTATGGTTGCCTTATGAGACATTGGTGGACAGGGTTATCTCATGAAGATTTAACAAAATGTTTATTACAAATACTACAAATTGATTTGCATTTACTTGAACACTAACATATTGTTCTTGGCTTGGATTGGCTCGGCCGACCTCTCGAAAAGTCAGATGTGCTTACATGTAAATACAGACATCTGGGTATAGTGTGCAGGTGCAGTAATAAAGTGTATATACAACTGCAAATCAAACCAATAAAACAGACATGACCTCCCGGCTGTGTCTAATTCTGAATTTCTCCATTCCATTCCATTAAATATGTTAAATAAAATAAAAAAATGTACATTGTGTCACTTATTTCATTTGTTAGTACCACAGAGAAAATATAAAGATATAAACCAACTGTTTGCCATAGGCCATAGGGTTGCCATAACTAATGTTACCGACTCAGAAATAGAACAGCAATTCAGAATTCTAAACAAGCTGAACTACTTTCTGGAAAAGCCCAAAACTTATCCAGAATATATAGTGGAAAGCCTACTGTAATTTCTGGATGCTCTCCTATTGAAAATCCCGGAACAACATAATAATGTGTCAGTAAAAAAGAATTATCAGTATAACATTTTTCATTTAAATATATTTGCAAAGGTTAGTATCCTTCCATATCAGCATATCAACCTCCCAATAACAACCTATATAAAATTGTTAAATACCCCATAGATGCAGTTATCTCAAAGCATGGATTGTTATAGTTATATACTTTATTTTAGAGCTGTAGAAGGTATTAACACTTTCTAAATTAAAATATACAATGTATAGTTAAAAAAATGTGTTTGCTTTAAATATTCTTAACTTTGTGTGGCACTAATAACTCACCAGCTAATTCTGATTGTTTTTAGGGTGCGTAGTGCGTACACACTAGACGATTCATTCTATGAGCGATATCATCAACGATTTTCAAAATATATAGTGCATACACACTAATGATATCATTCATTGACGTTACTCAGACCCCCCCTCCTAACATGCAGTCATTGACAATATATTCAAATCGAGTTGCATGTACAGATGGTAGGCGGAGTCATTAACGACCCACAGGATATTGAACGTACACCCTAAGCGTTATTTTAAATTTCACTCGGAATGTGGGAGGAAACCGGAGTACCCGGAAATTCACACAAGCACCAGGAGAATATACAAACTCCACACAGTTAGGGCCATGGTGAGAATCGAACCCATGACCTTAGTGCCGTGAGGCAGTAATACTAACCATTACACCGTCCGTGCTGTCATTATATCCATTATATGCCAAAATATCACTTAGAACCATCCAAATTGTCTTCAGTGAATTCAAATTAAGAGGGATATATTTTTCAAAGCATCAAGAGCGATAAAGAAAAGAAAGATAAAGGAGAAACCAATCAGTTCAAGTAATTTTGTAGACACCACATATAAAATGAAAGCTAGAAGCTGATTGGTTAGGGCTTTATCTCTCTCTACTTTTCCTCTCTACATGCATTGCTAAATCTCCGCTCAGCCCTAAACACCCTAAACTAAGTCCTGTGTGAACTCATTTTGACTTCTAGCGATGTTACATTAGTTCTTGATGGAGTAAATCAAAGGAAAACCAATGTGGCAGAGCAATGAAGAGGGACTAGCATCATTTTTCATCCACCAAATATACAAAAAAAAATTGCTGACCAAAGGGCTCTCAAATGTAAAAGAAAAAAAAAGAAATTGCTAAAAATAAACAAGCCTCAAACTAAGCAATAAAGAACTGTTTGAAATGACATTCTATTCTAATTCTGCCTTTAAAGTTTTAATATTGGCTTTTAATTCCATTTATTTCTTAAAATGTTTATTTTTATCCGTTCCGCTATAGAAAGTACCGGCAAGTGACCAGAGTGTGCAGGGAAAATTTTGTGTGAATACCATGGTTGATTAAGCAGCATTTAAGCTTTGTTGATCCCTTATAAGTACAGTATGTTTAAATCGGTGACATACATCTGAAGAATGGCCTTAAATGTTCAATTTCCGCAATAAATGCAAACCCTTATTATGCCTGATTGATGCTTGCACAGTGGGCGGCGATGCTTTTCTTCAAATAAGCATTAAACAACAAGTTCTTCATCATGGTTTAAACTACAATAAAACACTGCATTGTCCATTGGTATTCCTCATTCTTAAGTAATCTGACTAATTCAACAATGATTGGGAAACATTCTGTTTTTGGGCAACACTGATAAAACAGGACAAAAACATCCAGAAACGCTCGGCTCCGATTATCAGATTGTGCAAACATTTCCAAAAAACCTTGGGTCACGATATCATGTACAGTAGTGTGCTAGCAATCTTAATAATCAAGCCATAATTACTATGATTCTTTTTGTTTATCTCATTATCCTTGTGGGCGGGCATATGCAAACTAACCATCCATGCACCTGAAAATTGCCAGATTTTTCAATAAAATGGTATAGTGGTGTGTACTTGCCGATATCGGGACTGAAAGAAGATTTGTGCTGTTTGTAGCCGGCTTAAGGGTTAAGGTGCATACATACAATGCAATTTGAGCTTCCGATTCAGACTATAAAGTTAGCACAAATCGTACAGTGTGAATACAGCTTGCAATGCCGATGCGCGCCACCGTGGGCACAGCATCGCAAGAAAAAAATAGGCTGTACAGGTATGCCAATTTTTAGAATATTGTATACAGCCTAGTGTTCTAGTATAGTCATAACTGTCCACGGTCAAAATCTCAAGTGAATATAGTCAAGATTGTACAGTTCTGGGCTCTGTGGAATTCAAGGGAAATCCCATTGTCAGAATCTTACACAGCTAAAATCTCACTGTGTGTATGTACCTTTAGCACAAAGACAAAGGGGGTATTCAATGTCAGGGGCACGGCTGTCGAGCTTGCCCCTGTCCCGTTCTCGCTTTGAAAGGGGCGTGGCCGCGAGCTGAGGCCGGAAATAGACCAGCTCCGGCCGGGAGCTCATCTATTTCCGGCTTTTCTCGGCAGAACGAGCCCGACAGCTTGTGATGTCGGGCTCATTCTGCCGAGAACCCCTGTTCAATGCTGTCGGGGAAGACAGCATTGAATAGGGCCCCGCAGCCATCTCCCCTGTCGGGAGATGGCTGCGGGAGCACGACAAACATTGAATACCCCCCTTAGTATAATATATAACAGATGTGCCCTCATTCACCTTGCGTTTTCCGTCATATGGTGCGAAGGCACGTGACCCAAGACGCCATAACACAGCCAGTTTCCTTTCACATTGTAAATCTTTATTGTACCATATACCACAGTCACAAGACTTGTAGTGTACTGGGGACTCCCCCATCTCTTGCCTTTTTCTCAGAATAGTGTGTTTTATGCAGTGCACTAGTTGTGTACGGAGGTACATGTAGCATGTGCTTTTGTAGGGCTTTGCATTACAAAATTGTAATAAATTATTTAACAAACAAAACATGGGCCCTTATTCTGATTGACGCGGACTTTACCGCGTACTTACGGATCACGTCTTTACGGCGTCTGCGCATGCGTGGAGAACGCTACGCGCATGTGCCACGCCTTGACTCGGTACCAGTTCGGGCAAATCCCGTCCAAAACTGTTCACCGCTATCAGTCGGGAAATAGGGGCGTATTATGGGCGTCATGCGGAATGACACATGGGCGTAGTTTCAAAGTGGGCAAAACGGGGCGGAAACATGGGCGGACACGGGGGAGTACATTTATGTTGGGGGGCGTACATTCGGAAACCACTCCGAATGCACGCGATCAAAAAGGGCAGAAATGTGCGGTGTCCACAAGTGTACTATTGCTTTGCGGACACCACTCGTTCATGCGGTAGGCGAACGTACGCCTAATGACTACAACCATTAACACCTGAACCCAATAGAATCTACTCCTTTACTCATTACTCACTAATAGGCCGCTTGTCAGTGCTTTAATTGAAACCATTGCTGCTTCAAGGAAACCTTACTAGTCCCCCACATATGCTGTACTTGTCAGACACTTTCAAACTGCTAACAATGGACATGACAGAATATTAATACTAGCAATACAGAAGATATATAATAGTGGGTTGTTTGGCGTAAATACTCCGCTTACGGGCGGTAGCACCGCTTGGCTCCCGTTCGGATGCGGTATTCCCGAGCATACTCTGTAATACTCTGTAATACCGTGCCGAATCGGAGTGTTTCTCCCGCACACGCATGGTTTGTATGTCGTCCGTAAACACGCCCTGTTCTTAAAGAGTGAGTCCGTCCGAATGCGGAGGACACGTGGGCGTTTCTACGGACGATGGCCGCATGCGGCAAAACACCGTGGCGTGCGGACCGCTCCGTAAGAATGCGGGAATATCCGCACAGATCAGAATAAGGGCCATGATGCTGCTCAGTCACATTTTTAATGGTGAACCAAGCAAGACTATTTTTTTTACTATATCAGCAGAACCTCCAGAGGTGTGTCATACAGTATGTGATGATGGGAGCGGTTATCTGCTCTCTAATGGATAGGACGATACAACCCATTGTAATGAGATAAACTGTTTTACTAAACAGATTACACTACACAGACAGCAATATATCAATAGACAGAGATTGCAATGAAATCCATCTACTTTTCTGATAAGAGGAAAACATCCCAGCAATCCCCAGATGCCCAAAACATGGAAGTTCAATCTTTCCCATTGAATTACCAATCCATTACATATTGCATTTACACAAGACTGATAAAGAAAAATAAGGATATTAGGATGGAAGCAGTGCATTTCATTCCATATTTTAAACAGGCCTGGCAAACCTGTGGCTCTCCAGATGTTGTCAAACTACAAATCCCATCATGCCTTGCCACAGTTTTGCTATAAGGGAGTGTTAAAACTGTGGCAAGGCATGCTGGGATTTGTAGTTTCACAACATGTGGAGAGCCACGGGTTGGCCTGTCCTGTATTAGAAATATAACAATATACTGTACATTTAACAGACTAAGGGGGGTATTCAATCTAGGATCACGGCTGTCAATCCCTGCCGACAGCCGTGATCCTGGCCCATTTGTGGTCAGCCCGACAGCTGAATGACAGGCGGGATTCAATGTCAAAGGGGGCGTGGCCACGAAAATGGATGTGGATTGGCGATCTGTGGCCGGGATCGCAACAATCCATGGCCGTTATCGGCAAAATGGCCTGACAGATTCCAAAGTCGGGCCCATTCTGCCGTGATCCCGCTTCAATGCTGTCACTAAAGACAGCATTGAATAGGGAGCCGCTGCTATTTCCCCCGTCTGAAATAGCGGCAGCACATTGAACACCCCCCACTCTGACATAAATGAGAAAATGGTTAATATTCTTCATTTTATAAAGCGGGGTGCACACTTACCCAGCCCGACATCACCACCAACGGGACCCGGTATGCGGCAAGTGCATGCACACTTGTTGATGGTGGATCTGATTGGGAATAGCTCACAGCATGTCATCACTAGCGACATCTCCAGTCTGCCCTACTCGCAGTAGCACACATATCATGGGTACACACTAGACGATGTACCCGATAAAATATGTTGCCCGATCGCGAGGATCTTGTGACATACAAACATCCCTCACTTAACGACCTAACTGTTTATCGACCACCCAGACTTACGACCCTGGCCTTCGTTTAGCGTCCGTGCTGTGACTCCTCGGACTTACGACCCCGCCTGCTCTGATTTACGACCTGCCTGCCTCCCCTCTCGCAGTTACGACCTGCCCAGCCTGTGTAGCGACCCGCGTCTCAGAAGTATTAAGGGGTTTTATATAGGTTGGGAACAACCAATTCGCTTAACGACTGGGTCGTAGGAACGGAACCTGGTCGTTAAGTGAGGAATGTCTGTATTGTCTAATCATGTATGTATACCCAGTTTAAGTTTACAGAGTTACTGGAAGAGACGTTCTCTAACAAAATAATTACTGTAGGTAGCAGTAGAAAATATCTGCAGCCATAACCAACAAGCAATTTGGGATTCTAGCTGCTTGACCATGATATTTACATATTTGCATCTAGGACAGTTACCTGTATAATTAATGTAATCTCTAAGTAGGTTCACTGCTAACGCAGTAATTAATGTAGTTTTATAATCCTTAATAAACCTTGGCTATTTTACTATATCTTGCTGTAGCTATAATTTGTTGCATCATACAGTATGTGAGAGATTAACGCAATTTCCTTCATGTTTCATTGATTTGCCCAAAACTACCACTATTAATATGGTAATAGCCTTCTTAAGCAATTATCGCTTGGTGCTGATCAAAGTTCCAAACACAAACAGACTATAAAAAGCATCAGCAATGACATAAAAGTACATACTCATCATCTACTAGAGAACACATACGACGAGCAAAAAGAAAACAATTCTGTCTCTAGGCTATACATGCAATCTGTAACACGGACCCTGCAAACAGTGATTGCCTTGTAAACACTAAACGCCCATATTAAATATAAGGGAAGTAGATGGAACAGATATCTGTCTTCTAGACATGCCTCGTACTGTCTGTGAGACAAGGATTTCCCTGTTTTGAAGGGCAGCTGAGTTAAGTGGTGTGTAAACGGAGACACACAAGGACAAGACAGCTAAATGGCAGTTCATTAAGACAACAAGTCCATTAGTTGGAGCAGACTGGCTGCTGTGTCTGAGCTATTATCAATTATAGGGTCAGAGAAATGCATAATATTTAAGAACGGATATGGGATAAATGAACTAAGTGTGTGGCGATATGCAGAAATGTATTTTTATTTTATCGTGAACCAAATGCTCTGCACCACAGAGGGTTAAATTCCCTTAGTTGAGCATCAGGGTAAACCAAGTTCAGGGGGATTGGACCAGATTAGGGAAAACAGCTGGTGTCAGATGGATTTCTTTGATTAATATAGTCCTCTATTTAGTACTTTTTTTTATATATATAAAACTTAAGGGAGTTAATAGGGTCTTATGAAGGCAGAGATTAACATAAATCTTATAATTATTTTCTGATATATGTATAAGTATGTTTTTGCTTTTTTACTCCTGGTTGCCTGCACTGTACTTGAAGGAAACATTGTACTATATTTACTTACCAGGCTAGGTATCGAAACAACTACATCTATGCTTAAGGAATACACTACTTACAGTGGCAAATGCAGGATTTTTAGAGGGGGGTTTCCAAATGTAATCCAAAAACTCCCACTCTGCAGCGCATTGGAGTAAAGCTGGGTACACATCTATACAATCCCTGTTTTCTTGTGAGCGTTCAATCGACCATACACGACCGGCAGTCCACAAACACCAGCTGATACGCACGTACACACCTATACAATTTTACTTGCGACGTCCGATCTACTCCCGTCCAAACAATTGCAACAAAAAGATTGTACCACTGTACACACTCTCTCGATTGTCATTGTCATTGCATGATGGTTAACACCCCTGCTGCACAGGTACTTGTAGTGCGACGTAAAAAGTTAAGTCTGGCAAACTGCTCTGAAGAACGGTGTATCTGGCCGTCTAGATGTAGTCAGCCGGCAGAGTGACGAGAGACAGACATACGGCAAATAGCTATGGTGCGCGTCTAGATGTAGTCAGCCGGCAGGGTGACTAGAGACAGACATACGGCAAATAGCCGGGGTGCGTGTCTAGATGTAGTCAGCCGGCAGGGTGACGAGAGACAGACATACGGCAAATAGCCGGGGTGCGCGTCTTGATGTAGTCAGCCGGCAGGGTGGCGAGAGACCGACATACGGCAAATAGCCGTGGTGCGCGTCTAGATGTAGTCAGCCGGCAGGGTGACGAGAGACAGACATACGGCAAATAGCTGGGGTGCGCGTCTAGATGTAGTCAGCTGGCAGGGTGACGAGAGACAGACATACGGAAAATAGCTATGGTTCGCGTCTAGATGTAGTCAGCCGGCAGGGTGACTAGAGACAGACATACGGCAAATAGCCGGGGTGCACGTCTAGATGTAGTCAGCCGGCAGGGTGACGAGAGACAGACATACGGCAAATAGCTGGGGTGCGCGTCTAGATGTAGTCAGCTGGCAGGGTGACGAGAGACAGACATACGGAAAATAGCTATGGTTCGCGTCTAGATGTAGTCAGCCGGCAGGGTGACTAGAGACAGACATACGGCAAATAGCCGGGGTGCACGTCTAGATGTAGTCAGCCCGCAGGGTAACGAAAGCCGACATACGGCAAATAGCCGTGGTGCGCATCTAGATGTAGTCAGCCGGCAGGGTGACGAGAGACAGACATACGGCAAATAGCCGGGGTGCGCATCTAGATGTAGTCAGCCGGCAGGGTGACTAGAGACAGACATACGGCAAATAGCCGGGGTGCGCGTCTAGATGTAGGCAGCTGGCAGGGTGACGAGAGACCGACATACGGCAAATAGCCGTGGTGCGCGTCTAGATGTAGTCAGCTGGCAGGGTGACTAGAGACAGACATACGGCAAATAGCCGGGGTGCGTGACTAGATGTAGTCAGCCGGCACGGTGACAAGAGACAGACATATGGCAAATAGCCGAGGTGCGCGTCTAGATGTAGTCAACCGGCAGGGTGACTAGAGACAGACAAACGGCAAATAGCCAGGGTGTGCGTCTAGATGTAGTTAGCCGGCAGGGTGACGAGAGACAGACATACGGCAAATACCCGGGGTGCGCGTCTAGATGTAGTCAGCCGGCAGGGTGATGAGAGACAGACATACAGCAAATAGCCAGGGTGCGCGTCTAGATGTAGTCAGCCGGCAGGGTGACTAGAGACAGACATATGTCAAATAGCCAGGGTGCGCATCTAGATGTAGTCAGCCGGCAGGGTGAGGAGAGACAGACATACGGCAAATAGCCAGGGTGAGCGTCTAGATGTAGTCAGCAGGCTGACTACATCTAGACGCGCACCCCGGCTATTTGCCGTATGTCTGTCTCTAGTCATTCTGCCGGCTGACTACACCTAGACGGCAAGATACACCGTTCTTCCCATGAGCGGTTTGCCGGACTTAACTTTTTACGTGGCACTACAAGTACATGTGCAGCAGGGGTGTTAACCATCATGCAATGACAATGACAATCGAGAGAGTGACTACATGCTGTGCTGTAGGAGAGATCATGCAGCTAGTCAACGCCCACATGGGCGTTCCAGCTTTGGGAGTATAATCGCAAGAATGGCCAGTATATCGATCGAACGTGTGTACACACTGCGCTTTTGTTCCGATATGGGCCCGTCCGATCGGATGAATATTAAACAGCACTGAACCTTCGACCGACCGAGTATGGACGGACAAGACCGTTTTTGCCCGTTAATCGATCGTACAGAAGGAGTCGGGACAGTGTACACACCTATTCAATGGAACGGCCGTTTGTCCCAGAACGGAAGAACGGCCCAACGATTGTATATATGTGTACCCAGCTTAAGTACGGGAGTCTGGGAGAGCGGTAACAGTCCTGAAAATTGGTATTTTTACACACTGGATAAAGTATGTAATATAGTATTAATATTTATCAGTACAAACGGTCTATAGCAGTGGTGGCCAACCTGTGGCTCTTGAGCCTCATGCGGCTCTCCCCCTTGTAAAGTGCGGCTCCTGCTCCCACTGCTGCCCGCCGCCCACCGTCCGTCCCAGTCCCCCTGCTGCCGGTTCCCTGAATCCCTTCTCCTTCTGAGGGGAGGAGAGCGCGCATCGCGCATCTCTCCTACCCCTTACTGTGCATCCTTGTGACTGGGCCATCCGCCAAGCAGAGCTCGTGGGCCAGCAGCCAATCAGGAGCCGGCCAGCGAGCTTTGATTGGTGGGCGGCCCAGTCACAGGGAAATGAGGGGAAAGGAGACGCGCAGTGTACCTGTGCTCTCCTCCCATCGGTGACATGACAGGAGGACTGCAGGGGGACACCAGACTGTCCTCTCCCCACCTGGCAGCAGCAGCAACAACGGTGAGTGCTGCTGCTGGGAAATTTGCACTGTGGGGGCATAGCAGTTTGTGGCACTGTGGGGGCATAGCAGTTTGTGGCACTGTGGAGACATAGCAGTTTGTGGCACTGTGGGGGCATACCAGCTTTTTGGCACTGCGGGGGCATAACCGGCACCGTGTGGTGCATACCTGGCACCGTGGGAAGCATATGTGTATCTGGCACTATTGGGGGCATATGTATATATGGCACTGTACTATTGGAGGCATATTTGTATCACACCCACCCAAGGGGTCAAAATAGACTACATCCCTTTTTTTGGCGCATGCGCCTTCGGCGCGCACATGATGTCGGCTTTTTAGCTTGACTACCGATATTTTTCAGCTCTTTACCTCTGACCGGTTGGCCACCCCTGGTCTATAGTATAGGCTGTTTCAGGGAAAGGTTAAACATATAATAAATAAATACATAAAAATAATAGAGCCAGTACTGCACTTTCTAAGCTCACAATCTCCCACTTCATGGAAAGGCTCCTGTCTCTTCCTCCTGGCAGCTACTCTCTGGTCCATTGCAATGTTTGAGGGCTCAGATCCACATATACAGAAAAGGTGGTAGAAGAAGCTGGTACACTAGGCATGTGCAATCAATTTTAAATGCTGCTGCTAGGCTGATCTTCCTTGCAAGACGCTCATCGTCTGCTGATCCGCTCTGCCAGTCCCTCCATTGGTTGCCTGTATATTACTGTATTCAATATAAAACACTTCTACTTGCATATAAAGCTATTAACCATACTGCACCAGCATATATCTCTGCACTTATCACAAAATATCTCCCATCTCAACCACTACGCTCTACACAAGATCTGCGTCTCTCTTCTGCACGGATCACTAGCTCCCATTCACTATGACAGGACTTTAATCTGGCTGCTCCCATCCTATGGAACGCCCTTCCACGCACATTAAGACTCTCCACCAGTCTCCAAACTTTCAAGCGTTCCCTGAAAACTCACCTCTTCAGGCAAGCCTATCATATTTAAGTTCTACATGCATAACCCTCCGAGGCACTTATGTATTATATAGCTTCCCTTCTGGACTTGTAACTTGGTGGGACTGCTATGCTATTACTGGTGCCTGTCCTTGTGTTTCCCCCCTATATCCCTATAGATTGTAAGCTTGCAGCAGGGCCCTCCTACCTCCAAGTCTGTCTGTTGTTACCCAGTTTGTCTTATCACTGTTTTCTATTGTAAAGTGCAAAGGAATCTGCTGCGCTATATAAGAAACTGTAAATAAATAATAAATAAATGTGCAGCAGCTCTGCTCTGTCCCTTACACTGCATGATGTGGTGGCAGCTCTATTGATCATAATATATACCAGTGCTATTGTTGTCACTTGCCAAGAGGTAGGGGGGTTTCCGGGCAACCATAAACCCCGCTCCCATTATACTGTATGTTGTGGCCATAGTTCTTGTATTTATACTGTTGCGGGGACAGCATAGTTCCACATGAAGTGAATGTGGAGCAACAGGATCAGGATTTAGACCAGCAGCAGCAGGACTGATTAGGTCCAGTCAAAGTTTTCATATAAGATCTGCTGGAATCATGGTTTTGCTAATTAACATCACCTGTGGTTTCCTGTTAGACATCTGTTCAGAGCAGAGGGTCAGGGTTCCCAATGCCAGATAGTGGCTGGGTAATAGGCTTGGGGTGTGGGGATTACACTAGGGACCCTGGAGTGTTGGTGCCACATTGTGAAGCCTGAGTGCATATTGCCTGCTGAAAACCTGCAATGCTGTGACTTGCCAAACTGTCAAGCCTAAATGCTGTTTACCTGCTATAAATAAAATAAACAACTTTGTTTTTATCCAGTGTAACCTCTGGTTGGGGAGGTGGGGTTTTCTGGGTAACTGGAAACTACACCTCCATTTGCCTATGAAGGTTATACCTCTAAGTGCACTAAAGGCCCATACGCACTGGGGGACTTTGAGCTGAAAGCAGCTCAGTTTACTGTCTGAGTTGCTTTTAGCTCAAAAGCCGCCCAGTGTGTACGGGGCAGCGATAAGCGGTGATGCGCGCTCCTGCATCATCACTGGCATGGCCGCTCATCTGCTGGTATTACCAGCAGATGAGCCACGGAGTGGACAGATTTCCATAGCATCCACCCCAGGAAAAAATCTCTAAAATGAGCAAAAAAGGCTCATTATGAACTGAGCATTTTTTAGCGATTTTTCCCATCATCTGTCAATATACACATTGGGCAAAAACACCCAGTGTGTATGCACCTTATTGTCCACCCAGCTGTATTCTGGATCATTTAACCACAAAATGTATATACTCAGAACATAATTTACATTAGTTTTGCATTTTATCATTTTGCACTGCTCCCCAACTTTACTCATGATCAGGGCCAGATTATGCCTTCGGGAGGCCCGGGGCACTTTAGACAGGGGGCCCCCTCCCACTTGTCATTACTGTCCGCAAACTGTACAGGGGAATATTACACTGTCAAAACACAGAGTAAAGGCAGTATAAACTTGGTCAATGGGGGGGGGATATATATATATATATATATATATATATATAAATATTACCACATGAAAAGCCTGTGTTTGTCCCTATGTACCTTACTCTGTAGAAGCCCTGACAGGTTCAGCGCTGCCCCTGATTAAAAACCCTCCCATGACAAGGCCGCTGCTGCTGAGATCAGCACAAGCCTCTTTGCCTCTGACCTCTTGTGCAAAGTCTCATGGGACTTAGTCAACTCCCAGTAATGCACTGCACACTTGTGCAGTCAGTGTGCCTTGGCTCCCGATACTCAGCATCATTAATCATTGTCACATTTGCAGATAGGTGAAGCTGCGGCACTACCCCACTCCCATGCAAAAAAAACCTTTAGCTAAACAAAAATATATATATTTTTTAAATACATGCCAACCATGGGGTACTGACCCCCTGTGCCCCGCCCCCTTGATCAAGCCCTGCTCAGGATAACTTTGCTATTAAAACTGGGTATTTTTTTTTTATAGAAAAAATGTGGCACACTTCCACGCAATACAGCGGTTAGAAAGACAAACAGCTTTGCATAGACAGTAACCCGTGACACAAACATAACTTTTACAGAAAATGTTACAACTTCATTTATGTTGGGATAACATTGCTTGTCATTCATTAACGCTCACAGACCCTCTGCTGCATTCTAAATGCAAATGGCATATGCAAGAATAGAACAGTGAGAGCTAGACTTTGAAATAGTGTGCAATTGCCTAGACTCCAGAAAAGAGTCTGGCAATCTCCTTGAAGCTGGTCCAGACACAGAAGCGATGGAGGAACCCAGCGTGAATACATGATTCACTAACGGGAGGGCTGAAATGTTGACTAATATGGTGATAGGTTTACAGACATTGTTCTGTAACATCAGCTTGTGCATAACTTATTTTTTTAGTATATTAAAAAATAAAATACAGAGGGTAGAAAACACCTGTGTTGTCTAGCCACAAACTATACCCATGTTCACAGTTTGCTTGCCAGATGTTGATAGAGATGCAGTATTTTATTAAGACTTTGTAAACATAATTATTCTATAAAAAAAAGAATGCAAAGTATAATACAAACCGGAGCCAGTTAAATGAGTAATTGCAACTCATACAGAAAAGTTCGAAAACCCAGAGATTTGTCATTACAACTGCCTGACGAGCAGCTCTCCGGTGACAGGAGAAATAACCCCAATTTTGAATCTGCTTTCAGGCCAACCTCTTGCAGAAATTGCACTTAAATTGTTATTATAGGCTATACTCTGCCACGTCTCACCACTGCTAATCCAGTAAAAACAGGAATACAGAGAAGGTTCTACCGTAAGCTAAAACACTGCTCGGTATAAACTGGTTCAAATAAAAATTGACAAAAAGTAGATAAAACATGCCCATCCCCCTTTTCCGTTTACCCTCATTTACAACAGTAGCTGCCCATTGGCTAGACACATGTAAGGTTACAAAGTTTGAACAAATGTAACTGCATACTACATTGCTCAATTTGTGAATTCTCTATTTAGTGATAAATGCTGAATTAGCCCCAAAGACATTGCAGTTTTCTTACTAATTAGGTGATTCGGTACTTATGTAGTATCTGGGCGTCCGATTTAGAAATCGGATCGCATCGCATTGCATCGCATGCGACCAAATCGTATGCGATGCGATGGTCAAGATTTTTCCATAGGATTCAATGTTAAAATGGTCTGAGTCCATTTTAACATAGAATTCAATGGGAAAAAGGGGTCCTTTTCCTTTCCCCACTATCCAAGTGGGCATGGAGTTGGATATAAACCTGTGGCGAGCGTAGCGAGCCACCGTGCCCGAAGCGTGGCGAGCGTAGCGAGCCCCGCGAGGGGACACAGAATACTTTTTAAGAAATATGCATATTTCTTAAAAAGTATTCTGTGTCCCCTCGCGGGGCTCGCTACGCTCGCCACGCTTTGGGCTCGGTGGCTCGCTGCGCTCGCCACGCTATATAAAATCAACTCTATGCCCACTTGGATAGTGGGGAAATGAACAGGACCTTCTTAACATTAAATCCTATGCAAAATCGCATCGAATCGCATCGCATCGCATCTGATTGTATGCCTTAAGGTAAGGCATACAATCACAAAATCGGACGCCCAGATACTACATAAGTACCGGTGATTCATAGCGCCCTACGGGCGCTCTTCACACGGTCGTAAGGGACTGCGCCCCCTTAAACTGTGAATATTTTTATTGCGTTAAATATAATTTATTTATCATTATGAAGGATGTGTTTTTTATTGCAACTTTAGTAAGATGCTGTGGGTGTGGGATGGGCAGGTGTAGGTGAGCTGTAGCTAGGAGAGTATGCGATGCAGGGGATGTGGAGGTGTGGTGGGTGTTAAAGGGGGGGTGATGTAGGTAGGGGTGTGGTGAGTGGTGGAGGGTTGGGTGCAAGGGTGCTAGGGGTGTTGAAAAGTGTTAGCGGTTGGTGTGTGTTGTGAAGTGGTGGGTGTGGGGATACTGTGTGTGGTGAAGTGTATGTTGGGAGGTGGGCCATGTGGGTTGGTCAGGTGCGGGGGTGCGCCGTGTTTGTAAGGTGCATATGCGATGGAACTGCGGATGTAGCAGCAAGGGTAGTGCTTTTGGGAGAGGGATGGGTGCGCGGGTAGGTGATGGGCGGGTGTTGGCATGGGTGGGTGCATGGATACTGCGGGTTGAGGGGGTTTTGGTGTGCTGTGGTAAAGTCCGCTGTACCATTGGTGGTGGAGTGGCGGGGGGGGGGGAGTGCTGTGGGTGGGTGAGGGTGGTGTGCGAGTGTACCATGTGTAGTGAGGGTGTTTGTGGGTGGGCAAGTGTCAGGTGGGGGGATTCTGTGGGTGTTAGAGTTCCACGTAAGGTGTGGGTGGTGTATGTTGGTTAGGTGGGGGGGTGGACTGGTTGCGTGACGGGCAGTTGCATGGGTGTGTGAAGTGTGGGGGTGGTGGTGGTTTGTGTGGGTGGGGGGACGGATGGGTGCATGTGTAATGTAGGAGGGGAATCTTGTATTGAGGCGGCTGGTTGCAGGGGTACTGCGGAACAGAAAAAAGGATGCAGGCAGTTGGATGGGGGGTGTGAGTGTAGTGCAGGCGTGTGCTGTGGGTGGGGGAGGGTGCTTATTGGTGTGGGGACGGTGGTGGCGTGGGAGGGATGGATGGGTGGGTGTGTAATGTGGTTGGGGGATAGGAAGGTGCAGTGTTGCGGAGGCTGGTTGCAGGGGTCCTGGGGGTTAGGAGGTTTGGGTGTGGTGGTGGTGTGGTTGGGTGCATTAGTAGCGCGGTTGGGGGAGTGTGGTATGCGAGGTGGCTCACTGTAAAGTGGACCTGCGGGTGTGGTAGGGTTGGGTGTGCTGCAGGTGTTTTGGGGGTGGTGTGGGTGGGTGGATTAGTAGCGCGGTTGTGGGAGTGTGGTATGCGAGGTGGTTCAGTGTACAGTGGTACTGTGGGTGTGGTAGGGGTGAGTGTTCACTGCACCTGTGTCACTTGGAAGGTGTAGTGTGCAAGAGTGTGTTAGCATAAACAGTGTGCAATATTTACCGTCCTTTACAGAGCTGGAGTCCCGCAGAGGTTTTCCTACCTTCTGTAGGCTTGTAATGCCGCTCTGTAGAGGCAGCAGGTCCTGTGTTTGCGGCGGCAGCGGTGGGCAATGAAGGATGGTGTTGCCTTTTGTTTCCTGCAGGCGGTGCGGGGTGGCGCTTGGTCTGGTTGTGGCAGCAAGGAGGAGAGGCGGGCTGTGTAGCGCAGGCTCACTGCATTGGCAGGTGAGAGGATGGTGCGGCAGGGATGTGGGCGTTCGCTGCCGCTTCCAGGGGGTGAGTGTCAGCAGGCAGCAGGGGCGGACTGTGGCTGTAGCGGGCAGTGCGGGACGGGTGCTGTTTATGGGGCTGTGTGGCAGTATGGTGATTGCTGCAGAGCATGAGGTGCTAGGGACACTGGCGGTGGTGGGGGTGGGGCAGGAGGGAAGAAGTGAAGGCTCGGGAGTGTGCTTCCGGGGATGCTGTTGGGGGATTAAGGAGGGGTTGGGGACACTGCCGGGAGTTGGGGGGGGGGCTAGCGGCTATGGATGCTGATGGTGGATTGAGGGTCTGCTGGGGACGGGGGGGGGGGTGGGGGTGCTGTTGGTGGATTGATGAGGGACTGTGGTAGCTGGTGGTGGATATACACACAGCTGTATGTGTAAGTATTGCACAGTGTGTGTGCTGTATGTATGTAGGTAGGTGTGTGTGTATGGTATGTATGTATGTATGTATGATATGCATTGTAGTGCATCTGTGTGGGTGTGTTACCTGGAAGGCGCATACCCGTGGGAACGTATGGGAACGTCCCTCCAGTGTCCAGCAGTGTTCCACTGTAGGGGGGGGGGGGCAGTGGGGAGTGCCAAATCAAAGGCAAACTGAACGGGCGCTCCCGCGGGTGTCACTCTTCAGCAAATAGAAGAGTTGGGGGGTATGCAGGCAGATGGTCTGCATGAAGATCAGGTGCGGTGCTCCCTGCTGTCAGGGCATGAAGAGGATATACAGTACTCCGGCTAGTCTCCGGGAGGTCCCGCTGGATTTCCGGCTGCTCGGGTACTGGGCAGGGGGAGTGGTTGTGGCTGGGGTGGTAACACTGTGCGGGGGGCCGGATCTGTGTATGTGTGTAAGGCAGTCTGTCAATCACCCGGGTGTGGGGGGACGGCCCTTGTACGTGAGTGTGGGCAGGAACTTGGGCGGACATGGGGAGTGGTGGGCGAGGAGGGGGCGGATAGTGTGGGAGTTGTATTGTGTAGGACACAGGGCTGTGTAGAACGTTAGGTCGCAGGTTTTGCAGTGTGGATAACGGTGAACGGGCCTGTCAATCACCCGTGTAACCCCGCCCAAAGTTCTCTACACTGCCTTGAGTGACAGATCTGGCTAAATATATAAGAGATACCCCTTTCACAACAGCCTAAATTCCCATGACTAGTATTGGTTTGTAAGGTTCCCGGGCCAAAATCCCAGGAAAATTTGCAGGGATTTCAACCCTGTTATGGAGCAGGGTTGTTCCTGAATTCATCCCGGGGTCCTGGCAGGTGTGAAAGGGGAAAGGGTACTCACCCGGGTTGCTGGTCCTCGGTGCGTGCGGTCAGACGGCGTGCGCAGATGACAGGTCAGGCAGCGGATGAAGATGTCGCAGCTCTCTGGTGTCCTCACCGCAGCCGGAGATTTAGGTATATACAGTAGTGGTATATTTGTTACTGTGCTTAGATGTATATGGTAATCTTCTTGGAAAAACTCCTTTTTTGTACAGATTATAAAAATTTGAACGGCGCCCAGATTTTCTACGTATGCTAACGTAGTGAAATCGTATCACATCGCATGGGCCATTTTAGTGACATGCGATGTGATTTTTTTTTCATGTAATTTATTCACTGCTCTGTGTGCCCCAGGGGATTGCATCGCATCGCAACTCCTGCAAAATCGCATGCAATCGCAATGCAATGCAATTACATTAGCTATACAATAGTATCATTGTATGACATACAATCATGTTTTACGCCCCCCTTACTATCCACGCCACCCCGAAGCATGGCGAGCGGCGGCGGAACACGTCCCAGACGTTTTCATACCCCCACTATCCACGCCGGCGTGGAGTAGATTTTATATAGTGTGGCGAGCGCAGCGAGCCCGAAGTGTGGCGAGCGGACGAGGATTACTTTACATGTATTCTGTGTCCCCTCACGGGGCTCTCTTTGTTCGCCACGCTTCGGGCTCGGTGGCTCGCTGCGCTCGCCACACTATATAAAATCATCTCCTGGCTGACGTGGATAGTGGGGGTATAAAAAAATCAGAGGGCGCGTTCCGCCGCCCCTAGCGGGGCTCGCTGCGCTCTCCACGCTTCGAGGTGGCATGGATAGTGGGGGGTGCGTAAAACCTCTTTGGATGACATACAATCATATTATTGCATCGCACAGCACTAAAATGGCCCATGCGATGCGATTTCCCTACGCAGAATAGCCATGTATTTGCTTAGTGGGCGCCGTGCAAATATATATAAGTACCATATATATATATATGTGTGTGTGTATATGTATATGTCTATATATATAATAGGGTTAGAAACAGCACTCTCTAGTGTATTAACTTATAGTAATAAATCAGAAGTTTTCTAGGGTAATATGCACATCACAAAATCATTTTAAACCAGGGATTTTTCTTGCATCCTTTTGACCTCTCTAGTATATTGGATAATGGTCTGGTTTACTCCATTCACAATTGGTTACCTAGACACATGTCACAGATTATGGGGGTTATTCTGATTCACTCGGAAAGGCACAATCAATCTCTAATGGACAAAACCATGTGCACTGCAGGTGGGGCTGATGTAATATGTACAGAGAGAGTTAGATGTGGCTGTTTTATTGTTTCTGTGCAGGGTAAATACTGGCTGCTTTATTTTTACATTGCAATATAGATATCAGTTTGAAGTAAACCCCCACCCAAATCTAATTCTCTCTACACATGTTACATCTGCCCCACCTGCAGTGCATATGGTTTTGTCTATTAGAGAGTGATTGTGCCTTTCCAAGTGAATCAGAATAACCCCCTATGTGGGTTACAAAATATTCACTGCTAAAGTGCATTCATCTTTCATGAGCAATTCATTTGTGAAGTAAAGTGTCAATGCAGTTCCAGCTAATCCTCAACGCGGTTCATCACTTATATCCCCACCAGGTGGGTTAGTTTGTTGTAGTGAGTGCTGGGCCCCCGTATTTGTATTTACTAGAGTGTGTGGTCACAGGCCACTGCACCCCAACCTGGGAAGTGTGGGTGCTCTTTGCACCCCATTCACAGCTGCCCCTTTAATACTAATTCAGGTGCTGTGTTTGGGATTGTCTCACCTTTAAAAGCCATAAGGTACTTGGTAGTTGAGCTTTAACCCAAGAAAAAACACATGTTCATTTTAGCTATGATGTGTAAGCAGTTGCAAGGTTCCTAAGAAAACCAGTTGTTAGTGTAGGACTTGCAGTGAAATGGGGTCCCCTGGCGATGGGCTGCAAGCTTAAATGCATAAATAAATTCATGAACTAAAACCCCATTATTTATTGAATTGATTATTTGAATGTTAAGGTGAGTTAGTTTGTTGTAGTGAGTGCTGGGCCCCCTGTATTTGTATTTACTAGAGTGTGTGGTCACAGGCCACTGCACCCCAACCTGGGAAGTGTGGGTACTGTTTGCACCCCATTCGTAGGAATGGTGAGTGTGTTGGTACTTCTGTATCTATATATTTGGGTTGATTTTTAATTAACCTCTGTTACTGTGATCATAGCTTTCTCATGCACCCTAGATAAGCTCATTTACCTGAAACCTGTGACAGCTGCCCCTTTAATACTAATTCAGGTGCTTTGTTTGGGATTGTCTCACCGGTACTTGTGTATTATCATGGCGCATGCGATGCAATCCGACCCGATTTTTAATTGTACAGGCACCCTGATGGGTAATTACTATGTAAAATGCACCCCCATTGTTAAGGCCACCCCCACTATCAATGCCAACCCGAAGCGTGGCGAGCGCAGCGAGGCAGTGATGGGCGGCAGTACGCGTCCTCCGACCTTTTCATACCCCCACTATCCACGTCGGCGTGGAGTTGATTTTAGATAGTGTGGGAAACGCAGCGAGCCACTGAGCCCGAAGCGTGGCAAGCGCAGCGAGCCCCGTGAGGGGACGTGGATTGCTTCACATGTATTCCACGTCCCCTCGCAGGGCTCGCTGCGCTCGCCACGCTTCGGGCTCGGTGGCTCGCTGCACTCACCACACTATCTAAAATCAACTCCACGCCGACATGGATAGTGGTGGTATGAAAAGGTCATAGGACGCGTACCGCCGCCCCTTGCGGGCTCACTGCCCTCGCCACGCTTCGAGTTGGCGTTGATAGTGGGGGTGGCGTTAACAATGGGGGTGCATTTAACATAGTAATCACCCATCAGGGTGCCTGTACAATGAAAAATTGGGTCGGATTGCATCGCATCGCATGCAATGCAATGCAATATTTTATTGTACAGTGCGGGTCTTACGACCCGAAACTCGGGTCCCATCGCATACCTTAATTAGTGGCACCGTCTCACCTTTAAAAGCCATAAGGTACTTGGCAGGTGAGCTTTAACCCAAGACAAAAAAAAACACATGTTAATTTTAGCTATGATGTGTAAGCAGTTGCCAGGTTTCTAAGAAAACCAGTTGTTAGTGTAGGACTTGCAGTGAAATGGGGTCCCCTGGCGATGGACTGCAAGCTTAAATGCATTGATCAATTCATGAACTAAAACCCCATTATTTATTGAATTGATTATTTGAAAGTTAAGGTGAGTTAGTTTGTTGTAGTGAGTACTGGGCTTGTATTCAGTGTATACAGTGAGTAATGTATTTGTATTTACTAGAGTGTGTGGTCACAGGCCACTGCACCCCAACCTGGGATTTGTAGGAATGGCGAGTGTGTTGGTACTTCTGCATAAATATATATATATATATATATATATATATATATATATATATATGCGCTAATAGGAGTTTCACCAAAAATATATGTACAACCGTAAAAAAAGTGTATATCAAATTTATTCCATATAACAATATAAAAACAATAATAAATCTTCATAAAAGTTTTCACATTCAGTATGTCCAGTGCTTGATACCACTTTAAGCCAACGCTTTCCTGAAGTCACCCTACGCGTTTCATCCCAAAGGAACTTCTTCATGGGTAGCAAGGTATCGAAATGGTGAAACAATGCCGTAAAATAATCAATAGGATATGACTTTTAATATCTCAATATGCTGACAAAGATTGTCTAGGAGGAGACATAGACAAGAGTCCTAGAGAATGGGGGAGGGGAGTGGAGGAGGAGGATGAATGAAGAACCCCTTCTCCCATTCGCCAGTGTCTTCTATTAAAAAAAAGGGGGATTTAATACATACCAGTCTACCACTAGATCTTTCAAATAGTAGAATAACCAGAGATGGACAGAATCAAAAGTATGAATGTGACCAGTACCGTAATGCACTGTCAGAGCATCTACAAAATTAATTAGTGTATACGTTAGAGTGGTATGTGAAACTAAAGGAACACATTTATCTACGTAAATTTAGTATATCCAAGTATCATGTTCCACAATATTCAGAGCAAACCTACATCAATAACCCTGGAAGAAGGTGGCATAATGTACACACCATATTCTCCAAGCATCTATAGACAACTTTCCGACTGGTGTCTTCACGGTGTGGATATTCTGTAATCTAATCTACAAACAATAGAATATTTTTTTCAACAGAAAGGTTCATTTGTACTTTTAACAAGGAGTATGACAACTCCAATATAGGAGATAAACCAACATGCCCTTCAAGTGGTTCATTTCATACCTTGATGCCAGATTTAGCATGGCGAATACACCTTAAAGTAGAGTACCATACATAAAGCTTCTAACTAAGTTCCTAATTCTGTTCCATATTTTAACTTCCAATCGTAACCAAGTTTATCAATACTTTGACATGGACATGGAAAATACACCTTAAAGTAGTATACCATACATAAAATTTCTATATGGGTTCCTAATTAATTTTCACATTTGAGCTTATGACCATATTAAAGTTAATTTATACTTTGACAGCACTGACATGGAAGGTGAGCATTAAGATAGCATACAATGCATGTTGCTCCAGATAATGGTTCACATTTAAACTTTTCAACAATATAAGGTTATCAAACTACATTTACATGTCATACAACGACTATATAAGACCAATATAGTGCAACCTACTGATGAAGTCTGGGAACCGTGTCAACAGCCAGAGAGCAATATTGTTACCTGGCTGAACTGCTGGGGTTTAAATACCCCTACAATATCTGACCTCACTTCCTGTGCCTAAGATGAGAGGTGATTGAATGATGAGGAATGGCCCATAACAATCTAAATATACTAGTCCCTGTGGTAGTAATAGGTGTCTACATAATGGCTATGACTAATAATAAGTGGGCAGGAGTGATAGATATAAACCAATCCTCCTTACTCTGTGAATGCTGGTGGCGCGCGCGCGCTTACTTCCGGGACCGCTGTGCTTTCCAAATATGCATTCCACTGAAGCTTCTGGTCCTGTTTAGAATATTGGGTACTTATGTAATATCTGGGCTCCCGGTTTTCTTATGAGACCGTGTCCGCTCGCCACGCTTCGGGCACGGTGGCTCGCTGCGCACGCCACACTATATAAAATCAACTCCATGCGTAGTTGGATAGTAGGGGTATGAAAAAATGGGGTGCATTTAACATGGGAGTCCAGATAATACATATTTCCGAATATTGGTGTGCCTGGGGGGACAGATTTAGCTGGAGGACCCGTTTACTGTGCTTCCAGAAATGTCAGGTGTCCTCCCATAATATCTGGACATATGGGGTGAGATTTAATAGGATGAGAGATTCAGAAAGTGAGAGATTTGGTAAGAAATCTCCAGTTTTTTTAAAGCGGCAATCATTTACACTGCAAAACCAATTTTGATTTTGCAGTGTAAATGATTTGCCGCTTTAAAAAAAACTGGAAATTTCTTACCAAATCTCTCACTTTCTGAATCTCTCATCCTATTAAATCTCACCCATGGTGTGTTACAATCTAAATGTCCTGGGACCAAGTACATTCTAAGGGACACGGAATGGTGGGGTTTCACACACCCCTGTGTATATAGATGCAGTGGTCTGGCACTCCAACTAGCTATAATAACTGACCCGGTGGCCCCGTCCAGAAGAGAAGGGTATGTATATTGCAGCAGTGGTGTGGCACTCGTGGTGACAAAAACAAAGCAGACTCAAATGTTGCTATATCAACGTTTCATTCTCAATTTCTTTCCAAAGAATGAAACGTTGATATAGCAACATTTGAGTCTGCTGGGGACCCCACTTTTCTGCAGGTCCTAACACTATTGCTCAAAATTATTACAATAACTATAGCTATCACATTAATGTTTGAGGCATGCTATCTGGTCTAATGCTCACAGCAGACTAAGCTTTTAAAGGTGAAGCAATTACCAACACAGCTGTTGCGAAGCATCTAGTGAAATAGTTAACATAAGATATGAAAAATAAGTTAAAACAGGGTGCATGAGAGAATGTGACCACAATGAGACTAATTCAAAAAATTAATCTAATAAACAATATGCACAAAACATCGGCACTCACCTTTCCTAGTTTTGGTGCCACCCCAAAACGAGGAAAGCTGAGTGCCCAGGTGTATCATCTAAGAGCTCCCTGGTGTATTCACTACTAATATCGAAAGAATTTAGCTCTCGCTGACCCAAGGTCTTCATACCTCCCAACTTTAATATCGCAGGACCCGGGACACTACTGATGCGCGCTGGAAATTTCGGGGGCGTGACCTAATTTAGGGGGCGTGGTCTATACTCGCGGCTCCCCCGCGAGGCCACGCCCCCATTTTGCCGCTATGGAGGCATGACCCAGAGGCTCTGTGAGCCTCTAGCCATGCCCCCGGGCTGCGGGAATAGACGCTGTGCACATGCGCACAGCGTTTATTCCCAGCTGCTTAGCAGCCGACAGGGGGGACTCCCAACAGCCCCCCTCACCGCGGGACACTGCCGCCCGCTGGTGGGACAGCGGGACAGGCCCTAATAATCGGGACTGTCCCGCTAAAATAGGGACTGTTGGGAGGTATGGGTCTTGCATCTATTATTGTGGTTGTTCATTGAATAAAGAACATCTAGTTCTATGCCTAATTCTATTTGAAACAAACCATCTCTGATGGAAGATATATTAATATTCCCCTGATGAAGTCTATATTGACGAAACCCGCTGGGGTGTTTCTGTACTGTACCCTTGATTGCGGAACCTCTTGTATACCTTGTATCAACATTTTGAAGGACTTAATAATAAATATGCCTTTTGGATGAACAACGTCTTTTCCACGGAACTGGAGTTTTTGACATTAATACCTGATTTCTATGGTTTAATTTGTATATTTAACGTGCCATTCCACTATTGGGTTTTACATATATATATATATATATATATATATATATATATATATATATACTTCTTGTGGCGGCCCGGCACTCTCCTACCTTCACAACTGCCCCAGTGCCTTCTGGAGGCTAGATATAGAGTGTGATGGAACAAACAGCGGCACTCGCAGGGAACTTTTCAAAACGTATATTAAAGCATAGAAACCAATCCAACGTTTCGGGGCTTACGTGGCCCCTTTGTCAAGGTGTGGGTAACAACAGTGTACAAACATAGTGCTTACCTTATATGCAATACAAATTAAGTGTCTAATCAAACGCACGCTGCATGTTCGCGCCGGGTCCGGGGCTGCCGGAAGTGTTATGACCGGAAGTGTCCCTCTCAGTTGAGCCTCCGTGTGTGAGCCGCATCGGGCTCTGCTCTGATGGTTTCCTAGGTTACCAGACGCTTGCGGTTCATAGCGATCTGTGACACTGCTGATGGAGTGGGAAGCTGGCAGTTCCCCGGTCCGCGGCGTATGCATGCTGCGTGAAACAAAAAATATCGTGCAAATTAACATCTATACAAAGTAAATATACATGTAGTTAGTGTGTAAGGCAAACGCCTATTTAGATAGTGAATATTAAAGTCCGTTATCAAACAGCGGGTCTGTGAGTGGGAATATTGGTCTGATAGGTGATCAGCCTGATCCCTATTAGTTATATGAGTGATTCTAATTGCAAACAGTGTTGTATAATAGAGGTGTTAAGCACGGGAGTGGGAATTAAAAAAGGTGAGCCCGCATAGGGGACACAGTGCTTTGGGTCAGTTATAGATGCATGTCAATAATCTTATGTGTCGACTGCTAGCCTGTTGACAGGTCAGGAACATGAGCGGGTTACCATACACCACGGGGTCTTAAGGGCCTACAGGTCGTCCGAGGGTACGTCACTATACGGGTTATAACTCTCATATCAATAAGAAAATATAAAGGGATAGCAAGAATTAAAGTTAAGAAGAAGAAAAAAAAGAAGAAAAAGCACACCAGTCTGTCGCCTGACAATCAGCGTCTATATCATGAGTCCCAATAGGCATAGCAATGTTGGCTACAATTAGATAGCTAACTGTATTGTGGTATCGCAAGTGGAATGAAACACTAACCTATGGTAAGAAAATGTAAAGGGATAGCGAGAATACAAGCGGAGAAGAAGAAAAAGCACACGATTTAAAGACATTGGGCCTTCCACATAATGATGAATGCTGTTTTAAGTCCAGCATCCATTAGTTGTGTGGTGGGCCATCCTACTGAAAGCTTACATATTACAGTATATCACAATCAGGAAAAATGTAAAGGGATAGCGAGAATGAAGCAGAGAGAAGGAAAAGCACACAATATAATGTCTCTGGACATGTCAAACCACCTGGGCTGTGATCTCCATTTCGTTGACCATCTTGAAGGGACAGCCGGGGGAAAGGTACGGCCACCCTGGATGGATCTGGGAACGACTTCTTGGAGTTCACCGGACGGGGTCTGTCCCGTGCAGTCAAACCCTAGATTAGGGTATATACTACACTTTGGACTAAACACATGTTCCGGTTATACCCACTATTTTGTCGGAGTGTTTATAAGAGAATGTTCAGAGACATCTTTTCATTCAATCCGTGGGGGTTTATCGTATTCAGGCGGTGTATCCACACGGCTTCTCGCTTTAGCAATTTGCCATCTCGGTCTCCTCTCCTCAAGCTATCCGGAACATGATCGATTATCATGTGTTTCAAATCCGAAAGCTTGTGTCCTTTCTGGGCAAAGTGCCTGGCCACCGGTTGGTCGTTTTCTTTATTTGCTGTCAGTGCTTTGGAAATAGCCGACCTGTGAAGGGCCATTCTGATTCTTAGAGTTTTAATAGTTTTCCCCACATACAGTAGTTGGCATGGGCACTGTATGACATATACCACATGTGTCGTGGTGCATGTGAGGACGTGTCTGATGGGAAAGCTTTTATCAAGGCCAGGATGGTGGAAGACTGGACCTGTAAGCATATATTGGCAGGTGGTGCACTTAATGCATTTATAGCAACCTTTGCCCCTCCCCAGAAACCTCTGGGGGTCGTGCGTGATGGAAGTAAACCCAGTGATGTCGTTGTGGACAATATGATCACGTATATTTCGTCCTCGTGTGTGGCAAATCATGGGCATTTTGTTGGCAAAGCATGGAAGATCTTTGTCGCTCTTTACTATAGGCCACAGAGCCATGGATGCTCTGGGTAGTACATGGCTAGAGATGTTATATTTGGTGACAAACGGTAGGGCACTTTCCTTCTTCACAATGTCCTTTGCTGTCATCTTCCGTGGAACCAAGAGGGAGTCCCTCGGAATCTGCAGGGTCTCTTCTTTTTGCTTAAGAAGCAGTTTCTTGTCGTAGCCCCTCTGCAGAAATTTCTCGACCATATTGTCTAAGACTTGAGGCAGCGTGTCGATCTCGCTCACTATTCTCGCTGCCCTGGTCATTTGAGATTTTGGCAGTGCTTTTTTTAGTGGGATGGGGTGAAAGCTGTTGGCTTTCAGGATATTATTTTTGTCCGTAGGTTTAGTGAATAGTCGAGTGCTGATCTTTCCTTCTTCCAATACCACTAGGACATCCAGATAGCTGATACTGCTTGAGGATGATTGATATGTGAACTTAATCGGAGACTCTTCCAAGTTGATGTTATTCATCAGGAGTTCAAATTCCTCTGTGGTGCCTGCCCAAAGCATAAACAGATCGTCTATGTAGCGTGTGAACGCCACAATTTTATCGCAAACTTCCGGTTTCTCAAAGAACATCCTCTTCTCCTCCCTAAACATATATACATTGGCGAAGGAAGGGGAGACATTGCTACCCATTGAGCATCCAGAGAGCTGTTTAAAAAATTTCCCGTTGAATAAGAAATAATTTTTAGTCAGCGTCAGTCGTAACAGATCGATGAATAACCCTACATCTAGGGTTTGCATCTCGTTGGTAATTAGAAATTCTTCCATTGCTGACAAGCCCCCTTCATGGGGAATTGACGTGTAATAGTTCTTGACGTCCATAACGCACATAATGGTGCCAGGTGGTAGGATGGTGATGTTTTTCAATATGTTTAGGAAGTCTGTGGTATCTTTTATATAGGTCGCCTGTGTTTTAATGATTGGCTGTAGGATGCTGTCTAGAAACTGCGATATCGGTTGGAAGATTGAGTTTTGGGCGGCTATGATAGGACGGCCGGGGGGGTTTTCAAGGTCCTTGTGTATCTTCAGCAGAGTGAAGAATATAGGGACCACCGGGTGGTCCTGCGTAAGCGCTGCTCTTAAATTCTCAGAGATGTGCCCCTGGTTCCGAGCCATTAGAAGCCTAATATCCAGCTCATTCTTGTAGGTCAAGGTCGGGTCATTGGGTAGCAGCTCATACACTGAAAAATCCGAGAGTTGACGGTTGCATTCGGTCACATAAGCCGTCAGGTCCTGTATGACCAACCCACCCCCCTTGTCCGCAGCCCGGAAGATGACATCGCGGTAATTATTAAGTTGAGTCAGAGCTTTCTGCTGGCTCTGGGTCAAATTATGGTGATTGGGATGGGGAGCAGCATTGTATCGGGCTATCGAGGTGTCCAGTAGACGGGAGTAGGTGGCAATAGAAGGATTTTGCGATGTAGGATCAAAGTTAGATTTCTTCTTTGATCTGATAAAACAATGGTGGGGTTCCTCAATGGGAGTCTCAGGGCGATACTGGAAGTACTCTTTCAGTCTTAAATTCCTGGTGTGTCTATGGAGGTCGGTCTTCCATAGGAGGTCGTCAAAGGGGGTTGTAGGTACAAATGCGAGGCCCAGTTCAAGTACCTTTAATTCCTGTTCACTGAATTGTCTTTTAGATAGATTGTACACGAGTGTGGTTACTGGTTGGCAGGTTTTTTGAGCCTCGAGTTTTGTCCGCCCCTGCGGGTGGTCTTCCTACTCTTCTTTTTGTGATTATGATTGGGGTTTCTTTCGCGGGGGTCCCTAAAGGGATCAATTGTTCCGGTGTGTCGGACTCAACTGCGAAGTCACTGTCGCTGTTGGAGGAGGCTTGTGATTTCCGTTGGTTGGGATTCCGTGCCCTTCTGAACGGTCTCTGTCTTTGTGTATTGCCAGACTGGCGTCCGTCAGGGTCATTACCCGATAGCCACCGATACACTCTATTATTATCATAATCATCTTTCACAGTGAAATACTTATTACGCTTGAACTTGATAAAGTCCCTTTGATAGTTATCCACTTGGGTCTGTATTTTAGTGATCCAATCTTGAGAGGAGTCATTCGCAAAGTCCTGTTTGTATTTGGATTCAAAGTCAGCCACTAGGGTCTTTGCTGCCTTCAATTCAATGCCGCTTCTTCTATCACTAGGAGAACTAGGTCTTGGCTACACTTGTTCAGTATGCCAATCCAGCGGCGGCAGAAATTGGGACTGTGGCGTCCTATGGTGGGTTTGTTCCTCACCCTAAAGCCACGGGGAATCATCTTCTCTCTATGATATTCTGAGAGGGATACCCCGTGTAACAGATAGTCCAGCTCTCTTTTCTTCAGGCGGTACCATTGTCTGTAGAGGACCTCCAAATTCGGGTGGTCTTCCATCATGTGGAGCCTCTGCTTAAAGTATAGTTTTTCAGTGTCGTCTTCAGAAAAACTGAAGAACTCGCCTTTGTCGACCGTAATCCCATGGTAGCCCGGTGTATCCTGTGCGGAGGATGCTGGCCCTTCCGCTTCAATGCGAGCGGTCGCTCCTTTAGCCTGCATATCTGGGCTGGTGACCAGTAAATGAAGCAATCAAGATTCAATTAGCAGCAAAGCGTAGCTTGTGTCGACCTTTGGGGATCACCTTGCACTTGTAGGTAAACACCACACAAATAATGGGGGTGCCTTGGCTCCTGAGGACACTGGAGTGTCACAATGGAATACTTCTTGTGGCGGCCCGGCACTCTCCTACCTTCACAACTGCCCCGGTGCCTTCTGGAGGCTAGATATAGAGTGTGATGGAACAAACAGCGGCACTCGCAGGGAACTTTTCAAAACGTAGGGCTCACCTTTTTTAATTCCCACTCCCGTGCTTAACACCTCTATTATACAACACTGTTTGCAATTAGAATCACTCATATAACTAATAGGGATCAGGCTGATCACCTATCAGACCGATATTCCCACTCACAGACCCGCTGTTTGATAACGGACTTTAATATTCACTATCTAAATAGGCGTTTGCCTTACACACTAACTACATGTATATTTACTTTGTATAGATGTTAATTTGCACAATATTTTTTGTTTCACGCAGCATGCATACGCCGCGGACCGGGGAACTGCCAGCTTCCCACTCCATCAGCAGTGTCACAGATCGCTATGAACCGCAAGCGTCTGGTAACCTAGGAAACCATCAGAGCAGAGCCCGATGCGGCTCACACACGGAGGCTCAACTGAGAGGGACACTTCCGGCCATAACACTTCCGGCAGCCCTGGACCCAGCGCGAACATGCAGCGTGCGTTTGATTAGACACTTAATTTGTATTGCATATAAGGTAAGCACTATGTTTGTACACTGTTGTTACCCACACCTTGACACAGGGGCCACGTAAGCCCCGAAACGTTGGATTGGTTTCTATGCTTTAATATACGTTTTGAAAAGTTCCCTGCGAGTGACGCTGTTTGTTCCATCACACTATATATATATATATATATATATATATATATATATATATATATATAATGTGTCTCTGTGTGTGTGTACTGGATGTGTGTGCATGTGTGTGTATACAACATATATATATATATATATATATATATATATATATATGTGTGATTCATAAATACAACGTAGAAACATATGTACTCTGACCTAGTAATACAGGCCACGAGCTATGAATGGTTAAATTACATCAAAGTATTATGCACAAAAGCTTATATCAAACTTTCCTTCAGCTAAACAGTCCACTAAACCTGACATTATTGTAGAGAATATGCACTCCCCCGCCATGCAGATCTGTGTGGATTAACCTCAGAAGAGTAGTCCAGGATTCTAAAATTTTCAGTTTGTAGTTTCAACTTTAGCGATTAGGAGTCAAGAGGATACATTAGCATTAAACTTACCAAATCCTCTCAAAGCAACTGACAGCAGCGGCTTTCCTGTTTCCTCATTGCAAAGTCAATCTCGGGGAGGAAAAACAGCGCAGTTATACAAGATGTATCTGTGACATGGCAGCTGGTTTAAAAGATAAACTTTATGGGGTGCATTAGAAGACTGTGCTTCAATATATAACATTACAACGTGCAGCATTTACACACTCCACACTGTGTTTTCAATGTGCACTTAAAGAGTAAAGTCCCAACCAATGTTATCTGCTTGGCTTTAATGGAATCTGGTTATATACTGTAGTATGAAATGCACCATTCACAAATATGAGAGCGTCGCTTTACACCACTACAGCAAATACTGTAAATATATTTAAAACATTATTGAGGACAAAAAACATGTAATTTCAGTACTTGTTTCCTAGCACGGCCACACCGATTTGTATCGGGGTGATCGTGTCGAAAAAATCGCGTCGGTCGCATCGCATGCGACCAAATCGCATGCGATGCGACCGACGCGATCGACCCGATTTTTACATTGAATCAAATGTGAATAGGGCCCCTGGGACCCTATTTTACATTGGATTCAATGTAAAGTATTCCCCAGACCCCCAATTTTAGCCCCTCAACGGCAACCCACGATTGACGCCAACCCGAAGCGTGGCGAGCGCAGCGAGCCCGCGAGGGGCGGCGGTGCGCGTCCTCCGACCTTTTCATACCCCTACTATCCACGTCGGCGTGGAGTTGAGAATATAAAGTGTGGCGAGCGCAGCGAGCCACCGAGCCCGAAGCGTGTCGAGCGCAGCGAGCCCCGCGAGGGGACGCGTATAACTTCACAGGTATACGCGTCCGCTCGCCACGCTTCGGGCTCGGTGGCTCGCTGCGCTCGCCACACTTTATATTCTCAACTCCACGCCGACGTGGATAGTAGGGGTATGAAAAGGCAAAATGGACCTGATTTCAAAGGAAATCGGGTCCATCGCGTCCATCGTGTACCTTAACTTTAAGGTACACGATGGACGCGATTGTGGCCGTGCTAGGAAACAAGTACCGTAATTTCTTCCATTACAAATCCCATAGAAGTCACTGTTATCATGCAATTCCATTCCGTATCCTATATCGCTGAATTAGGACAACAAATAAAATGTTGTTATTGTAGTTGTTTACTACCAATTTGCTCCTCACTTGCTTGGTTACATATTGGGCCTTATTCAGGATCACTCCTTCTGGAGAATTAGATTTGGGTGAGTTATTTTGTTTCTGTGCAGGGAAAATACTGACTGCTTTATTTTTACACTGCAATATAGATCTCACTTTGAAGTAAAACCCCACCCAAATCTAATTCTATCTGCACATGTTACATCTCTCACCACAGGTCAAGATGGATATATTGACAGCAGGTAGGACCAGACAGTATTCCCCTTACTTCACCAACGCATTATCGACCATATGGTCCTTCCTCATCACTGTTGAAAAAGCGGAGACATCGCACAAAAGGACCTTAGTAAATCGAGGGAGTGTGGAAGTGGACAGCGCCAGGGGATTACACTGTGTATTTGTGTATATCTGTTTGAAAGGAGGTGGTATCCCTTATTGATTAACCAGGCTGCAGTCCTGAGGCGCAGGAGGTGGTGACTTTTTTCTTGTTCACATATAGGGATGATCTGGTTCAGATCTCTGAGATCCGAATCCCCGTGCTCACTGATCCGAGCCCGGTACTGAGTCCGGATTGGGTTTTTTCGGCCAGACCCGGATCTCTGATTGAGGCAAAAAACAGCATCCCAGATTGAGACGTCATCATCTCGCTGTTGGATTCTCACAGGTTTAAGATTCTGTATAAATTTCCAACAGATCAGTGCCATCTTCCCTGCAGCATAGGAGAGTGTGCAGGACTGACCTCTGTCTGTGGGTGGTGGTGTTGAGTGGGTTTGCTGTCTTACTCCATGTTGCCCTGTCTGCTCTGCTCTATCAGTCCAGGGGTGCCTGGTCTGCCACATACCTGGATGCTGCCTGTCTGCCCTATAATCGGGTGCCGTCTGTCTGCCCTAGCAGTCTGGGGTGCTGCCCTGTGCGGCCATAAAGAAGTCCAGAAGTGATGCCCTGTGCTGCTGTATATTAGTCCAAAAGTGCTGCCATGTGCAGCCATATATAAGTCCAGTAGTGCTGCCCTGTGCTGTTGTATATAAATCTAGTAGTTCTGCTCTGTGTTGCAATATATAAATCCAGAAGTGCTGCCCTGTGCACCCATATAAGTGCAGTAGTGCTGTCCTGTGCGGCCATATATAAGTGCAGAAGTGCTGTCCTGTACTGACGTATAAAAGTCCAGTAGAGCTGCCCTACAATACACACCACCAACTCCCTTATTGTCAATTTCCTATTGGCATAACTGACTATTTCCTCCAGAGGATCCTTGAGTGCTACGCCTACTGCTGCTGCTGTGAGTCAACCGTTATCCCAGAGAGTAAGTCGCAAGACCACGTCTACTACTTTAACTAAACAATTGACTGTCCAACAGTCCTGTCACACACTGCTGTGCGGCGACACGGCGGGCACAGTACTCACCGATCCGTGGCCACGGCCGGCTGGCACCTGTCCGGTGGAGTCCTGGCTGGCAGCAGCAGGTCAAGGCGGCTCAGGGTGCTTGCTCTGAAAGGCTTGTTGGAGGCGTGGCAGTCTGACTGTGTGTTGGTAGGTCCTGGGAGGCCGGCGCCACCATCTTGGAAAAGGGTCGGAGTCTTTCCCTCCTCCTCTGTCGAGGTGGCCAATGGCAGCAACCCCCTGCCTAGGCTATCCTGAGTCAGTGCAAAGAGTCTATTACATAAGTTTTCCCCTCCCCCCTCTAGTGTGTACTCCTAAAGAGTTTTTAGTGCAGCCGGGAACCTTGTCAGCAATTGGTGTAGGAGGATGCTTCTCATGGGAAACTACATTTCCCATGATGACTAGACAGCAGAGAAAGACAATATCAGGTACAATAAGACTTTTGGCGCCCCAGTAATTACATCACTTGCGCTGATGATAGTTAAACTCTTGTATTGAACAACTATCCAATTTAAGATAAACTATCCTCTCCAAAAACTTAAGTTTACCTGATTCCCCTCTGTTTATCTCCAATTATTTCTAATAACCCCAGCTGGAAACTAGAGCGGTATTGTTGAAAGCCCCAATTACCGGACACATAGTGTAACCCCAAGAGACTATGTTGATCATAATTAGCCTTCCCTTTTACAAAACCAAAGACGCTCTTACACCCAAAATAGAAAAAAACATCATAGTAAAATACCTCTTTATTAAAGTGTCCTAACACAAATTGTATTTACTCAGCTCTTGTATTACTTATCTCTACAAATCTCTGTAGCATTACGGACAAGCCTCAGTTCATTTTTTTTTTTTTTTAACAAACGATCCACACAGAGAAGTGAGACAGAGAAGCTATTTTGCAGAGACATAATTTTAGGTGCTGGGTAAAGTGGAGCACACTAATAAAATATGATAATAATGAGTAGGAATGCAGTGCTGAGCTTTTGTGGTTAGCAATGCATTAGAAGAGCACAAGGAGCCTGTAGCCAAAATCTCATAACCTCATTCTCTGTCTGCAAGAGAGGTAGGAAGCAGAATGTCTGCTCATTTAATTGCACAATTAGAAAGGCATAGCTGGGCATTGAGAGATAGATGATAGATAGATAGATAGATAGATAGATAGATAGATAGATAGATAGATAGATAGATAGATAGATAGATAGATAGATAGATAGATAGATAGATAGATGTATTAGATTAATGATGTATTTATAATGTCGGAAGCATAGGCCAATTTAATTGGAATGAATCGACATGATGGAAAGGACATTAAAAAAGTCAGATTGTCAGTTCTATGTGACATGTTCCATTTGTAATGGACATGTAAGCCGACACATTCCTTTTGTATATGTTTATATATGGATAATAAGCTCCAAATTGTCCTGTCTACATGTGGGTGGTTAAGTGGACAATGGGTACAAATGCATGTGAGGACACTAATGACACTTTTTTAAATGTCCCTTGTACCGGCTGGAAATTGCTTGTGCAGTGAAGTTGGATCTAGAGTGGGCACTCAGTATGTCAATCAACTGTGTAACAGCACCATAGTTGCTATGGCCTCGGTCATTTGCTTTGCGACGATAAGGCATTCGAAAATTGAATTTTCCCACCAGCCAAGTGGATTACTAGACATCGCAAACCATGGACGCACTTGGACTCTGCTTGGGGATTTGTGATATCTGAATGCACAGGTCAAGCCTTTCCTTGCCACTTTCTGTTGTAAATAGCATGTTACATTTAGGTTGGATTTTTACATTCCCTCTATGACATTGTGCATCGGCCTGAGCAGACAATGTTGATGGACTTGTGTCATAACTGGTGCCAGTAGCTTCAGCGCTAGTAGTAGGAATCATTTCCTGATCTTTAATTTTTTTGTCCTCCATTCTGTATACTGAAATGTGAATGTGACAGAAAAATTCAAATTAGACACCTTTCCCCCACACTCAAATGGGCAGGATGGAGGCAAAGTCAGATATGCAAAGCTGTGTGCACTTATGCAGTAAATCAACTCCTCATTAATGTCTTAATGCTACTTTCTGGGGATTCAGGTCCAGAAGACATCTTTTAATGATGACTACACTAAGTGTAAGATGGAACCTTTACATTATAACTGTTTATGTTTGGATTCATTGGGGTCAATAGGCTGATACAGGTCAACTTCTTTTTAGTGTTTAAGACTATCAGGTCCTCCTAGACAAGTAAAAGTTACTTAACTTCAAAAATGACATGAAAACATAATCCCTTGTTGATACAGTTCTCCCAGGCCTCCGCACACGCTCCAAGTTGCTTCTCTCGTTGTGTCCACCACACGCTGCTCCGGGGCCTAGTTTTTAAAACTGCCATCCTGTCTGTCACTGCAGTGCCACTGCTAGATGTGCCTTATATTAAACTGTTTGTCCACCATTTGCTTCAATAGAAAACACCCCATGGCTTATACTACAGACTTAGCAGCACCCCTGGGCTTATACTCCAAACTTAGCAGCACCCCTGGGCTTATACAGCAGACAGAGCAACTCTTTTTTTGTGAGGCCCAAACAAATTATTTCAGTTATGGTAGTCCAAGTCACTGAAATGGTAATTGTGCAATTCCTGTTTATGTAGGACAATTTCATCTTGCACCTCTTTTTTTGGTGGGGGTCCAAATGAACCAATTATTTCAGTTGTGGCATACCCTGTCGCTGAAATGATTGGCTTGTTAAATTGTGCAAGTCCTGTTAGTACAACATCAGGGTCGGCGGGAGGACCCATGGACAATTCCATCTTTGCATTATGTGATCTTTGGAGCATTTTTGGCAGTTTTTAAAACTGCCATCCTGTCTGCCGCTGCAGTGCCTCTCCTAGATGGGCCACATGTTTATGTCACCCACTTATTTTGCTTAGCATCCAGCTACCTCGATGCAACCATTTGGCCTACAAACAACATTGTGAGGTATGAGGTGTTCAGGACAGACTGGAAATGAGAGGAAAGTTATTGAGGTTAGTAATAGCGTAGGAGCGTCACGCGCTCGTGCATCCATTGCCGAGAATGGGCCACGCAAGCGTCTCGATGTGTGCACACCCCATTCTGGCGGACAGCGCATGGTGGTAGTCGCGCCGGGAGCCGCTCTGACAAGAGCGGCTCCGTAACCTAATTCAGCATTTAACAAATATTTATAGCAAACTCAAAAAAAACACACATCAAACAGGCTTAAACACGATCCTTCTTTATTTCATAAAGATGTATCAATACGGAGACAATATTGATTATCTGTCATTGGGTTGAGATTTTTCTTCACATTGTGCCATTTGATTAATGGCGATCACAATACAATTTAATTATCCTGTATGACTAAGGAGGGAAAGGAAAACGTACTAAAAAGGAAAGGTTATTGTGCATGATTCTCACATCCCTATTCCCAAAATATAAACGAAAGTTGTTTCCTAATTCTCGTATCCTATATCCCTTACTATAAATGAATCATTCAGCGGCCACCACCTTTATCTTGCAGGATAGTTTGTATGTGCTAGTTGTTAATGGGGTACAGATAAAAATGCATAAAGTGGAGCAGATGATAAAAGCATTACTACAGTGTTTATACAGTATACTGTATATACTGAATAAAGTCTGAAATCATTATAAACAAATACTTGTGTAATCATGAAAATGTATGTTTTCCTTTTATTAGAAGATTTCAGATCTTTTAAAGCTAACTTTAAGCTTTACTTGTGTTTGAATGGTGTCAGACATGTACCTTCAACTCACTTGACCTATCAGAGCACAGGCTCCGCCTTTAATGGCCAACAAAGTTTGTAGTGCCTGACTATTCTGAAAGATAACTTTCAGTCAGGGGGGGGGGGGGCTGCTGGGACTCCAGTCCCAAGCACAGACAGAAAGGTGGCCCAGGACTGTAGTCTACTAATACGCCAAGAATCTGATTAACGGGTCCAAGCTTTTTAACCCGGTAATTTGCTGAAGTAATTTGCTTAAATCCCTGCACCCCAACCCTGCTCTTGATCATAAAGACCCGTGTTGACCCTTTCACACTACCGAAAAAACCCAGGTTGAAAAGCTTTCACACAGTCATTTACTGATGTTGTGAATGGGGTCCGGCTGCACCCGTCAAAATGACCCGGCATTTAAAAATGCCGGGTAATTGCCGGGTGGCTGGTGTGAAAGAGGGGTTTTAGTATAATTTTCCATAACCAAAGTGTACATTTCCAAGGACTATAAAAAAAATGTAGTCTTTGTTGTTGAGCTGTGTGGCCAGTGCTGCAAACAATGTAAGTCTCACCAGACATACCAGGGGTTCTGGGGGGGGGGGCACCACTTAGTCTGCCCCTCACTAAATTGAGGATATCTTCTAGCAATGCAGGCAGCGGCTGTGAAACTTTTAAGATGCCACCTCCACATTTTCACTTGAGGGGCTTAAAATTGGAAAGGGGTTGGAAAGTTAGTATTGATGGCAGTGTGGGTTTAGGGGGGGAAAGAGTGGGATAAATTGTTGCCTAGGATCCAAAAAGCCTTATGCGGGGTACACACCAGGACGACCCGCTCACGATGCACATCGTGAGCGGGTCGTCAGTGTCTCGTCCGACCCGCTCACGATGACGCGGGAGGGCACGACCCGCTCACGATGTGCACCGTGAGCGGGTCCGATCCGATGGCGACCCGCACCCGGTTCTATGGTCGTCATTGAGATCCTACCTGCAGCAGGTAGGATCTCAATAACGACCGACCGACCCGCGGGACCGCGCATCGGATCGGAATCGCTCCACACCAGGTCAGAAAAGGGCCCAATCAGCACACAATCTACATCCGATTGATCGGAATTGGATCTAGATTGTGCTGATCGGGCCCTAGTCGTCCTGGTGTGTACCTAGCATTATACTGGCCCTGAGTATAGATTTCAATTTCCAATACTATAACATTTTGAGGTCAATTTGGATACATAAAGCATAGTTTAAAAAATTCAATCAGAGGTTCCTCTATCTGAAATGGAGTTTATATATATGTACAGCAATTATCATAATATAAAACATTACCAAGACACCAGTCCCCTCTGGGAAATTTACCAAGTTATAGCTGTTCTATCCCATTATTACGTGCTGCCTTAATGTAATGTAGCTTTTAGAAGAAACTCTACATTTTCTTGTTCAATATAAAGAATCTCTAGGTCTCGCCATAATGTACAATTTCAAAATAATAATTAAAATACAACACAACTGGTCACATTCTGTACCTGGTGAATCTGAAGACATAGGGCGGGATGTTGTAACATCCGCAGCCCTGTATCGCCGGGCATCGCATTATTAATAACGATATATGCTCTAACATATGCGGTTATTAACGCAAGGGACAGCTCTTGGGTGTGACGCGCCGGCCACAGGGCATGCTGGGATCCCTCAAACAGCGCTGCGGTAAGAAGCCCATAGGCTGCAGGGAATCACCAACTTTTGCTGGCGATTCCCTCCGCAGCGCTGCCACTGCGGAGGGGCCATACAGCATACAGAAATGCGATAAAAACACCGATAACGGGGTTTTTACCGCATTTCTGCTTTAGAGAATCTCCCCCATAGTCAGTCACCTTGAGTAACGGCTCCTCCATACACTGATCTCCAACTCAGGACTGTGTATCGGATTGGATCTGATGTAAAACACCTGCAATTTCACCCGATCTACCAGAATTGAGTGAAAAGTGGTAAAAAAACGATGGTATGCAGTCGTTAGCTCGACAATAGGAAGGTCGACATGCAATGGGTCGACCATTGAAGGTCGACCTTCATCAAGGTCGATATGAGGTTAGGTCAACTGGGACATTAGGTCAACACATGCATTAGGTTGACATGGGCTAGATCAACAGTCAAAAGGTCGACATGGGGATTTTGACTTTTTTTGGAGCCGACGTGTACCAACAGGCAGTATTTCATGTCCTACCATCCACTAGGGTGCGGTGACAGAATAAAATAGTGTAGCGAGGCACCGTGCCCGAAGCATGGCAAGCGCAGCGAGCACTTTTTTTAGTGCCCATGTTGGATAAAAAAGGTGAGACCTAGCCCATGTCGACCTAATGCATGTGTCGACCAAACCCCATGTCGACCTTCAGGTGTGTCGACATTGATGCATGTCGACCTCCAGTGGTCAACCCAATGCCTGTCAAGCTTCTATTGTCCACCCTATGACCCATACGTAAATCGGACAAGTGTATGGTCGGCTTAATGGACTGCAAGTCTTTTACACTGCACATTCAAGGCACTGGGATTTAGTTTGCAGACCCGTAGGGACCTTACATTTCCTGAAAAAGCTTTGTAGGAACATTTAGCAATCCTAAAATAGCGATTATAACAAATACATGTCATTTATGTAAAGATGTTACTACTCAGCGGTTTCCAGGCACTATTCTGGGCACATAGATCCCTGTTAGAAATAATATTAATAGTTAACACAATATGGAATAAGAAGAGTCCAGGCTTAGAGTAGTCACAGCTTCCGTACATAAGAGTACGGAACATTAATAAACAACATAGTTATCTTGTAGAATTAGTAGTGCTGCCCTATCTAAGAAACTGTGGGACATATTTATCATAGAACAAAAAGGAATTGGCTGTCAAAAATGGGTGTAAATCAGGGGATCACTGCTGGCAACAGCACTAATTGAAAGAGCTTTGTCAGAGATAAGAAAACCTATTTAACAAGTATTACAGCAGAACATGCTTGTTTTGTTATTTACCATATCAGAATGAGAATGTGATAGCCGAAGAATATGAATGAATTTTATTTTTTATTTTATTTATGTACAGTTTCTTATATAGCGCAGAAGATTCCGTTGCGCTTTACAATAGTAGACAGTGATAAAACAAACTGGGTAACGACAGACAGACTTGGAGGTAGGAGAACACTGCTGCAAGCTTACAATCTATAGGGATATAGGAGAGAAACGCAAGGACAGGCATCAGTAATACTGTAGCATAGCAGTCCCACCAAGTTACAAGTCCAGAAGGGAAGCTGTATGATACATAAGTGCCTCAGAGGGTTATGTGTGTAGAACTTAAGTATGATAGGCTTGTCTGAAGAGGTGAGTCTTCAGGGAACACTTGAAAGTTTGGAGACTAGTGGAGAGTCTTATTGTGCGTGGAAGGGCATTCCATAGGATGGGAGCAGCCCGATGAAAGTCCTGTAATAGTGAATGGGAGCTAGTGATCCGTGCAGAAGAGAGATGCAGATCATGTGCAGAGCGTAGTGGTCGAGATGGGAGATATTTTGTGATAAGTGCAGAGATATACGCTGGTGCAGTGTGGTTAATAGCTTTATATGCGAGTAGAAGTGTTTTATATTGAATACGGTAAGATACAGGCAACCAATGGAGAGACTAGCAGAGCGGATCAGCAGACGATGAGCGTCTTGCAAGGAAGATCAGCCTAGCAGCAGCATTTAAAATGGATTGCAGTGGCGAGAGTCTGTTCTTGGAAAGACCAGTTAGGAGACTATTGCAATAATCAATGCGGGATATAATGAGTGCATGGATAAGAGATCTGGTAGTGTCTTGGGTGAGATAGGGTCGTATTTTGGATATGTTTTTTAGATGCATGCTACATGATTTGGAGACAGATTGAATGTGGGGATCAAAGGACAGGTCAGAGTCGAGGGTGACCCCTAAGCAACAAGCTTGTGGGGTAGGGTAGATTGTCGAGTTGTCAACAGTGATGGAGATGTCAGGATGGAAACTGTTCTTAGTTGGCGGGAATATAAGTAATTCCGTTTTGGAAATATTGAGTTTGAGTTGGCGAGAAAACATCCAAGATGAGATGGCAGAGAGACATTCAGAGACTCGGTCCAAAACCACTGGTGACAACTCTGGGGTTAATAGATATATTTAAGTATCATCCGCATATAAGTGATACTGAAATCCGAAAGAGCTGATTAGTTTGCCAAGAGAGGAAGTATAGATTGAGAAAAGCAAAGGACCTAAGACTGAGCCTTGCGGAACTCCGACTGACAGAGGTAGTGAAGAGGAAGTAGAGTCAGAGAAGCGAACACTGAAAGAGTGATCAGATAGGTAAGATGTGAACCAGGAAAGGGCTGTATCATTAAGACCTAGGGAGTGTAGTGTGAATGAAAATAAGCTTTATTATTTGAATAAATTATTGCTTTCAATGGTGAATACTTTCCTACACTGATTAGAACTTGTAGCACGGTTCAGACACATATGTATTCCCTTAGTCTGGTTCTGGCTCAATTCTCGCTGCTGTTGTGATAATAAGTTAATGCAATTGGTTAATGATCAAAAATTGTGTTTGTAGAAAATCTAGGTTACTAATCCATCATTCATCCTATAGGAACAGCTGTAACACTTTAGAGTTCATTGCTAATCAGAGAATTTGCAAAATTGATTGATTGAATGACTACGCATGCATATGGTACACATTGAGCATGCATGAGGTTGGATAGGGACAGACAGTGTGCATGAATCGTGATTGCAATGTGGCTAGACTTTGACTGACAGAAAACCGGCGTTTGGGGGTGGAAACTTAACATTTTCTGGTCTGGTGGAAAAATGCATTGGTGCCCAGGCATTTTGAGGAGGGTCTATGATGCCAGCAATGACCACTTCCAACATCTCTCAGTCGCAGATTAGTGGAAGAGTCAGAGTTTCTCACAATTGCATCGATGGCGAAAACTTTTTGATGTTTTGGGAATTGCGTATAGATTTGCGAGAGGATAGCAATTAGCAATCCATTCGCTATTCTCTAGCAATTTATAAAGGGGCGTATTTTTCTGTCTGGGCGGCCACTTTATCCTCACAGTCCAGTGCGAATTCTCACATTAGCTATCAACTCTGAAACAAGCCCTATATACTTTACTTGATACATATATATAGCAGTGTTCTATATATATATATATATATATATATATATATATTTATTACTAGTAAGCCTGTTGCAAAAGCTTCAAAAGCTAGTCTGCTACCTTCTGTGTTTGTGCATGTGTGAGAAAGAGATGTAGTTTCACTCTCTACCAACAGATGGCAGTGTTTCAGAGACTCACGGAAACTAGACATATATATATATATATATATATATATATATATATATATATATGACCACATTACCCAACCGCACCTCACAAAAGTAAGGCAGCACCTCTGAGGGGCCCCCTGTTAGACAGGACCCAAAGGTTTAGAGATAGAGGGGAAGGAGTTTCAGAGTGCGCCCATTCATTTACATATATGACAAGTTTGTTGAACCAACAATACAATAGTCCAAAAGGTATTCGTAAAACATTTATTCTGGAGTCTTCCAAATGGTGATAAAGGCCCAACGTGTTTCGTCAACAGCTTGACTTCATCAGGGGCATTGGAAGCAGAGCAATACAAAGCAATTTCACACTAAAGATTTTCCTTCTTAGACATTGTTTTAAAAAAAAAACGCAGAAGTTTTCTTGCGAGAAACAGTATATGCTGGAAATAGCTTATGCGGATAATCACTGGGGATCAGTAGGGGCAGTAAAGCATAGTGTGGTAGTAGTCCAATATTCTCCAAGGTATGTCAAAATTTAGGGGAAAGGTTTACTAACCCCAAAATTTGGCAATAAAATAGAAGTCAATTAGAGTTGTGCAGAACCGGATGTGGACTCCTGGGATCCAAACACTGAAGGTTAATATATATATATATACAGTATATATATATATATACAGTAGAAAACCGGCACTCACTCCTTCCAAAAGAATTTCAAGGCTACTCAGAGGTGCATATTTGCAATGTTTCGGGCTTTTTTATTAAGCCCGTCGTCAGGCAATACAGAATATATATATATATATATATATATATATATATATATATATATATATATATATAGATGATGTTTACATTAAGCATATCGACATTGAGGATATCTCTACATGATCAGAATGACAACAATATACTTTTGCGTTAAGTGTATCCCTGGATCCACCACCATCCTAATGTAAGCCCGAACTTCGAACCCCTAGACTCTAACCTAATACTAATGCTAATGTTGCCATTTTAATCATGCCGACATCATGATTATCAAAATCGTGATGTTGATATTATGGGATAACTTTACAAAAAGCTTCAAAAAATGAAAAATGGTGATGTTGCACATAACAACCAACCAGATTCAATCTACCATTTTCTAGCATGCAATAAAGATATGATAGACAAATTCTGGTTGGTTGCTATGATCAATATCACTAATTTAAATTTTAGAAGCTTTAGCAAATTTACTAATATGAATGCCAACATTGTCAATGTTGACCTCATAATGGCATATGATAGAGTTGATCACCGTGGGCGCACAATGCCGCGCTACCGCAGCGGTGCTATCACATATGTACTAAAATATGCAACTAGCATCACAATGTGTTGTCGGTGGCCCTCCCGCGATACATGAGATGTGGTGTGCAGGGGATCTCCGTCACATCCCTGTCCTCTTTGACCACCACCCGCAAGGACCTCCGGCTGTGACATGTTGCTAGGGGAAGGAGGAGTTTGACGGAGGACGGGACTTCAGAGTGGGGTCGGCATCTGCGGCCGATAAGAAGCCCATAAGCTTCTATAGGGTATCGCCACCACCCTGGCAGGCGAAGACACATTGGGCGGGTCTTAGTACATTTGAAAATGTAGTAAAACCCCCGAAAACGGGTGTTTTACTGCATTTTTCCCTTAGTACATCCCGCAAAATGACTGTTACAGTTATGTGAGTGGGAAATCTAGGCACTAGTCTGTGATTGGTTGTGTCACATAAAGGTGAAGAAGATACCGTCACTAGTGGCAACTTATTTTACACAGATATTCATTTTGCTTATAGCTGGATTATCTCGATAAATCCTGAAAATACCGTGTTGCTCAAGTACTGTGTCTGTGGCTGACAATGTCCATGAAACATTCTGCGAGTAAAATGAGAAGTGATTGCCGCTGTCAGTGTTAAACAAATATTGTTTCTGTTTCCCAGCATTGCGAATTAAAATTTACCAGTGTCAAAAAAAAGGGGGCAGTGTGGATTTTCAGTTCTTCCAATTCAAGCCGTATTTTCTCTGTTTAACAGATTGCCATAAAATATAGATCTGCAATAAAGTCTGTCTCTTCGTGTATTTGCGTTGATGAGGTTATCTGCCATAGTTTCGTACAAATAAATAGGCAAATAATTCCGCATTTTATGAAATCCTTTTATTTTGTAAGCATGAAAACTAAATGTACGGCTGCTATTAGATAATTTTAAAGACATAAACTTGAGTTTGTATGGGTAGAACGTAGCTAAGGACTTGATTAATATGTCTAATTACACTGCTAATTCAGAACTGCTGTATTGGTGGCATATTCAAGAGAACTAGACATAGCTTTATATAGCTGAAACTTAGTAAGTAAAAGTTGCAAGTTTCTTCGTATCAAGGATCGGGTTCGGAACTATTACAGTATGTCCTGCCCTATGGTGGTAAATGGGTTAATTAATTACTTTGCTAAATGGTCAAACACTCACATGCATTAGATTTAGTAAATCTGTCAGACAGCCATTATAGAAACCATCTGATTTCCTGTGGTCCGGCTGTCCTGCTGTGGTATGCACTTATGTTCCAGACAATAGAAGCTATTATCTTCAAGCGCAGTTTGACAATGCAATAGTGTATTCGGTTATTTGTATATGCTCATACTAAACCATTGCATTAGAAAAAAAATGTTTTATAAGACTTTTAAGGACATACTGAACCTTAATCGGTTTGGAAATTAATGCAAATAGCCACCTGTATCCAGAGACTGAAACATCTATTGTGACGGTGCTGCCCCCAACAGACCGCTGTCATCACAACACACCCACAGCAGACTTATCCCAGTTATACCAACTCGGCCGCTAGTGGAGTTGCACATGAGATACGTCTGTCATTAGGTTGCACAGCCTAGGGTGCAAGGTTCTGTTCCAACAGCGTATGAATGCTGGCAGCAGCACCCGATCTTGCACCCTTCGCAGGCTGGTTCCAGCCCGAACTCATTGAAATTTGCTCGCTACGCTTTAGGACAGTGAGTAGTTTTCTATGAATTTGGCCTGCTGCAAAGTGTGGCGGCTTCCGTGAATCCATCTCTGCTAGTAGAATTGATCCCTTAAAATGTTAGGGATGAGAAGGTTCCCAGGACATGGTGAGTAAGCCCATAACCTAGGCCAATATAATGCAAGAAACCTCTATTTAAGACTGAACCCAGATAAAACAGAAGTCCTGATGATAAATCACAGGACAAGACGGCAGCATAGCCAACTGACAGGTCTTAAGCTGGGGGGCACAGCACTAAAAAACTCTGATCATGTGCGGAATCTTGGTGTTGTCCTGGATAATGGCCTGACACTTAAACATCAGGTGTCAGCCACAATCAAATCCTCATTCTTTCATCTGAGAAACATAGCCAGAATCAAGCATTTAATTCCCTCAGAAGACCTTCCTAAAGTCATACATGCATTTATATCATCACGACTAGACTACTGCAATGCTCTCTACCTGGGTCTTCCAGCAAAAGAATTGCACCGCTTGCAGCTGGTACAAAATGCAGCCGCCAGACAATTAACTAACCAGCCCCACTCCTGCCACATAACTCCCATTCTCTACGCCCTTCACTGGCTACCTGTAAAATGGCGAATCGTTTTCAAGATTGGCTTACTCACTTTCAAGGCCCTACATGACCAGGGCCCAAGGTACCTGCAACAGCTGCTGATCCCTTACTGTCCTACTCGATTACTACGATCCACTGAAGAAGGACTACTAACAGTACCCAGAATCTCCCTGAATTCATCTGGGGGTCGAGCTTTCAACTTTGCTGCTCCAACTCTGTGGAACTCTCTTCCTCGCACAGTGCGAGAAGCGCCCACTGTAGAATCCTTTAAAAATAGACTAAAGACATACTTATTTACTCAAGCATTTCACTGACATCTACTGTTAAGCTTGTTTTGTATTTCGAGCTGTAAAGACAATGTGTGAAGCACTTTGAGTCCTATTGGGAGAAAAGTGCTATATAAATATCATTATTATTATTTTATTATTATTATTTAATTGCAATATTTATTGTAAAACAGTTTTAGGGAAGCATAGCTATCAGTGGCGTAGCTACGTTTTGGGAGCCCCCCCCGCCGTTAGGGGGGGGCGCGCCCCCCCCCCCCCCCCCCCCCCCCGTCGCCGCCTCGCCGAGCACCCCTACCCCGCCGCCCCGCCGAGCACCCCTACCCCGCCGCCCATGCAAACCCCCCCTCAATCCCCCACAGCCTTACCTATCGCGCTGGTCCCGGCGGCTCCGTTCTTCTGCTGAGGACCACCAGAAAATTGCCGCCCCCATACAGCAGACAGTTTCAGAGAACTGTGTGCTATATGGGGGCGGCCATTTTGTGGTGGTCCTCAGCAGAAGAACGGAGCCGCCGGGACCAGCGCGATAGGTAAGTGACAGTCTGCGGGGGATTGGGGGGGGTTTAACTATAGCACCGCAGCCCCCGGCGCCCCCACATGCACAGCGCCCCCCCCCCCCCCCGCGGTGGCGGGGGCTGCGGTGCTATAGTTACGCCCCTGATAGCTATGTGTAGGGTTTTCTCAACTCACCCCCACAGTCCAGGTTATAAGGACCTCCATGCTTGAGTCCAGTTAGTTAAATGAAATTGAACAAAATGCTATTTAAGTCACCTGTGCTCGAGCGTGATATCCTTAAAATCTTCATAGTAATTATGGAGTTTGGGAAGCTATGGCTTAGTGGAATTACATCATTTTGGACAGAGGCGGATTTAGATCTCATGGGGCCCTAGGCAAGATACCGGTTTGAGGGCCTCCTCTTCAAACAATCCATAGTACTATATTTTTGCTACTGATAGAGTTCCTTGGCGTGTGCAGCAGGTCTATGTGATATCATGACTTCACGTGGTAGTCGCGCAATGCCTCTGGGAACATTATGGGTGGCCAGGGTATCTTTTTGGGGACACCTAGAACTTGCTGGGCCCTTAGTGGGCACCTAGGTTGCCTTGTGGAAAATCTTCTGATTTTGGTGCACCTGGTGCCATGTGTCAAGTTTAGGGGGTCCGGTTCTGATTATTACATCCAGTATACAAAGAAAGTTGGTTATGATAAAAAAATTTACTTAATTCAGGACAAACACATAAACAAAAGTATATATTTACATAGTTTTCTGCACACAATTGACATAACTGAATTAAGAAACACTCTTCAATGAATACAAAGGGGAGTATTCAATCAATGCTGGATAATATTTCCGATCGTTGGAAATATCTGCCTTTTTCGACAAGAATAGGTCGAATTTACATTCAACCTATTCAATGTCATTTCCGATCTTCCTACTTTCTAAACATGTCCAAAAATCAGAAAAGACGTGGGTCGGTGGATCCGTGTCTTTTTGGCAAGAAACGAACGCTGATTTGACAATTCTGCGGCCGTTTTGGACAATGTCGAACAAGACGGATCTAAAGCAGAAAGTACCGGATGAAAATGGCTAGGATTAAATACAGTAGATCCTGGATGATATTTTTGACTATCGGAAATGTTGAACAGCATTGAATACTTCCATAGACAGTGTACATCGCTTCAATTATGCCTCTTGGACATTGAGTGTGGTGGTGGGGAGGCATTAACTGGCAACTGTACCACTAAAGAGATCTTAGCTTTACCTTTTGATGGACTTCAAAGTGTTTATAATGTTACAGTTAGTCTTATTCTTAGTGGGTTGCGTCACATTTCATATTACCAACCAAAGTCTGTGCGTTCTTTCCTATGCACCGAACCATATCAAAAGGTTTTTAAAACAAGTACAGTAAGCACAGCATAATTACAGTAATACTATTCTCACATGATTCCTACTATACACCTGTCATGAGGCATATATCATGCAGGCGATGTAGACCTGGTGTAAATATGCCATATATTATTAGCAGTACTGTTTAGTTGCTTTTGACTTGATGATTATACACTGACTTCTCTAGCTTCTAGCAATGAAAACACAGCAAGGCCATTTATTTGCATTGCTTCACTTCCATCCCCAAACCGACTGCTTCAGGAAAGATGATTTCCATTTAATTTGTAAAGTTATAAACAACAGATGTGGAAATGAAAAATAGTATTTGCCTTGCAAATGGTAACTATGACTTATGATTTTACTAATACTTTATCATCTACCATTTAGATTGTAAGCTGTTAAGAGCAGGGCCCTCTCTCCTCATGTGCTTTTCTTACAATATATCTCTGCCACCCAGTGTCCTGTCCCCTGATGCAACTGTCTTTATATACCATGTAATTTGCCTTGTGCTGTAATTTGTTATTTTTCTTGTTTTTTGTTCATCGACAGCAGGCATGTCCAATGTTGGCCCTCCAGATGTTGTGAAACTACACATCCCAGCATGCTTTGCATTAGTTTTAGCATTCTCTAATAGCAAAACTGTGGCAACGCATGCTGGGATGTGTAGTTTCACAACATCTGGAGGGCCAACGTTGGACATGCCTGATCTACAATATGTATTGTTAGGCACCGCTGAACCCTTGTTGCACCATATAAATACACGATAATAATAATCAGCATCGTCATCATTCTCTCTTGTGTACTATGTACTGTGTAGTTGTGTACTGACCATATTACCTATTAAGCAGATTATCAGGCTGTATGCAAATATGGTGATGCCACTTCTGCATTGAATTCCTACATTTATTAAGTCGGACCCAATTTCCCTTGAGCTCCCCCAGCAACTCCCCCTTACGATTTGGCATTGATGTGTCATTTTTATATGCAATAAATTGCATGCGGGGAGCTACAGCAGCAGCAGCGGGGGGGGGGGGGGGGGGGGATCAGGAGAAATAAAAAAACTGTAAAAAAAAACAGGCCAGCCGTTGATTGGCTGAGAGCACTCCCATCTGTATATAGAAGATAAGGTCCTTTGATCCATTTCTACCTCAAACCCATTTTTGTTCTTGTTTTATGTATATTGGAGTACCTGTTAATAAACCGCTCCTTTTTATGAATACCATGCATGGAGTAAAGATATCTTGATGCACTTACAAGCACCAATATACCAGTGAGTTGGGGTATGCACCATTTTTTGCCTTAAAGAGAAAAAGATACCTTTAGATACAGGGTACTGCGGGCCACACTGTGAGTTGTGGTATGATTTCCCCCCCAAAAATGATACCATTCATGTGTTTTCTTCTGTGTTGTCTGATGTGAGTTTCGGTACAACATCTATCAAATATATAAGGGTGGAGGATATACATACAAACAGGCGTACCTAGAAATTATTAGGCCCCATAGCAAAAGTTTGTAAGGGCCCCCTATTTAGCAACTGATGGTTATAAATGTATGTAAAACATATTAGTTAGACAGCAAAGATGGGCCCCCTTCAGCTGTGGGCCCCATAGCAGCTGCACCCCTTGCACATATGGTAGTTATGCCCTTGTATACGAACACCCTTTGACATAGGACTCCTGGCACGGGGACCATTTAAACTTTTTATAATACAATTATGTTTTGAACATACTACATTATATTATTGTTTCTTATGTTCCCTTATTGCATCATGAAAATATCCATGAAGCGACATCAATTCTCATCAGGACCATCATACCTGTTGGTCAAGGGAAGTAATTGTACATTAATTTTAAGAAGCTTTAGTAAATTTACTCCTTAATTGGGGTGTCGTGATGTTAAATAATGTGATTCACATGGAATTGCAGCCTCTTAGGCCTTCTCCTGTTGCCAACAGCAGGGGGCGTAGTCACAATGGCCAGAATGCGTCACCATGCCTCCACCCTCCGCCCATCTTTTATGATACTTTTTTGAAAGTCTCTTACTTGTGGATTCTCTTACTGTGCACTCCCCAGTGGTTCATTTACAGTTATTCTTTCTTGTTTATTACAATTCCTTTATTGCATTTTAACAACAGATGCGTTTAAAAGAGAATCTTTCAGATGCCAGTGATCATAGATAACAGAAACCCCATAAAGGCCCCCATACATCGGACCTAATCATCCTGACAGCTCCCCGGGGGTGTCAAACACGATTTGGCACTTGATGTGCAAGGTTTTGCATGTGATAAATCGCATGCGATTCGATTTATCACATGCAGTCCCTGGGGCGCTGCAGGAGGAGGGAGCCGTGAGACTGGCAGGGCGGGGGGGGGGGGCTGTTGTGGAGAGCTGGGCATGTAGTGGGGGGGGAACTCACCGAGGGGACCACAGCGCCGGGTACTGGGAACGCAAGCCGGGTTAAGGGAGCAATGCGGGCTGCGCAGGGAGTCGCTGCCTTTGCCGGGAGCAGGGGGCTGCGCAGGAGAAAACACTGCCGGGCAGGGAGGGAGCAGAGCACAAAAAAAAAAAGCCCATACAAATGAATGGGCAGCCACTGATTGGCTGAGATCTCTCTCAGCCAATCGATGGTTGGCTGAGAGAGGTCTCAGCCAATCAATGGCTTCCTATTCTTTGTATGGGTTTTTTTGTTTTTTTAAGTGCTCTGCTTCAGCCCTGCCCGGCGGCTGGGCAGCGACTTCTCCTGCCCGGCTTCCTGCGCAGCCCCCTGCTTCCGCCGAAGGCAGCAGCTCTCTGCGCAGCCCCTGTTGCTCCCTCCACCTGGCTTGCATTCCCAGTACCTGACAGCTGCAGCTTCCTCCTCTGCCCGGCATCCCCCGCCCGCTGCCATCAACCGCCCGCATGGCTCCGGGCTGCACATAAGATTTAGCAAATCTTATGTGCAACCTGTTTGACCTACCGACTCCGATCCGATGCGCACGGGACCACGCATCGGGTCGGACGGGATATCTACATGTGCGATTTGGGTCGATTTCACGGCCCGAATCTTTCGAATCGAGTGAAATCATGCCCAAATCGCCTAGTGTATGGGGGCCTTTAGACTTTGTCAGTGAGATAACGCAGAGATCCCTGCTAAGGAGACATGGGATTATGAGGTGTAGCAGGGTTGTCTGAGACACAGGAACGTGTGGATGAATATATTATCTCTGTTTCGGTGTTGTTTACCTATTGTCCCCTTCTGATAACTTATTAGAGAAATGGAAGCATTTTTCTCTAGCGCCAAATTAGGAAATGTAACCAGATCATCAGCAAAACTCTTCAGTGTGTTCTGCCGCTCAGACTTGCTAAGTGGTTTTACAGTTTCCGCCACGGCTATTGCTCCTTAGGATATCACAACCTATTCTAGTGTTAACCCAGAATACAACAGCAATTTAATAAGATTCAATGGTTGTGGTGGCGCAAAATATCACAATACATCCTAGTATACTACACCGAAGGGAAAAATTAAGCTTTCTACATCTGCAAATAAAAATAAATAGGGTTCTTCACTTCTCAATCTATAAATTTCCCCTCCAGCTCTTACACTACAGAGCTAAAACCTGTATCTCATTACCCCCCTCCCTCCATTGTCACTTTCCATAGGATGACACCTCATTATACTGTATATATTTCTTCCTACTGTATCTGCACACAAGTCACGTAGTGGCAAAATGCTAACATTCTCCCATTTTGTTACAACAATTTATGTTCTTCTGAATATACTAATATATTAGGAAAGTGGGGTGACCTAATAAAACAATATTTTTATGTCAATGTTATATTATTATTATTATTATTATTATTATTATTATTATTATTATTATTATTATTGTTAATAATAATAATGCTAAATGCTAAATAAACAAGTAGATTCTGATTGGTTGCCCATAGCAACAATTCCCATTTTAGCAAATTTCCCCCACAGAGAGGTAAGAGAATCCTGTTTACAAGCTTAAGGGAGATTTTGGCTAATGGACAATTTTGACTAAGCAATTTTGAAAGAGATTTTGACTAAGCAATTTTGTCCAAATAATGATAGTCTATGATCTAGTCAAAATTGCCTTGCCTGCACAGTCTGTCTATTCTAAGCAATCTCTGCTAGACAATATTGACTAAGCAGCAGAAAAATAGGGAGATTTTGGCTAACCTTCTAGGAGATTTTGACTATCTAGTCAAAATCTCCTGCCAAAATCTCACTGTGTGTACACCCCTTTACACTATACAGGAAGTTAGGCATTTGATACAGGGGGATAAGTGCTGCATATTGCATAATGGTCCAGCCAGATAGAAACTGATCTTGGAGGCCTACTGATTCAGTCTCATAGTCAAGTTGTCCTGATGTCGGTGGGTTCAGTGCATATAGAAAGAGAACGTACTGTATGTACAGTATAGTGAGGTATAAACTGTATACTTTGGATGTAGCTAGGAAGAAAGATTACGTGGGTGATTGTATAATTTGATAAGCTTGTTTCCATAGCTGAGTTTTCAAGGAATGCTTTGGAGACTAGAATCAGGGGCGTAACTATAGCACCGCAGCCCCCGCCACCGTGGGGGGCGCTGTGCATGTGGAGGCGCCGGGAGCTGCGGTGCTATAGTTAAACCCCCCCCCCCCCCTCAATCCCCCGCAGACTTACCTATCGCGCTGGTCCCGGCGGCTCCGTTCTTCTGCTGAGGACCACCACAAAATGGCCGCCCCCATATAGCACACAGTTCTCTGAAACTGTCTGCTGTATGGGGGCGGCCATTTTCTGGTGGTCCTCAGCAGAAGAACGGAGCCGCCGGGACCAGCGCGATAGGTAAGGCTGTGGGGGATTGAGGGGGGGTTTGCATGGGCGGCGGGGCAGCGGGGTAGGGGTGCTCGGCGGGGCGGCGACGGGGGGGGGGCCCCCCCCCCTAACGGCGGGGGGGCGCCCAAAACGTAGCTACGCCACTGACTAGAAGCAAGTCTTGTTGTGCATGGGAGGTCATTCCACAGAGTTGTTGCATCCCAAAAAAGACTTGTAACTTTTAATGGGAGCAATTAAAGAGTGTTTGAGCTATGCAAATCTTGCATAGGGGGTAGAGGGGGTTCAAGCTGAAACATATTTTGAAATAAAAGGCATGTATGTTGGTTTAGTTTGGTTAATACCTGTATGTGTAAGTAGAAGAATTTTATATTGAATTCGGTAAAATATCTGTAAACAATGGAGGGACTGAAAGAGTGAAGCAGCAGGCGATGAACGTTTAGAATGGAAGATCAGCCTTGCAGCTGCCTTTAGAATAGATTGTAGTGTGAAAGTCAGTTCAGTGGAAGACCATACCCTCCAACATGACCCATTCCATTAGGTACAAAATGCTCTGTTTCTGAACTTCCTTGCCATTGACAGTTACAGAGGTGGGGCTGCAGCACAGCCCAATATTCAAAAAGGGGAGCCACACCTACTGCCACCCCAAGCATCACTGTCATGGACTCATTGACAGTTGATGTGATCCCCCCTCTGTGCTGGAGTCCAACCTCTGTAACTGCCACTGGCAGGGAAGTCCAGGAACAGAGCATTTTGTACTTAATGGAATGGGTCATGTTGGAGGGTATGGAAGACCAATCAGCTTACTATAAATGCCAGAGACAATGTGAGGAGATAAAGTGTGAGATATGGGAGGTCATTCTGGTTGACTTGCAAAGCTGTGAATTTCGCAGCTTTGTGATCCAACTAAATGCCGCCCACTGGCCGCAGGAATGCCGCCATCCGCTGGATGGCAAATGTCCCTGCAGGCATGCATGCGGTACCGAAATCATTCGATGGTCGCCAACCATGGATTTATTTCTTTAGTGTTCACAAATCTAAGTTACTCTCCGATTTACGGTGCCCTGCTATGTGAACAGGGCGGGAAGCAGACAACATCCGATGACGTCAGCTGCACCCTACAGAAGGCATGATGCGAGTGCCACGGAGACTATGCAAGTCTACAAAGGCGACCCCACAGAAGGCCTGCACACACGCATAAGGGAATATGCACATGCGCAGGCCTTCACCATCGCTCCCAGTTGAGAATGCACAACAGGGAGAATAACACACGCGTGTACCAGTCACTTGGTGGCAGGGAGCAGAAACCCTGCCTGTCTCCGCTTCAGGGAAACAGGCAGGGTTAGGGGGGTGCAGGGAGGTTACGGGGACTGACGGGTCCGGTTGGGAGGCCACAGGAGATGGCGAAGGCTGGCAGCTGGCGCCCAGCTGACAGGGGCTCCATCTGTACAGTATATAACATGATTTGCAGACAGACTGAATTTGAGAAACAAAGTATAGTTCCGAGTCAAGGATGACACTTAGACAGGAAGCATATGGACTCGGAGTACAGTTACTTTGTGTTATCAACAGAAGTTCATGGGTGAGATTTAATAGGATGAGAGATTCAGAAATTGAGAGATTTGGGAAGAAATCTACAGGTTTTTTTAAAGCGGCAATCATTTACACTGCAAAATCAAACTGGTTTTGCCGTGTAAATGATTGCCGCTATAAAAAAACTGGAGATTTCTTCCCAAATCTCTCACTTTCTGAATCTCTGATCCTATTAAATCTCACCCATATGTCAGCTCAGTAATTACCATTGGCCACTGAAAATATCAATTGTATGATTAAATTTGACATGGCATCAAGCTTCATATAAAGTTATTTCCATACAGTTATACAAGGTAATATCATTTAAAAATGTATTGGAAACCGAAACAAAAGATAGCATGTAGGAGAAAAATATATTTGCATATTTCCCATTTACAAATATCTCTCGTGCTCCTTACTGACAAATAAAAAATCCCCTATAGTTTACGTAAGTAAATTTACCCTATAAGTATATGCAATTCCCTAAAACTCTCAAATGTAATCTTTCTTGTAATTGACAGACTCCAGTCTTGGTACATTTTCCACAGATTCCTAAATATTGACCCCAGCTAGTATTTTGCAGTTCTGGAAGAAAATTTATATTTAATAGCACAGGAAGGTAGGAATATCGCAGTGCCAGATAACTTAGCAGCTGTCATAATAAGGGAGACTCATCTGACAAGGAATTATCAACACTTACAACCATCATGTAATCACATCAAAAGAGGATTTAGCAGCATCTTAGCTGCCTGCAACAGACCTCTCCTGCTATGATAATGGGGGAAGAGCACAGAAACGACTGAGAATTTTGCTTCAGCTCCAAATCCACCCGTTGGCAACAGCACAGCACCGATGCATAGCCTAAAGTGAAATCCCATCTTTCATAAGATAACTTAACTGTTACTGTGAATTAGACACTAAGGTTTCGAGGATAAGTAAATACTTTTATATTGGCAATGGCCTATGCTGGCATTCATTATGATGTCGATAATTTTACACAGACTGTGTAGCACATGTGCAGGTTTAAAATGAGGCAAAAGTTTAATACAACCTTGAACCACATATTGGCCCTTATTCTGGTTCACTCGCAAAGGTAAATTCCTTCTCAAATGGACAAAACCATGTGCAGGGGGTGAGATGTAACATGCTCAGAGAGAATTAGATTTGGGTGAGTTATTTTGTTTCTGTACAGAGTAAATACTGGCTGCTTTATTTTTACACTGCAATATAGATCTCACTTTGAAGCAAAATTCACCCAAATCTAATTCTCTCTGCACAAATTACATCTACCCCACCTGCAGTGCACATGGTTTTGTCTATTTGAGAAGGAATCTGCCTTTGCGAGTGAACCAGAATAAGGGCCACAGTGTAAAAACCACCATTAAGAAGGAGAAAAGGAAATTAAGGACCTCATGTAGAATTGAATATAAATTGGGCATAATGTCCACTTGATAAAGCACACACAAAAATTGCATATTTTCACCAGAGTGAACCATGCTCCTTAGCGAATATACAGTGTGCTGCCTTTCTTAATAAGGACTATTGACAATACAGTCAAGATGGGGCCATATATAATGCATTGTGAGCCTGACCTCCGTGCAAGATGATGGCCAAACTTAGAGGGGCAGTCTTTTACAAGACACACCTATGCCTTGCAAATGATTACCCCTGTAAAAAAAATCAGAGTTCCTCCAGCATCCTGCATGGCCTCATTATATCCATCCCAAAGGTCAGTTGCTGCAAGCTGTGGAACAAAGTGCATTTGAACCAATAAACAACACTGTATCATAAAGTCACTAAGTAGAAGTGACACCATCAACCAGCAATATACTGCAAGTGTTTGCGAGGCGGTGGGAGGACAAAGATCACATTCTCCCTAAAGATGCCTAGATGTGACGACCCAAGCTGTATATATATAGATAGATAGATAGATAGATAGATAGATAGATAGATAGATAGATAGATAGATAGATAGATAGATAGATAGATCGAGAGAGAGTATGGTATGCATAACCTGTTATGGTAAATATTGATGCTGATTAGTTCATCGTTTAAAGAAACCTTTATATGTGGTTTTAATTTCCATGTGTCAACATCAGGATCTTCAATCAAAATCTAAAGCTAGGTACATACAGACAGATATATGTGTCCAATCTGTATATGGGAACCAACATCAGCCTTTGTATTTGATTAAATAACAGTCAGCCATTTGCTCCTAAATGCTGGAAAAAGGATAAAATCTATTGTTTGGATAAATTTCTTAAATCAGAGGGCTTTAAACAATTTCTCTAAATGAGTATGGTCTGCTTTGCAGCATTTGGGTGCAATTGGTTGATTGTCTCCCATACATTGCCAGATTTTTGTTGCCACCAGATAGATTGGACAGATAACTCTTTAGGTGTGTACCCAGCTTAAGGAATGGATACCTAAGTATTGGCCTGATTCACAGATGATCGCTGATGTGTGGACTCGAAAAACCGTTCAGTTATCGAATAACTTTGCATTCGTACGGATTGTTGTGCTCATGCACAAGTCAAAATAGCGGCAAAAATATCTAATTGCAATCCCCTCACAATTTTATAGACAAGGAGTTGGCGTTTGGGGGTGGTAACCGGTCATTTTCTGTGAGTGTCCGAAAAAACGCAGGGCCATCAAAGCATTTTAAGGGAGGGTGTGTGTGACGTCAGCGCCAGCTCTGAACACTCTGGGTGAAATGTAATAGGATGAGAGATTCAGAAAGTGAGAGATTTGGTAAGAAATCTCCAGTTTTTTTAAAGCGGCAATCATTTACATGGCAAAATCAAACTGGTTTTGCAGTGGCCAATGGTAATTACTGAGCTGACATTTGGGTGAGATTTAATAGGATGAGAGTTTCAGAAAGTGAGAGATTTGGGAAGAAATCGCCAGTTTTTTTTATAGCGGCAATCATTTACACGGCAAAACCAGTTTGATTTTGCCGTGTAAATGATTGCCGCTTTAAAAAAAACTGGAGATTTCTTACCAAATCTCTCACTTTCTGAATCTCTCATCCTATTACATTTCACCCTCTGTTTCTGTCTGTATTTGCACAGATTGTAAAAATCATTTGATGGTTCGTGAATTGCATATGGATGTGTGACAGGATAACAGATAGCGATATTTCACTATGGGCGGGATTCTCTAAGCTAAAAATGCGGTAAAAACCCCGTTATCGGGGTTTTTACCGCATTTTGGGATGCTGTAAGCATCCCCCGCCGGGTTATCGCGGCGGGGGGCATCGCCAGAAAAATCTGGCGATGCCCCATAGAAGCCAATGGGCTTCTATCGCAACCCTCCGCCGCCCCGCGCCGACCCCCCGCAGCCCCGCATCGCCCCCTCCCCACTCACCTGTGTCCGGGCAGCGCAGTGCTGCCCGGACCTGTGACCTCCTCCCTGCACTAATCCTCTTCCGGGTGCAGGGAGGAGGAGAGCCCGGCGCAGCAGCAGCAGCGCCGGGTGTGTGAGGGAGGGGGGAGCCGCCGGGACCTGCTGGGACCCGGGGACTCTCACCGCAAAGGACAGCTCTTAACGCAAGAGCTGTCCTTTGCCTTAATTATCGCATATGTTACAGCATATGCGATAATTAAATATGCGATGCGCGGCGAAGGGGGGCGGAGATTCTTAGAGAATCTCCCCCTATGTCTGTTGCTATCTACTCCTAGTCACCTGCAGCTTTGTAGATGAGCGATCAAGTCTGAATCAGGCCCAATAAGCAAACTGGGTATTCCATTCTGATATTTATTATCTTTACTTTTGTTGTTTATAATTACTATTCATGGACTATATGAGTGCCAATACCTGTATCATTCACAATAAGTGTGGTCATATATTTGCTACATAACTTATTATTGAAATGTAATCATTTCTATGCTGATGATACTCAACTCTACCTTTCCTCCCCGACCCTTCCCCCGCTCTCCTCACTCATGTCTCCGTCTCTTTACTATCTTTTCTTGAATGGCCCGACGCTTTTGTAAACTTAACATGTATAAGACTTAGCTGATCATCTTCCCATCCTCCCGTGCAATCTCACCTTCCACAATCTCATTATCTGTTGATAGCACTACTGTCTTCAGAACCTCTCAAAAACCTGCTGTTTTTATCTTAAAAATATTTCCAGGATCATCCAGGATGCAACTAATAACCGTAATTACTCACTGGTCATCTCCAGACTGGACTACTGTACTTGTCCTATATTCAGCGGTTCTCAAACTGTGGGTCCTGACCCCAAAGTGGGTCCCGACCTTCTCAGCATGGGGTCATGACGCCATGTTGCAGACCATCAGGCTGATGACTTTTGTAATCTCAGTCAGTGATTCAAGGAGTCTGAAAAGTCTGTTGAATTGTCTTTTATTTTAGACTCCTCCCATCACTTTGTGCCTCCACAATGCTGCCATGTATGTGCTGTCTGCTGACTACACATGTGATGTGAGGACCTTCTTCAGTAGCTTGCTGGGGTCCTGTCATTATTTTTATTGTCTGATGGGGTCCCAGAGCAAAATAGCTCTATTGTATTCAACTGTAAGTCACTGTTTCCTGTTTTGCTTACTTGTTTATGTACTCCATATTTGGGCACTGCGGATCCCTTGTGGCACCATATAAATGAAGGATAATGAAAAAATGAATAATAATAATAATAATAATAATAATAATAGGGCCTGATTCGCAGGTATATTCAGTTGCATGCACAGCTGCTAATTCACTGGCTGGCAGAGGCGGAACTACCATTGGTGCAGCAGGTGCATTGCACCGGGGCCCCTGAAGACTAAGGGGCCCACTTCTGCCACCCACTGCTATGTGGCATATTGGGACATATTGGCATATTGTGAACTTGGTTTGGAGTGGAAGAGGAGGGCCCAAAAATTTAGTTTTGCACCTGGGCCAACCACTCGTAAGTTCCGACACTGCTGGCTGGGTATTTGCAATATGCCAATGGCCCAGCACCCACCTTGGGAACAGAGACCTCCACGTCTGGTGTCTCACATGGTTTGCTTTCAAAATCAAGTGTCAGTTATTGAAATCATCGAACCTCAGAGTAATGCTACGGTGTTCCAGAATGAGTGGCTCTCCTAAGGCACCAGGGCCTCGCCAACCGCGTCACTTCCAACATCGACATTGCTACTAGAACCTCTGAATCAGGCCCAAAGTACTGAGAATGCATTCTACAGTACATGCCACACATAAATACAAAATCATAGTAGGGGAATTTTTATGTTAATGAATTTTAAGGATATCATGCCCTCTTTAAAAAAAAAATATTTAAATGTACCATTTATATAAAGTCAAATAGCAAATACAAAGCATGATACTATCACCATCAATTAGGAATTCCCATATTTGAGGCCTCATTATGGTTGTATGAATTACATACCCACTTCTAAACCTCTATGAACCTGCAGGGGGATTCTAAGGCGCATAATTAATGATAAATCATGTGATGTTTTCTTACTTGGAATTTAATACGCATTCCATACAACATTGAGGTGAGATCACACATTGTTGTTGCTGTGTGAATCTGGATTATGTCATCATCTTCCCACTCATTTCAACCAATCAATTAACACATCAGATGTATCTGATGACGCAATTAGAAACATTAGTACAAGTGTTAGCAAAAATGTTAATTACACAGAAATTTAATTGCAAGTCTTTCCTCATCTGCTGTACACTTAATTAATAGCACTGAAAAAAAGGCCACACGTCACTGATATTTCCCTGCAAATGTTCATAACGCACAGACTATCCAGAATGACTACAATTGTTTTGTTTGCATGTAATTATCAATACATACATTGGGTAGGGGAATCACCTAATGCATTCTATAGGTCCCTCAGAATGTAAATACCAATGAAACTGTAAAGGCCCCCATACACTATGTGATTTTGAGCCGATAAATCGGGTGAAATCGGCCCACAATCGGAAGTTTGTGACATCTGATCCGATCTGATGCGCTTCCCCATGCGCATCGGATCAGATGAGGGCGTCTGACCTGCTGAACATAAGATATATCGGAATGTGACATCATGGGTACTTTTTTAGCACCCACGATCTTTCAGATCCAATATATCTATGGGTACCTCCTTCTGTTGCTCCCCCAGTAGCAGAAGCCAGAACATGACCGGAAGGGGCAGACGCGACGGGAGAGAAGAGGCAGTGAGACGGGTAGAGGAAACAGCAGCTGCAGCGTCCAGATTCAAGTCTGGAGCGTCCTCTCCCCTGCTGCTGAAGCCAGTGTGGCTGTGGGCAGCATAGCCTGACCCCCCCCCCCTCTCTCCCCTGCTGCTGGAGTCAGTGTGGCTGCGGGCAGCAGAGCCCGACAGCCATCTCCCCTGCTGTTGTGTGGCCGCTGGCAGCAGAGCCCAACCCCCCTCTCCAATTCTGCTGGAGTCAGTGTGGCCACGGGCAGCAGAACCTGACCCCCTCTCGGGGACCAGTCTGGGGGAGCGGCAGGAGCAGGCTGGGAGCAGGGAGCGGCAGGAGATGTAGCGGCAGACGGGGACCGCAGATGAAGAGCAGAGCGCGGCGGGAGAATAGGAAGAAATCCTGTTCAAAAGACTGGGTGGCTGCTGATTGGCTGAGCTGTCAGCCAATCAGCGGCCAGCCAGTCTTTTGAATAGGATGGTTTCTATTCTCCCATCCTATTCAAAAGACTGGCCAGCCGCTGATTGGCTGAGCTCTCAGCCAATCAGTGGCCGCCCAGTCTTTTAAATACATCTCCTGCCACTCCCCGGACCGGTCCCCGCTCCCAGCCTGCTCCTACCTCTCCCCCAGACCGGTCCCCACTCCCAGCCTGCTGCTGCCGCTCCCCCGGACCGGACCCTGCTCTCTGATCCCCACCTGCCTCTACAACTGACCCTGCCCGCTACCTCTCCAGCTGCTCCCCCAGACCCTCCTCTGCTGCCACTTCCCCGGGTTTTACATGTGATAAATCGAATCTGATTTATCACATGTAAAAAATGGCACATCAAGTGGCAAATCTTATCAAGCTCCCCCAGGGAGCTGCTAGGGGAGCTCAGGGCTTTTTCTAAGGACAAGTCCTTAGGACAAGTCGGCCTAATGTATGGGGGCCCTAAGGTATGGTTCACTATTCTCCCGAAATTGGCCAGGAAGCACCCAGGGCATGCGAGGGCTGGTGATGTCACAGAGGGGATTTTATTAACCCTTGCAGGGCCTGCAGCTTAGCTGAAGCTGGCCAGTAGAGTCTGGGATGCCACACATGTATTCTGTACAGCTTCCTCCTCATCTACCTGTTTCCTGTTTGGCTGCACTGGTACCAACACAGATGCAGCTGCACGTGTAGACATAATGTATATAAATGAAAGAAGAGGCCAGGAGCCTCAAATGCTCTAGTTATGCCACTGTAATTGGCATATTATTTTAATGAATATATATTAAATTATATTTTATTATAGATACAGCACACCTCCCAACTGTCCTGGTTACCGCGGGAAAGTTCTGGGAATTTGGGGATGTTCCCGCAGCCCACCTGGGCCCTGCAGTGTCCTGAGGCAGGGGCAGTTCGGAGTCGTCGTCCCCCCGTCACACAGCGTTTATTCTTTCCCCAAAGCCAGGGCTATTTTTCAGCAGGCTCCAGCAGGAACTGAGGCCCTTATTCTAGTTCACTCTTTCTGACAAAATATTTCTTAGATGGACAAAACCATGTGCACTGCAGGTGAGGCAGGTGTTACTTGTGCAGAGATAATTAGATTTGGGTGGGGTTTTACACCTGCCTCACCTGCAGTGCACATCGTTTTGTCCATCTAAGAAATATTTTGTCAGAAAGAGTGAACTAGAATAAGGGCCTCAGTTCCTGCTGGAGCCTGCTGAAAAATAGCCCTGCCCATAGCAATGAAAACGCCCCCAATTGTTTTCACGTGCGGGCCAGTGGGTCCCTCAAAGTTGGGAGGTATGGACACAGTGTCCCTGACCTTCCCCCCTATTTTCTACCTTGCTGTATTTTTCTCTGGAGTCACCTCCACTATTTCAGTTCTGCATCACTTTATATTTTCAAGACTTTGTACTACAGTTCACAAGTTCTATAATCACTGATATATAAAGGAGTCCACCTTTCCCTGTTTTTGGAGAAAGGAGAGAGGACACATCATACCAAGCATTACACACAGCCAGGCAAAATACACTAGTGAATATTTCTGCCTTAGGGTGTAGGTGGCAGAGGAAAATATCTCACAGAGACAGCACAATAACCAAACATACGCAGCAGAGAAATAGGAAACAGAGGGCCTTTCAATATGCCTGACAGAGGATCATCTTCAAGGTTAGTTCCAGGACACATTTAGGAATTTAGTCCATCTTTTACCATCCCGGTACTGAGTGGTCTCTTATTTCTGCATTCGTTTCCACATTCTGTCCCTCTTTCTTGTTTTTCTTATTCTCTTCTTTGCTGAAAAGGTTGGCTGTGTTCATGTAGGCTTGAGGTGCTCTCCCTGCCAATACCACCAGGATAATTCTACCCTACTGGGGTCAGCAGCATCAGTGGTCCAAGTGGGCTTCTTGTGTGTCATTATGAAGGGAGTCTGGACAGCTTATGTTGTTGGTGATGGGCTGGTAGTTAATTAAGTCAGTTTACTTGAGAACATATTGTTGCGCAATTGTAGAACTGTTCTTTGCCAGGCTTCCTTTGCCTTTTTAGTCAATAAAACGTGAACCTTTTTCCTGCCAATCTGTCTCTGAGTCATTATTTCAGATAAGTTCATTATAATGTGTACTTGTGTATAAATGTGGTCTGATATATAATTGAAAGTTTAACCTCTGACCACATCCTGCTTAGTGCAAAGGGTGGAAAGAGCTTAAATAGAAACTGCAACGAAGAGTGATCTTCTCACAAAAAATTCTGAAAATCTCCATCTGCTATCTCACAGAGGCCCTTATTCTGATCGGTGCGGATATATCCGCGTGCGTTCGGCCCGCCGATGTTTTGTGTCTGCGCATGTGCAGAGGCGTCTCTGCGCATGTGCGAGCGGGGCGTACGGCCAAATTCCGCATGATATGTGAACACTCCGAACAGGGGGTGGAGAGGGGCGTGAAGGGCTATTTGGGCTCATTACCATATGCATACGCCCCGCGTTTCATAGGAGTTCCCATGAAAACGCTGGGCGTACGTATGGTAATGCGGCCGTGACGCACGTGTAGGGGGCGGACATATGACATCGCCGGATGTCAGCTGCCCGCCCAGATCTCTGCTTTTGCACGGAAAAATGTCCGTGTGGTCTGAGGTTGCGGGAGCTGGTGGAGCACTCGGTCCTGCATTCGATGGTCTGCGACCATCGAATGATGGGGGAGGTTCCCTTAGATGGAGGAGGCGTATTCCGTGAAAAATACATGTGCGGTCCGTTCGGACAGCTTCTTACCGCATACGGACGGAGTTGGCGATCCGTATGGAAGGCGGGGTTTCGCACGCACGGTCCTGGCCGCATAATCGGCTCCGGCCGCACCGATCAGAATAAGGGCCAATAATACATTCACCGCCACCACAAAGATATGGTTGAAGTTCTTTAGTTCTCCCTCTTATTATACTATACAGAGTAAGTCAAAATTATGTTGCATGATTTGCTATGTGAATAGGGAGAGAGCATGTCTAAGCAAGTTTCTTGCATTCTAGTGCTGGGAGTTTGTAGTTTAGCAATTTTCGTGCTAAACTACAACTCACTCTTAATCAGACACCATATCAACAAATGGGCAGTTCTGTTACCCACAGAAATACTGCAGATTATATATATATATATATATATATATATATAGTATCCAATCCTCCCAGGCTTGGGAGAAATAAACGGCACTCAGAGACGGTTTAAATAACAGCAAGTGTATTAAGGAATCATAAACGTTTTCGGGGTATCAGCCCCGTCCTCAGACAATTCCTACAGCAAGTGTGCACCCCACCACCTAAAACATTTATACATACCTGGCCACGCCGGCTCTCCGGGTCCAGTCACGCCGTCACTCCGTTCCCGGAAGTCACCGCCGCGTACTTCCTGTCCAGGGCGCAGCCAGCGTTGCATAGCAGCGTCTGGATTGCGTTCCACCCAGAACAGGAAGCCTACAGCTGGTGACACGCAAGGGGCGGAGGAGACTGTTACTAGTCCCTCAGGGAGATCCAGCGGTCATAATATAGTATAACTGTCCTCCCAGTCCCAGCAAGGCATATCCCCAATAAAGACAGCCCCCAGCGGTGTTTTACAGACGGCAAACCTGTCAACACACTAGGACATTTAAGTCCAATATACAGACCGTTGTCGCTGCATCTCACCGTCGCAAGCGTCATTGGGGTTACCTAATGCAGACAAAATAGAGGAAAAAATATTAGACAAATACAATAAATACAAAAAACATAATAAAAAGCACATAAACATGAAAATATATAAAGATAAGACACATGTAAACAGGATCACTCATGCATAGAGAATATTACAATATATACCCCAATTTTTACATCAAACTGTTCCAGTTTAATTTTTCATTTAGGCCTCCAGGCCAAATGGTGCCAAGATGGAAAATCCATCTTGACTCCAGGGTTAGGAGCCTCTTGGCCCTATTACCCCTCTCATGGAATCAGGTATGTGGTCAATCATAAAATATTTCAAAGAACTTAAAGAGTGGCCCTTCTTTTTAAAGTGGCGGGCCACAGGTTGGTCCACCTCTCTGCCACCCAAGGACAAATTGACGGCAGATCGGTGTAGGCCCATTCTCTCACGAAATGACCTCGTGGTCTGTCCCACGTAATATAGGCCACATGGGCATACAATAATGTAAATAACGTGGGTAGACCTACAATGTAAAACATGTCTAATGTCAAATTGTTTATCCTGGTGTGGATGTTTGAAAGTGCGGCAGGTAAGCATATGACTACAGGTAGTGCAATCATAGCAACTATAGCACCCTGGAGGTTTAAAGGTGACATTACTGGGTCTACTGACACCCCTCCCGGTGATGTCAGGTTGCATAAGTCTGTCCTTCAAATTAGAGCCTCGTTTGAAGGCAGCCAATGGTCTCAGGGGTTGTAAACCAGGCAGATCACGGTCTGTCTTTATAATGGGCCATAAGGCATTGGTGGCGTGTCGTATAACTGGACTAGCAGTAGAGAAAGTGCAAGTCCATGGTAGAATGGTACCCACTTCCCTGCTCTTAGCCTTAAGTAATTGAGCCCTCGGCAGACTAAGTACATGTTGTTTTTGGGTGTTCAGAGTTTGAAGATCATATCCGCGTACACTGAATTTATCAATTAACTGATCTAAACGAGACTCCAACCCTTCCCGGTTACTCATAATCCGGGCAATACGCATCATCTGCGACATAGGGAGGCCTCGTTTAAGAGCCGGGGGATGGTGGCTTGCCGCCATAAGGAAAGTATTTCTGTCAATGTCTTTGAAATACACATCTGTGCAGATCCTACCGGCATCAATACTAACTGAAACATCCAAAAAATGAGATACCTCCGCACTCCAGGTAGCAGTGTACCTGATAGTAGATACAGTAGAATTAATACGACCAATCAGTTCCAGTAACCTCTCAGCACCACCCGTCCACAGTATGAAAATGTCATCTATGTAACGGGTGTATGCCAAGAGGTACCGACTGGTCTCAGGGCTCCCAAGGAACAATTTTTCCTCTTCTGCGAACATAAAAATGTTAGCAAACGAGGGGGCCACGGCCGATCCCATGGCACACCCCCGTAGCTGCAAGTAGTATGCTCCGTCGAAGAGGAAATAGTTACGCTTGAGAGTCAAACATAACAATTGACAAAACAGGTCATGATCAAAAAGAGAAGGGTCTAAGTGTTGTTGAATGAAATCAGATACAGCCTCTAACCCCCCATCATGAGGGATGGAGGTATAAAGGCTGCAAACGTCCAAACATACCATAAGTGTCCCCTCAGGGACAGTCCCCACCTCATCGAGTAATTTCAAAAAACTGGTGGTATCCTTCAAAAAAGATTTTTTAAGAAGTAAAAGAGGTTGCAAGAGAAAGTCCAATAATTGGGCCACAGGTTGGTATAGAGAATCACAAGCCGCGATTATAGGTCTCCCGGGAGGTCTCTCTTGGTTCTTATGAACCTTCGGGAGTGAATACAAAAGCGGGACTTTAGGCCATTCAGTATAAAGTGCTTGAGACAATTTCTGAGTTATCTTCCCATCTTTAACAGCTCCAGTTAGCAGATTCTTGAGTTCAAGTTGGTATTGTTTGGTGGGATCTCTTCTCAACTTGCTATAAACCTCAGATTCGGCTAGTTGAGAGTACAGTTCTTGACGGTAATCTTGAATATCCTGGACCACGATGGCCCCGCCCTTGTCGGCGGGCCTGATGGTAATATCTTCGTAGCTACTCAGGTTCTTCAAGGCATTCGCTTCAGCAAATGTCAGATTTTTCTTGATCTTTGCTGGGGCTGCTGAGAATTTATTGATGGACTCATCTAATAAACGTCCAAACGTACGTATGGAGGGATTGTGAGAGGGAGGATCAAAGGTCGATATATATATATATACAGTGCTCGAAGTGGGCCGGTATACACCAGTATGGCACTTCCTTTGAGCACTGCTTTTTTTTATTCATAGAGCGGCGCAGACCCCTGCTCACACACTAGGGGAAGCTATCTACCCTCACCCACTCAGCAGCTCCATGATAGCATTCCCCTTCACAGGCCTAGGGAGTGGTCTCCAGACCTCCGCACCCCAGCCCCCCTTCCACATCTGGCAACCCCAGCCCCCCTTCCACATACAGTGGCTGCATGGACCTCCGCACCCCAACCCCCTTCTACATCCGGCGACTGCAGAGACCTCCACGCTTCAATTCCCTTCTACATCCGGCAGGTGCACGGACCTCCACACCACAGTGCCCCTCCATACTCAGTTTCTCTTTCTCTCTCTCAAGCCCTGCACGGTTATTCCCACCAGACTTGGAGTTTAGAACGATGTAAAACGTCATCATCCCACCATCGGATAATGTGAGATCTGGACAGGATTTATAAGTCCGTGCGGCTCAACACCATCTTCCCTCCAGCATTGAAGAGGGAACTGGTGGTCTGTTGAGCATGTGGGGTGGTGACCTGGTGCTGTTCAATGGCGGTGTCCTGTGCTTCCATAAGTCGTAGAAGTTGGGATGCTGCTGTATAAGTGCAATCCTGTGCTGCTTAGTGCTGGTGTCCTGCGCTGCCATAAGTCCAGTCCTGTGGTGCTGTGCTGCCCAGTGCTGGGATCCTGTGATGTCTAGTGCTGGTGTCCTATGCTGCAAGAAGTCCATTGGTGCTGCTGTATAAGTGCAGTCCAGTGATACAGCTGTATATGTCCAGTCCAGCGGTACTGCCGTTAAAGTTCAGTGATACTGCTATATAGGCCAGTCCAGTGGTACTGCCATTAAAGTCCAATGATACTGCTGTATAAGTCCAGTCCAGTGGTACTGCCATTAAAGTCCATTGGTACTAATGCATAAATTAGGGTTACCACCCGTCCAGGATTACTCCGGACAGATTACTCCGGGAATTCTGCCCACCCCTAGTGCCGCCTATTTCTATGACACTTACAGTCAGTGACATACCCCACATGTGACAGACTGTGAGTGACAGTCTGACACTCCGCTATGGCGCACGCTGGGAGGAGGGACAGTGTGTTATGTGACCAACCCCCCCCCCCCCCTTCCAGCTCCTCCTATGGTGCTGCATGATGACGGCCGCGGGTGCGCCTGAGTGTGCATGACTTGTGGCCCAGCCAGCGCAGTATTCCCGCCAGGCAGTAGAGTAGTCTGCACAGCCCGGTTAGAAACAACCGCAGTCCCGCCTACCGCAGCTGCACCCGTGTGTCCCTGTGCCCTCCGCTCTCACCAGCCTGGGTGGCGCAGCACCCAGCCCCAGCTCCCACTAGTACAGGCCCAGGCTGCAGCCCCACTGGAGGAGAGGGCTGGTCTGGACTAGAGCAAGCAGCAGCCTGGCAGTCAGCAGATCAGGACAAGCTCTTCCTACCTCAGACAACCGATTCAGTGACAGTGGTGAGGCTGACTCTGGACTCCGAAGAGCCCTCTGGCGGCTCCTTCTGTACACTGCCTTCCTGCCCTCCTGGACCTGTCCTGGACTGATATTAAACTGAGTGAGTCTGACTGGCCATGCCTGGGCCCTGAGCCCTACTCTACGATCATGCCCCCATTGCAACGAACATGAAGGCCCTGGCATTGAGTAAGAAACCCCTGGCAATTAACATGCAGGTAAGCGGCACTTATGTGGCATAACATGTAGTAGCCATTACTGTGTGTGGTATAATATGTAAATGTCATCACGGTGTGTTGCATAATGTGTAATGGGCATTACAGCATGTGGCATAATATGTAATAACTATTATGGTGTGTGGCATAATTATCTGTAATTGGCATCACAGTGTGAGGTGTAATGGGCATCATGATGTGTGACATAATGTGTAATTCAGTATGAAATCCCGGCGGTCGGGATCCCGGCGTTCAAAATCCCGACGCCGGAATCCCGACCGCCGAAATCCCGACTAGGGGGGGATGTGGATCGCCCCCCCCCCCCTTGCGGGCCCTAATTTATTCTCCCTCCAGGGGTGTCGTGGACACCCACGGAGGGAGAAAGTGTCAGGATTTCGGCGGTCGGGATTCCGTCGTCGGGATTCTGAACGCCGGAATCCCAACCGCCGGGATTTTAACTGCATCCCGTGTAATGGGCATCACGGTGTGTGATGCAAAGTGTAATGGGCATCACGGTATGTGACGTAACATGTAATGGCCATCACGATGTGTGACATGTGTAATGGGCATCACGGTGTGTGACGTAACATGTAAAGGGCATCACGGTATTTGATGTAATGTGTAAAGGGCATTTCTCCAGAAAATCTTCAACTGTTCCGTGACAGACCGCAGCAGCACACAAGTATTTTTGTCTCCCAGTTCACAAGTTAAATAACTGTCAGATTTTATTCCATTTATTCTCCAACAATCTGCAATGTACAATCACCTAATCAATGTCTATATTCAAACGTCGCTGTACTTCTATAGCTTAATGCGTGTCTGACAGTGACAATATGAGATTCACAATTGCACAGAACAATATTACCCATCTCCAAAAAAAGACATGCGTTTTATTTTGTATACTGAGTTGACAAATAAAGTACAGCCAGCAAATATATTTTAGTGTGTGTGCATAATGAGATCAGTATGCTTTCTTAAAAACATTCACAGTTGTTTTTACCAGTAAATAATAGATTTTCAATAATGAAAATCAATTAAGCAGCATTATGTTTTGTTCTAAGGAAAATCCACTGTATATGTTTCTAGCCTTGGGTTTCCACAGCCCCACATGTAATATGCCTGCTTGTTATTAATAAAGCATGTATGGCAGTATAGATCTCCTTGCAGTATAACAGGCTGCCTGTGACTAGCCCCAAGCCACTAGATAAAGCCCCACACCCTACGTGTCTTCTTACCTATCTCTAGAATTGAAGCTGTTCCCTCCCTCTGGGATGCCTCTCTGTGCGCCAATGCTTGGAAGCTGCCAAAACGGGTTCTGCGCATGCACAGTACATACACAGACCATACTGCACATGCAAGAAAGGGGGGAGGGGAGAGGCCAAGGGCACTGGGCTATTATGACAGAGAATGAGAAGGCATACTCCAATCAACACAATAAAATGTTTGTATAACGTTATAAGGTTGTGGAGGTGCTCCCAGGGAGTAGGGTGAATGTAGGCAAAAAAGTTAGATATCCAAGGGAGGATATCAAAAAAGATACCCGGGAGACTTTTTTGATATCCTCCCTTGGATATCTAACTTTTTTGCATACTGCGCATGCGCCAGATCTGGGAACCTGATTAAGCCTCCGGGGGCTGCTGCAAAGGCAGATCATGTAGGCTTGGGGCAGCGCATGCGCAGTATGTATCAAATTACTGTGCATACACTGGCCCCGTGCATGGGACTGGCGTCCGGGGAACACGGCGGTGGCAGTGGAGGGGGGGGGCCCGCATTGCGGCAGCCCCCCCTCCCCATCCAAAATGGTAAGAGCTGTCACTGCTTCTGCACATGTCAACAGCTATCAACATGAACTTAAAAAAACGTAAAAAACTCATGTCGACCTTTTGATAAAGTAAACTTCTGCATGTTGACCTTTTGTCAGTCGACCATTTGCATGTCAACATTTTGTCAATGACAATATTTTGCAAGTTAACATTTTGATGTCAACCTATGAACTGTCTACATAGACACTGTGGGGTTTATCTACCAAGATGGGAGCACTATTGCAGGGGTGTGGTATGACTGCCTGACAATCAGGATCCCGACAGTCAGTATACCGACATCGGAATACTAACTGCCGGTGCTCCGACAGGGGGGTGAGCGCAAAGAAGCCCCTTGTGGGCTCAGTGGCTCGCTTTGCTCGCCACAGGTTCTATTCTCCCTCTATGGGGTTGGTGGACCCCCACAAGGGAGAACAAACCCTGTCAGTTGGGATTCCCCAGTCGGAGCACCGCCAGTCTCGATTCCGATGTCGGTATACTGACTGTCAGGATTCCGATTGTCCGGCAGTCATCCGGCACACCTATTTCAGATGAGATATTGGTATGGGCAACCAATCAGAATTAAATTATTTATTAGCACCTTCTAAAAGATAATAGATACAATCTGATTGGTTGCCTATAGCAACATCCCATCTGAAATAGAACTCCAATCTAAATAAATAAACCCCTGTAGACCTTTCCATCCACAGGATTGATATGAAAGCGTTCAAAATCCCGATGCCGGAATCCCGACCGATGAAATCCCGACAAGGAGGGGGACGTGGATCGTCCCCCCTTGCGGGCTCGCTGCGGTCGCCACACAGCGGGCAAACTAATTTATTCTCCCTCTATGGGTGTCGTGGACACCCACGGATGGAGAAAGTGTCAGGATTTTGGTGGTTGGGATTTTGGTGGTCGGGATTTTGAACGCCGGGTTTCCGACCGCCGGGATTTGAACTGCATCCACCATCCACACCCAGACATCACTAGATGATTTCTAGCAGCCTTTCAAATAATTAATGGGGCAGATGTATTAAGCCTTAACAAATGCAAGGGTGATAAAGAGAGATAAGCATCCAGCCAATCACATCCTAACTGCCATATTACAGGCTGTGTTTGAAAAAAGTCAGTAAGGAGCTGATTGGTTGGATGTTTTCCTCTCTTTATCACCCTTGCATTTATCTCTTGTTAAGGTTTAATACATCTGCTCCAATGTTTTACTTGGGCACTGTAGTCACTGGCTTAATTAGAAAAAGTTTTAAAAAAAGAGAAAAATAAATTACCATTACGGAGATGTAATTTAACAGCATTAAATGGCAATGATTAATTTGGTGATAAAAACAGAGATACTATCAAATACATAAAAAGACCCAGGTACATGTTGAGTTAAATACAAAACCAGATTACTGCTCCGAGTTTCAGCAGAGATATTTACCGTATTAATAAATGTTTTTGGTACAAAATTCTCCCTGTCACCGGGGAACTGAACACCAAAGCAACAAACAACAGATCAGTGTGATACCTGCACACGTAAACCTTCCATCCACAGCACCATGGCTACTACGGCACTCTGGGGATACACATGCCTCCTGCGTGACCCATTTGCTCTTACCACTGCCAATCATCATGGATTGGGAGTTGATCTTTGTCATTTCCTACCACTTCCCTTAACAAAACAATAGCTGTCTAGGTGCCCCATGTCTCTCTCTCTCTCTCTCTCTCACTCACTTTGCCTTTTGAAGATGTTTCTATCAGCAAAAAGGTTTTAAAAGTGTGATGCCCTTGACACCAACATAGGTTTACACAAATTACTTTCCACTGTCAGCTCCTATGTGGTTCTGGTCGAATCATTTTATGTTCCTGTGCTTCAGGCACCATAATCATTAGGTCATAATCTCTTGGTAAAAAGGACTATGCGGCCTGAAAAAGCCTGTGTTCAGCATCATAGATACTGGCAGCAGTGCTCAATATGAGACATCATTACAGTTATTTATTATCTTTGTGCTTTAACTTTCCTTTCAAAGTTATAGGAGAGAAGTGTGCCTAGTAACATTTTGGAATTTGTTAGAAATAAAAGCTAAACACTGCTGCTACCAGTGGTGTAACTATAGAGGGTGCAGGTGATGCAACTGCTAAGGGGCCTGGCAGTTTAGGGGCCCCAAGGTCCAGCAGGAAATCCCCTGTACACTCTTGAAAAAAAAATGGTACTTGTGTAGTTTCACTATCCATGTTGGCATGGAGTTGATTTTAGATAGCGTGGCGAGCGTAGCGAGCCACCGAGCCCGCAGCGTGGGCGAGCGTAGCGAGCCCCGCAAGGGGACTCAGACGCACGGCGCCATGCCGTGCCGTGAAACTACACAAGTACCAAATAAATCTTTTTTTTTTACAACTGTCATACCCTCCCAAATTTATCATCTCCTGGGGCGGGACGTTTGCGAGCACCTTCGGCAAAACATTTGGGGTGTGGCCTGGTGGTAATGGGGTGTGTCCTGCAAATCACATCTTCCCGCGAGGCCAGAGGCCCCGTTTTACCTGGGTAGTGCCAGATTAAGGTCTAAATGGGCCTGGAGCTGAAAATGATCAAGGGCCTATTATGCAGAAAAATAGGGGTTGTGGCCAGCACCTAATAATGTGGAGGGCGTGACCAGTGTCACACGCACACACTCAAAGTGAGATCTATATTGCAGTGTAAAAATAAAGCAGTCAGTACAGTATTTACCCTGCACAGAAACAAAATAACTTACCGAAATCTAATTCTCTCTGCACATGTTACATTTGCCCCCCCCTGCAGTGCACATGCTTTTGTCCATTTGAGAAGCAATTTGTCTTTACGAGTGAACCAGAATAAGGGCCATGCTTAGGACCTGGTCAACTGTTTTTTAGATGTTGCTCTTGACCAGTTATACCTTCGGGTTCATGGCCAACAAGTAATTGCCGTAGGATTAGTATATAAACTAGTGGTTCTAATATGGCGATCTAGTGCAAATCTTCTTAAGAACAGGCCACTCAGCGCATAAAAATAATATACATTACCCATATGCATCAGAAAGAAATATAAAATCCATCTTTCCCATTTTTGTGTATTACTACAGTACATGAAAGCAAGTCTGGGCTCTATATTACATTTACTGTGGTTATTTTGCTTTCAGAGAACTGTTACATGTACAGACTTTTACCCATAAAGAGGTTTCACGTGTAAGAATTTCTAGCGCTTTAGGTAGATGCTAAAAGTTAATCCATAATCCTTGTCTCTCCAGGGCCCATCAACCCACACTGGTCTTCACTTTATAGACGGTTAAGTGGCCTGGCCCTTAAGTAACTGTTGCAATAGACGGTTAATTGGCCTTAGGCTCTTATTCAGATCTGATCTCAGTGCAAATTTGTTCTCAAAATGGGCAAAACCACGTGCACTGCAGGGGGGGGGGGGGCAGATGTAAAGTGTGCAGAGAGAGTTAGATTTTGGTGGGGTGTGTTTAATTCTGAATTCTAAATTGCAGTGTAAAAATAAAGCAGCCAGTATTTACCCTGCACAGAAACAAAATAACTCACAGAAATCTAACTCTCTCTGCACATGTTACATCTGCCCCCCTGCAGTGCATATGGTTTTGCCCATTTTGAGAACAAATTTGCACTGCCATCAGATCTGAATAAGGGCCTTTAATGTGAAGAAAAACAAACAATTAATTAGGAAAATAATAAAGAAATATAGAGTTAAAAGGGGAGGAGTTTAGGCAACGATAGAAAAAAAACAACACTAGATTAAAGCAGTGGTTCCCAAACTGTGCGCTAGGCTCACAATGTAACCAAAGCAGACATAGCTGCATTAACGACCCACAAAGAAAATGAGGCCATTACCATAAAGCCCCGCTGACAAAGGTGGCAGAATTGTGGTAATGGACATCAAAATATATGAGTAGAAACTGTCAGAGATGTTATGTGACAACAGAATGTACATCTCATTACGCAAAGACCCTAGTGAACACATTAAAAGAAATCTTCTCAATCTAGCCGACAAATATTTTAACAAAGGGACTTTTACAGAAAAAGAAAGGGATTTTATTAACGTTGAGGATCCAATCACCCCCATCATATATGGACTTCCGAAATTTTATAAAAATGTTGAAGACCCCGCTCTAAGACCCATAGTAGCGGGCATTGGCTCTATAACATCCAACCTGTCACAAGAAATCGATTTTCATTTACAACCCAATGCTCGTAAGGGAAAATCATACTGTACCTAAGAGATAATACTCAAACTTTGTTGAAACTACAAAAAATTAAGGGGGAAGAGGGTGACCTGTTGGTCACAGGGGACGTGGGATCTTGATATACGATAATTGACCACAATAAAGGTCTGGAGGCTGCTAGAGTTTATCCTGGAAGGAATAGAGTTTATATAAAAAAAAATATTTAGCGTTTCATGGGCGTTCCCATGAGAATGCTGGGTGTTCTCATGCTAATTTGGCCGTGACAAGGGGGTGGGCAGATGACACCACCAGATGTCAGCTGCCCACCCTGTCCTCGCACAGGGCGCCCACAGTTTAGAGACACCATATAGGTGACTCAGAACTGCGAGCGATGGGGAAATCATTTGATCGGATAATTTCACCCCGCCTGTGACTGGGTGATTATGTTAATCATCCATTCACAGGCGTGCGGGCAGGGGTGGTCGCGCGTACGAGAAGTGGGGCGGCCGGCACCGCGGGCGGTGTCTGATGGACTTGCAAGGCTGCAACGAATTTCGCAGCCTTGCGAGTCAATCAGAATAAGGTCCTATGTGTGCGCTATATAAATAACTGTCAGTGACCATTTTGGCATAGACACTTTCAGCTATCTTCCGCGCTGATGGCTAATCCACATGAAATACTGCCGTAGACATGCGAGTGTACAGCTCACCCGACCATAGAATCTGCACTGCCTCCTATCAGACATGCGAGTGTACAGCTCACCCGACCATAGAATCTGCACTGCCTCCTATCACCTCCATAGATGCTGCTACTGTATCTTGATGTGAAAATCCCTGAGCTTCCCTTAGGAACGGGTGAGTAGTACACAAATGAGCACATGATATCACAAAACAGCAATGTTACTTATGTATATTTGCCCTTTGGCTGGTAAACCTCCTGCATCTACTGTATAGAACCCCTGTCAGCCTGGCTATACATCCTGTTCCCTTCTGTTTTATGAGCATACGTAGCACTAACATGAAGCCCACTGTCTACAGATACAGAAGTAATCAGGGTGTTCTGTGATGTGAATGCTGGGATAATGGATGCACTAATATAGGGATTATTGTCTCCTCTTCAACCCTCTCTAATTTAATTGTATAGAAGAAAAATACATGTTGTAGTGAGCGATCTCACAGTTCACTGGACTATTATAATAGAGACATCACTTCCAGACCTCTGCGACAAAGAGAACATGTTAATAAATGCGTAAATAGAATACATTCAGACAGATCTATCCTGAATTGTTTTATATAATAAAAACAGATATTAATAAACTAAGAAACGATGCAGTGCAGAGACTTGGGTATCTTGTAAGGCAGGGATGGGGAACCTTTGGCCCTCCAGATGTTGTAGAACTACACATTCCAGCATGCCCTGGGATGTTTTGCTATTTGGCCATGCTAAAACTGTTGCAAGGCATGCTGGGATGGGCAGCTCAACAACAGCTGGAGGGCCGAAGGTTCCCCATCCCTGATGTAAAGCAAATATTCATTCTGCACATACAGAAACAAGAATCTGTCAGTCTCTAATGGGGCCTACACACATAGCGATGATTGTTTGTTGTGAGTGATGCTAGATCACTAAGAACGCTTAGCACACAGCTGCCGCTGAGCGATCTGTCAGGGCCAGTGTTCTCTGCGAGAACACTGGCCCTGGCCCCAGCGATTAACTCGATTTATCCAGCGTGCTGGATATTATTCACTGGGACGATAGTGACGCATTGGGACGCGCATCACTATCACTATGCCCCTACACACGGAGCGATGTTGGGACATTTTCTAAGCTTAGAATATACCCCTTAATCGCTAAGTGTGTAGGCCCAATTAGTCAGATGATTGGAACATTGGGCCATATTTGGAAGAAAACCTGCAGACTTCTGGGGCCCTGGTATATGGCTGGACTGGTTTACAGTAGACTTCATGCAGCTTTTTTCTACATTCATTCTGGGGACCTATAGGAGCATTACACATATGCACCCAAAATGTAATCTTTATTCAATGTGTGTTTCTTTCTACCGCTGTAGCATTACGTACAGCACCCAGCTCATGTCACAGCACTGCATACTGGCTGGTCTCCAAAGCCAACCCGCTTCTCCACGGCCCATGAAGTGATGAAAACGACGGTTCAGTAGGCCACACCAGTCGGCACAAGTTCAACGCTTAAAGAACAAGGCCTCCTTACGTTTGGCATTAAATAAACATTAAACAAAATTACATTTCTAGAAGGTATAGTCTGAGATGTAGTCCAAAAAAACAATTGAAATTAACTAGATATTATTTAACTCTAAGTTATCGTTGAGGCCAGATGGAAAAAGTGTCCCCAGCAAGAATATCCAGAAGGCTTCTCGGGCACACAGCAGATTATCTCAATCCCCCCGCTCTAACGGTGGGTTTAATCTGCTCTATGCCTTGTAATCTCAGACTTTTACACTCACATTTACAGTATGTTAACATTTCACGTGACATGATAGAGAATGATTGTGAATTCCTTTGATAACGTTCCTCCTCTGTTCAAGGAATCTTCAAAGAAGAATGTTCAAAGTAGGATAGTACGGTATTGGGCGCCACATACACACGTGATTAGATAGATTACATAAGTAGACAAGCAATTTATTTGGCTCTTAATATCACATGTCAATTCTAACTTTGTAGATTTGATCTACAAATCTCTTGGCCTTTCTACATTTGAAATCACTTGGCCTTTCTACATTTGAAAAAAATAAATTTTTCTTTTTACTGGCAGACTTCTTATAATCCTTCCCTAATCCTCGTTTTTAAAATGGCTGGGAAACAAAATATCTTTCAAAGTTCTATTTTTCTTAAAGATGATCTGAGGTTCATCCTATGTGAGGAGCTAAAATGTTGTCACACCTAAGGATCCTATAATTATTCTTAATAATCCCTCTTAGTTCCTCAGAATAGGTGTGGAATTTAGGCCCTTATTCTGATCGGTGCGGATATTCCCCAATTCTTTCGGTGCGGGCCGCACGCATCGCTGTGCGGCAGCGTGCGGCCATCGTCCGTAGAAACGCCCACGTGTCCTCCGCATTCGGACGGACTCACTCTGTAAGAACAGGGCGTGTGTACGGACGACATATAAACCATGCGTGTGCGGGGGAAACACTCCGATTCTGCACGGTCTGACCGCGTATGCACGGCCTTCCCGCGTCAGAACGGACGCGAACCGGCCACTACGCACAGTTGCGGTGTACTTTCGCATACAACAAGACTACTGTTATCAGAGTTCCCACATAGATCACATGACACACTTATGCAATTAGCAAACCACTTTGAGAACAGATGGTACTTATGAGTTATCTGGGCGCCCGATTTTTTGATTGTATGCCTTAAGTTAAGGCATACAATCAGATGCGATGCGATATCGCATCGCATCGCATCGCATGCGACCATCGGATGCGATGACCCGATTTTTCCATAGGAATCAATGTTAAAATGGACAGAGTCCATTTTAACATGGAATTCAATCGGAAAAAGGGGTCCTCTTCATACCCCTACTATCCAAGTGGGCATGGAGTTGGATATAAACCTGTGGCGAGCGTAGCGAGCCACCGAGCCCGAAGCGTGGCGAGCGAAGCGAGCCCCGCGAGGGGACGGTATTCTATGTCCCCTCGCGGGGCTCGCTACGCTCGCCACGCTTCGGGCTCGGTGGCTCGCTACGCTCGCCACAGGTTTATATCCAACTCCATGCCCACTTGGATAGTAGGGGTATGAAAAGGAACCCTTTTTCCCATTGAATTCCATGTTAAAATGGACTCTGTCCATTTTAACATTGATTCCTATGGAAAAATCGGGTCATCGCATCGCATCGCATCCGATGGTCGCATGCGATGCAATGCGATGTGCCCGATCCGACCCGATTTAGAAATCGGGCGCCCGGATAACTCATAAGTACCGAACAGATTGTTGCTCCTGGTCATCTGTTATTTAGCTAATTGATCCTTAAACACTTACAAGCACTATACATTAACCCTAACATTCCCTATGGGGATAAAAATGTTATCTACCCTTTTGCTGTGTACATATCTAAACATCCACATGTTTGTGTGTTAAAAGCTTTTTATACTTTTAATGTTAAAGAATAAAATAACACACAGACAACTTCTTAAACAAGTGCAAACTTTTATTCAAAATTTCTAAATATTAACTTAAAAAAAAAAAAAAGGACCCCTATCACTGGTCCAGCAGCAGGACACAGAGGTCCTCCACATGGGCCGTCATCCGCCTCAGGTCCTCTCTCAAGCTCATGAGAGCCCCTCTCACTCCCTGGGGTGGCTCCTGGTAATCTGTGTGCATGAGAAAGGGGGTACAACATTAATTATGCTACTCACGTACACCTTGTACAGTCAATCCTAAGTACCTACACCACAGGTCTTCAACCTGTGGCCCTCCAGATGTTGTGGAACTACATGTCCCAGCATGCCCTGAGGTTTTTTGGCATGCTCTTATAGGAACAAATGTGGCAATGCATGTTGGAACATGTAGTTTCACAACATCTGGAGGGCCAAAGGTTGAAGACCCATGACCTACACCATGCGAAATCATACATACCAAAAAAACCTTATCCACTCTTGTATGTTATGTCATCAAATATATGATCATGATGCTGCCACCACACCCACACACTTGTGTGACATATACATTTCACAATCTATATATCCAAAACACAACCACACTTGAGGATCACTCACACTTGTCCTGGCCAAAGACTCCTCACTCAACTCAAAACATACACCCACTACAACATGCCACATTGACCCATACATATATACCTGCATGTTACTGCTTAATAGCTAAACTGCATGATAGCTAGATAGATAGATAGATAGAATACATAGAATAGATAGAATAGATAAAATAGATACCACAGGAAAATGCTCGGCTACTTACTCTGCCCATTACTTCATGATTCCTTGTCACATTTGACACATAGGTGAAAGGGCAGAACTAATCCGCTTCCATCCAACTATCAATTTCCAAGCTCAATCCATCATACATAATACCTTACAAAAATACATGACAACAACACGGGCACACTGGCTAGAGGGGGGCCCATGCAAACTGCCCACATGGGACTCCAGTATAAATCAGGCCTGCCCATATTCCATTGAAGTGTTTTTGTTGCTTCTATACAAAGAGCATCCATAAATTAACACTCATCACCTACATGAGCATCCAGATTGCACGTTTGCAGCATGGGCCTATAAGACCAAAGTGTGTCTGTTGTTTTCCATTTTTTGGGACTACTCTTTACTATATTATAGGCAAATTGAATCAGCTGTGCGACATAACAACCTGTACCTAACTCACTAATGAAGCATTATGTCTACTTACCCCTGGCAGGCAGCTCGACCAGGTCGTCCTCCTCCACATTGGGAGGTGGTGGAACATCCTCCAGGGGTAGGGGCACCTCCTCCTCCTCCACTTCCACCTCCTGCCCGACCTCCTGTGCCTCCTCTGTATCCTCCTCTGTCACATAGCTCTGGTCCTGTGACTCCTTGTCAATGGCCCCCGCTTGTCTGGGCTCCTCAATGGCCATCTCCTCATTGGCCACCTCCTCTGTGGCCTCCGCACTGGCCACCTCCTCTGTGGCCTCCGCACTGGCCACCTCCTCTGTGGCCTCCGCACTGGCCACCTCCTGGGCCTCCTGACGGGCCTGTCTTGCTCTCTCCCGTGCTGTGGGTTAAACATACAAAATGTGTGAGTGTCATTTCACATTGAAATAACTCTAACAAGTACATCTCATAACCACAATATATATGTGTTATATATCACACATATAGTATATGGCTTTTCTATGGCATAAACTCCCAATTGACCTCATGTAATATTAATATTAAATAATGTTAAAATGCAAACACTCAATGGGCTAGATGCACTAGCCTTCAAAAGTGATACAATGTAGAGTGATAAACACGCAGCCAATCACATCCTTCCTGTCATGTCACAGACTGTAGTTGTAAAAGGCCAGGTAGGAGCTGATTGGCTGCCTGTTTGTTCATCTCCATTTTAAAAATTGTGAAGCAGACCAAATCCTGGCCTCTGTCAATTATATGTATTTGCACAAAATACTTACAGCGTTGCAGACGCCGCCTCAGAGCCTGCAGACGCTCCGGCTCCCGCCTCCGCAGGTCAGACCATCGCCTCTCCAGTTGGGCGATGGTCCTCCGCACATGAGTGCGGGCGAATATGCGGCGCCGGGCCGCAACATATGCCCGGCGCTTGTCGCGATTGGTAATGAAGGGGCCTGCCTGCCCCAGTCTGCGCTCCATAACTCCCACCAGCGCCAGTAGCTCCGCAGTGGAGAAGGGTTCTGCACGCTGGTAGGAAGCCATTTTAGGAGTGGCACTAATCAAACTATCATGTGCTGTCATTGGTTGTTTCGAGTGATATTTGGTATTAACTTTATTGTTCATTTTTACACTAACAGCGTGTATGCGCCCGAACATCCGGCTAACCCATTGCATCGCACCCCCATCCTAAACACACAGTCTAAACTAAGATGTAAACACATTATATATAATCTATAACATTCACCAAACATGGGTATAAGCACCAGGTGAAATAGTCTGCATCACTAGACACTAACACCTAACTCAACAAGGTAGTAAACAGGTATTTTATAATGAAAGCTATGCAACAGAAACATAGCAAATAGTGGCAGACCTTTTCCAAAAATTTGCCCATGCTGCCATGTGTACACTTACCTTCTACTGGCCCCTAATACAGAGGTGGAATGAAAAGTAGCTAGCATACAGCCTGAATTTGGAGTGCTTTCACATGTGATTTGGATGCTAGCACTGATTACTTGTGGCTAAGTGGTGGACTGGATTGACATATGGAATGGGTAGTGTCAGTTGTACTACATAGCAAACAAGTGCACAGTACAGAAGTACATTCAAATATACATGTCATGTCTGACCTCAGTTGTATTTGGTCATTGGTGTTGGAATCTGCATTTAGCAAATAAATCAGACTTACTGAGTTTGCCAGGTTTTTGGGGAATATTTTTCCACACCAAGGGGCGGCCCGTATGCGCCGCACGGTTGACGCTGGCGTACGGGACGCGGCCGTACGGAACGCAGCTTGCAGCTGATTAAAGCCAATTACAGAAATAGTATTTAAAGTGGTCCTAGAAAGGCAAACACTTGTTGCAAACATGCCAGGCTCAGACTCAGAGGAAGAGCAGGTGGTGCAGAATCTGTTGGCCCGCATGGAGGCCAACACCACCTATGTACCCCTCAACCCAGAGGACCGAGCTGGCCCATCAACAGCAGGCCAATCAGCAGCTGGGCCATCCTCGGCAGAATCATTGGGAACACAGCAGGTGGCTTCCCAACAGAGTAGCCAGCCCAGCACTTCAGGTACAGCAACCGGTGGCCGTGGCCGTGGCAGTGGCAGTGCCCGTGGCCGCAGTGGGGCAACACGGGAACCCACAACACGAAACATGGCATATGAACCGCGGGAGCTTGACATCCTGGTGACCTGGGCACGTGATTTAATTGAGTGTCCAGCGGTGAAGTTGACACACACAAGGAGATGGAAGATCTGGGAGGAGATAACGGCGGAGATTAATGCAGTGGCTCCACAAGTTCGTCAGACGGAGCACGTTAAGAAGAGGCAAGTACATGTGTGTAAAATTTGAGTAGGACAAGTCCAGTAATGTTTACATTCAATATTAGATGGAGTTGGGCAATGGGTGTTCACGGTGCTTGGACGCACAGACATGTTGGCCATGACATTGAATTGATAGTTATTGGAGGGTGACTGTTTTTGTATCTTCTTAGGATTGGTTTGAAAAAAGAATATAGTAAGTGTGGTGTCAGTAGGCACATTTTGTATTATGTTTCAGATTGCAATGGGTGCTACAGCAAACATGAGGAGTTACATGTATTAATATGTACACTTTGATTGCAGGTGGCACGACTTCAAAGGCAACCTCAAGAAGAAATTGACCGAGCGGTGGCAACACAGCCAGACCTCTGGGGCTGGCCCCATGCCTGGCAAGCTGGAGCTCACCCCCCTGGAAGAGATGGCCCAGTGCTGTATAGCAGTGGAGGAGGTCCGGGGGGTGAGCACTATAGACAGCGAGTCCCCAGCGGAAGTGATGGCTTCTACTCTAGAAGGTAATTATTTGCCAGGCCATAAGTAGATGTTTAACATTTTGCATGGAATGTGTGGTAATTTCAATTTTCTTGTTCAACAGCATCGCCACCGCTTGGTCAAGATTCTCTTGAGGAGGTTGTGGAGTCTGTGCCACCTGGCCCCAGTAGCAGGCCCGTGCAGCAGCCGCCGGGATTGTCTGCGGCTGAATTGTCCATGTGGGGCCGTGTGCTGGATAGTATTGTGCAGCAGGGAGAGTCGGCATTCGAGCGGGTGCGTAGGGCCGAGGAGGTGCTGCAGGGTTTGACCACCAGCCAGCAGAGTATTGCTGAGAGCCTGCAGGCTATGAGTGCCAGCCAGCAAGCTATGGCTGGCAGCCACCAAGCTATTGCTGGTAGCCTGCAGGTGCTGGCTGATCAAGCCCTGCGGCAAAACGACCTCCTCCTCCGCCATAATGAACTTATGGTGGAGCTAGTTAACAGCAATAGGGCCCTAATGTCACCCGCTTCGGGTGCATTACCATCCTCATCACTCCCTGCTGCCAGAGGGGGAAGAAGATCCACCCCCTCCTCAGCACGTGCTCCACATGAGCCACCATCGGACTCTGGCCGTGGACGAGGCCGAAGAGCTGCTGCACGTGGCAAGGAGCCTGCCAGGGGCAAACGTGCTCGCAAATGAACTTGTGTCCCCATTAATCTCCTCCGTTATGTCTTCCCAAATCTTCCATTGAGCTGTGTGTGTCAGCATCCTGTGTCCAAATCCGTGCCCAGGGTCACCACTTTTGCCCGCGGTTCAAATGTCATGTTTGGTTCCTCTGTTGCCCTGTTTCAGTGTGCTGTACTTGAAGTGTTGGTGCTGTACTTTTGTTGTGAAGCCACCTGATGTGTTCCCAATGATTCTGCTGTGGCTATTTATTCTTTATTATTTTATTTGTTCCTAGTATGGTACCATTTGTTTTGTTATGTATTTTCAATTTTGGCGTAAGTTTGTTTAATAAATGTTATTTTGGCCCCACAAATGTCTGTATTAATTTAGACATGCAGAAGTGGCATGTGTATTAGTATTAATATTATTAAGTTGTGTGCATTATTTGCAATGTTAAAGTGTGTGACAAGTGCAGCATGTAATGTTCCCTTTAAGCTGCAATGCTTCCAATTGTAGCAGTGAGAAGCGTGTAATTAACAAGTAATGGGTAAAGTATGTGATTGTATTGGGTTCAGGTGACATTGGTTGAGGTGCGTCCGTCCTGATTAGGCGTTCCGATTGCCTAGCGCATGACCGAGTGGTGTCCGCAAAGCAAAAGTAACCTTTTGGACACCGCACATTTCTTCCCTTTTTGTTCGCGTGCATTCGGCGTGCTGTCCGAATGCACGCCTACCAATATATGTGTACTCCCCCGTGTTGGCCCATGTTTCCGCCCAGTTTAGCCCACTTTGAAACTACGCCCCTGTGTCATTCCGCATGACGCCCATAACACACCCCTATTGCCCGAATGTATGCGGTGCACAGTTCTGTACGGGATTAGTGAGAACATGTACGGAGACCATGCGTGGCACATGCGCGTCGCATTCTCCACGCATGTGCAGACGGCTAAAAAACGCCATCCGAAAGAATTCGGGAATATCCGCACCGATCAGAATAAGGGCCTTAGAGACAAAGCGTGGGTTGGTTGGAAAATTATTAGTAGAGTGTACCTTGGGGGGTCAACAGGTCAAGTCTTTCTATTTGATTGGTGGCAATTTTCACTTTCTATAGTAACCAATTAGGATAACCTTGCTCAAGAAATGCATTTGTTAGATACTCTCATTGACGTTCAAACTGTATTTTGTCTAAGCAATTTCTCCTTATCCTGCAATATTGGTTTTTGGTATATTATTAACTAGCTGACCCGCCCGGCGTTGCCCGCGAAAACCTTGGTTTTTTGTTTTCATTTTCAGAACTGCTGTAAAATGTCATCTTATGCTCTGCCAGAGGCCCAAGATTGTAATTTGTGAAAACCTCCACCATAATGTTAGAATGTGTTTGCGTTGATACTCAATGGCAGCAATGAAATCAGGTGTGGTATTGTTGTTGTTTGAAATGCACAACTCCTGACTTGATAGCTTGTGTGTGTTGATGAATTCCACATCCAGTCCTGAGATTTAGCACCTATGATGCATTTTTTTGTGTGTGTTTCTGTGTGTTGTACTGTTTTTGTGTGTGTTGTAGTGTATGTGGGTGTGTGTACTGTGTGTGGTGTGTATGTGTGTGCAGTGGTCGAGGTGGAAATTTTGAACTGGGGGTATGGAAAATTAAAAGCTGAAGTTATGTGCACACTCCAGAAAAAGAGGGTACTGCCACTCAAAAGGAGGCATGTGCTTGAGTGCAGTGTACCATGCCATATGCCCCTTATACATATTATGCAAAACAGTAGTATACCCCCTTACACTTGCCCCTTAAACATTATGCCACGCGGAGCCAAAATTCCCCTTATGCGACACAGAGGGCCAAATGTTATAGGGTTTCAGAAAGTGAGAGATTTTGGGAGAGTTTTCCAAATTTTTTTAAAGCTGCAATCAATTACATGGCAACTACTGCAAAACCAGATTGATTTTGCCATGTAATTGATTGCAGCTTCAAAAAAATGGGAAAACTCTCCCAAAATCTCTCAATTTCTGAAACTCTCACCCTATTACATTTGGTCCAGAATGAGCAACAAAAAATCACATGGAATGAGCCAAAATTCACATTATACCACCTGGATTGAGCTAAAATTCATGTTATATAAAACTGAAAGAGCCAAAATTTCACATTATGCCACATGGATTGAGGCAAATTTCACACCATACCACCCGGATTGAGCCCAAAATCACATCATGGCACCTGGAATAAGCCCAAATTCACATCATGCCACTTGGAATAAACCCAAATTCACATCATGCCACCAGGAATAAGCCCAAATTCACATCATGCCTCCCGGTTTGAGCCAAAATTCACATTATGCCACACTGAAAGAGCCCAAAGTCACTTTATGGCACACGGATTGAGCAAAAATTCACATTATGCCACCCAGATTGATCCAAACTTCACATTATGCCACATGGCGGGGTGACGCATGGACAGAGACGGTGGGGTCACACAGATACAGAGATGGCAGGGTGATGCAGGGACAGAGATAGTGGGGTGACGCAGGGACATGCACCTCTATGTCACACTACATGTCACATTCCTCCCACCTGCTACCTGTCACATTCATCTGACCTGGTTCCTGTTTACATCAATGGGGGAAGCCCAACCTCCGGACCGCAGCGTCCTGCGGTCAGTATGGAGGTTGGGCGGGGGTCGCAAAAAGCCTCCGCTGCTGTCTGCTGTACTCTGCAGACAGCATCGGAGGCAGTGAGGAGGTGAATGGATGCTTGTGTGCGGCACAACTGTGATCCTGTACACACCATTGCTCCATATATCTCTAACCTCATCTCCATTCATACACCCTCCCGCCCTCTACGGTCAGCTGACGACTGTTGTCTCTCCTCCACCCTGATCACTGCTTCTCATGCTAGAGTACAGGACTTTGCCCGTGCTGCACCCCTTCAGTGGAACGCACTCCCTCGCTCCATTAGACTCTCCCCGACCTTGCAAAGCTTCAAACGGGCACTGAAAACTCACCTATTCATCAAAGCGTACCCTTCCACTGCATAAACCAGCTGGTTCTCCGACCCCTTGCCTGTTTACATCCTGCTATCTAACCACCACCCCCTCGCTTGCACCTCTTGTAATCTGTCTGTCTCCCCTTCCTACTAGATTGTAAGCTCCTCCGAGTAGGGCCCTCTTCCCTCCTGTTGTCAAAGCCCACTTCTCTTCACATTTCACTCACAGCTCTCCTTTACTCCAACACTCAGTGACCATCTTCATACTCATCTCCATCATTGGCCTCAAGCCTCTAGTTGTATGTTGATTGGGTCCTCACTACTTACATTTAAGCTGTAATGTGTATTGAACTGTGGCGCTCTTTATTTGTACTGTATTTTTGTTATTTATTCAATGTTATGCCAAGTTTTGTCTCCCTGTATTGTTCCTTTGTACGGCGCTGCGAAACACTTGTGGCGCCTTATAAATAAAATTATAATAATAATAACACTACCGAAGATACACAAAAATATGACTTCTCTGCCGGGACGCCCCATTATTGCCGCAACTGGGTCCCTTTTCACTCACATTGCGGAGTTTCTTGATCATAATCATCAATTGTGTGTACAGGACTGGCCCACGTACCTAAAGGATACTACTGAATTACTGTTACTTCTGAATGACTTTGAACTTTGGAGAATACCTGGCTGTTTACATTAGATATTGTGAGCCTCATGGGGATAGTCTGGATGCTGTCAAAAATTTGTTGCTTGACAGTCCACGATACACTGGTCCACCATTACCATTATTTCTATCTCTCTTTGAAATTATTCTCTCGTACAATTACTTTTATTACAATGATGCATATTAAAGACAAATAGGGGGCATAGCGATGGGGTCCCCAGTGGCCCCTGTCAACGCAAATACCTATATGTTTGCGCTTGAATCAATGATATTCTTTACGAGCGAATTGAGAGACAGGACTCTTTTGTATAAAAGATACATAGACGACGTGTTGATTGTGTCCAATCAAATTTACGTATAACAAAAGTCTGGCACAAATGCCTTTCCTGGACATCCTTATTAAATTAATTGACAAACAGATTGTTACAACAATCTATAAAAAAGCTTCAGACCGTAACACTTTGTTACGAGCAGAAAGTTTCCATCCTAATAATACGATTTCTAGCCTTCCATATTCCCAATTCTTACGGGCCGAAAGAATTGTTAGTGATTCAACAGAGCTAGATTCAGTGCTAGATGAGATGTCCAATAACTTCACCGCAAGAGGTTATACAAAAGCGGTACTTAAAGCAGCGAGAGATAAAGTAAATAAAGTCTCTAGAGCACAGGCGCTGACTAACACGACTAACACTGGTAAAATAAATATAAAACGGTACTTGGGCGCCCGATTTTTTCATTGTATTGCATCGCATCGCACTACTTAAGGCATACAATGCAATGCAATGCAATGTGATTTTTCATTGTGAAGACCAGATTTTTAATTGTATAGTCACCCATGGGTGATTTCATACCCCCACTATCCAACTACACATGGAGTTGATTTTATATAGTGTGGCGAGTGCAGCGAGCCACCGAGCCCGAAGCGTGGCGAGTGCAGCGAGCCCCGCGAGGGGATGCAGAATACATGTAAAGTAATCCGCGTCCCCTAGCGGGACTCGCTGTGCTTGCCACGCTTCGGGCTCGGTGGCTCGCTGCCCTCGCCACACTATATAAGATCAACTCCATGCGTAGTTGGATAGTGGGGGTATGAAATCACCCATGGCTGACTATACAATTAAAAATCGGGTCTTTGCAATGAAAAATCACATCATATTGCATGCCTTAAGTAGTGGCATGCAATGAAAAAATCGGGCGCCCAGATAATACACAAGTACCAATAAAACTACTGATAATTTATTCTGGGTCCAACAATATAATGTAGCTCATAAGTCCATCTGAAATCATACTAGGAAGCTATGGCCAATAGTCCAGACGGACAAAGATCTTGGTGTGATAAAGAAGACCAAACTTGTTACCAGCTATAAAAGAGGGAGAAATTTGCGAGAGTGGTTGTTTCGGTCTGATATTACTCCCATGGTTAAACAAAATCCAGCTATTACACTAAAACGCCCGGGTTGCTTTAAGTGTACGGGATGCACTACATGCTCCCACATGATTGCAACTAGATGTTTTTTTTCATCCACACAATGGGAAAAAATATAATATGAGATTTCCATTGGGATGTAGCAGTTTTTTTGTGGTCTACATGGTCAAATGCCCTTGCGGGCTTTGCTAAGTAGGCAAAACCATTTGTGTCTTTAAGGAAAGAATGTCCCTGTTGGATCAGCCCCTAGCCAGACACTTCTTTGAAGCTAAACATAGCCTAGCTAGTTTTAAACATGTTATTATTGATCATGTTATTATTGATCACCCCAGAAAAAGAAGGGGTGATAGACATAATACATTATTACGTCTCAAATCCAAGTGGATCCACATCTTGGACACGGTCAGACCAAGAAGTCTGAACGATCATCTGAATTTAAACGTGTTTTTGACATAATTTTGATCTGACAATATATATGTACAAAAACACCATGCGCTGCTGAGTGGGCTGATTGACAATTAGAACCTTTGGATAAAATGAAAACTGGACGCACCACTGAATGTAGAAAATATTTATAAAATATAAAAAGACAAATACACTTTAGACAATTGTGATTGCTACATCAAGTTTGACATAATTTTGATCTGGCAGATATTTAGGTCCGATATAGCATGTGATCTTTATCGATTGAAATCGTTTTCTGTAAAATTATTATTGCAAATCTTAAATAGTGCTTTTATTGTGTGTACTGTTATATATATTTTATTTTATATTTGCACTCATGACCTTATCTGTTTGGAATTGTCTAAACCCTGTCACTTTATTATATCTCAGCGGCGTGCTGGTTCCTATGGTGACCGGAGCAGGAGGCGTGACCCGGTAGTGACGGAGGTGGTTACCCGTAAGTCACCCGGCGAACGGCTGTCGGAAGCTGGGAACAGCCGCACGTTGTCTGTTCACAGCTTTCCACTGTCATATCTGTGTGGTTGAACTGCCCCATCACTCTGCTTAGTGTCATAATCATTACCATTATTCATGGGCACGTATGCTAATCCTTGGTGCAAAAGATCCATCGGTACTTGTTTCCTAGCACCGCGCCCAGATATCCTACGTACGTTAACGTAGTGAAATCGCATCGCATGGGCCATTTTAGTGCCGTGTGATGTGATGCGATTTTTTAATGTCATTTATTCTCTGCTCTGTATGCCCCAGGGGATCGCATTGCATCGCACCTCCAACAAAATCGCATGCGATCGCATTAGCTATACAATAATATGATTGTATGACACACAATGATGTTTTATGCAACCCCCCACACTATCCACGCCACCCCAAAGCGTGGCGAGTGCAGTGGAACGCGTCCTCCGACGTTTTCATGCCCTCACTATCCACGTCGGCGTGGAGTAGATTTTATATAGTGTGGCGAGCGCAGCGAGCCACCGAGCCCGAAGTGCGGCGAGCACAGCGAGCCCCGCGATTACATGTTTTCCGCGTGCGCTCGCCACACTATATAAAATCAACTCCACGCCGACGTGAATAGTGGGGGTAAGAAAACATCAGAGGACATGTTCCGCTGCGCTCGCCACGCTTCGGGGGTGGCGTGGATAGTGTGGGGGGTTCCTAAAACCTCTTTGTGTGTCATACAATCATATTATTGTATACCTAATGTAATGGCATAGCACACCCTATAAAATCGCATGAGATCGCATGCGATTTTGCAGGAGGTGCGATGCGATCCCCTGGGGCATACAGAGCAGTGAATAAATTACATTAAAAAATCGCATCGCACGCCACTAAAATGGCCCATGCGATGCGATGAGATGCGATTTTCCTACGCAGAATAGTCCACTAAGCAATTAGTGCCGTGCTAGGAAACAAGTACCGATCCATCCTACATTATTTATGTTTATACAGTAGCATAGACTGCATTACCTGCGAAACAACAACCTGTAATATTCTACCCAGGTACATCCCCACTTCTGCCGCTGTTCATCTCTGCTGCAGCCATATTGCAGCAGAGAAACTACCTATGTCTTCACATAACCTCTGAATAACGTATTTTCCTCTAATTATCATTAAACATGCAGAACCCGGTGAACGAACCTGTTGAACCCTTGCGTCCACTGACAACTGAGACCAGGCTGCTTAATGTTGTCTTAGACAAATTATAACCATTCTATGCAATAGGCCATTTTATATTTAATCAAGAAACCTCCCTGACATCATGAGAAGTAATTAGGATAAATTGTCTCAATTAGAAGGTGGAAGAATTTTTTTTTTTTTTTTTTACTTGGAAGGATTTTTGTCCCTTTCACACTGTGCTTTCATATGAAGCATTAGACAGCGTGGGCCACTCAGTTCAAGTGTCTTCTCTGTCATTAGCCGGTGAAGAACGAAGGCCTGTTTCTGCTACTTAATTCTAGTCTTGCATTAGGACGTGGTTGTGAAGTTGCTTTGAGGCTTTGAGCCAAGGGATATGGCCTTTAACCATGCTTGAGTGGAGATACAAATAGCAACTCCAAGCTCCACATTCCAGTCTCAAAGAGATTGTTCGAAATATTGCACCTTGGGAATGGAAGTGTTAAAAGAGGATAAATATGAAAAATTCATGCTGCCGGGTTCTTTTGTTACTTTCCGTTGAATGAATTTACATTGCTGTTTTCATTCGTTACAGTATTTTAACCTATTGTTGTTTCTTTTTGCAATGCTAACAAATACCAGTGCATGGTTTAAAGCATTTTGAGTGCAAACATTTAATGAAATACATTGTTATGTATAAATCATATTACAGAATTTCTCAGGATTTCAAGGCCTGTTATTTGTCTACATGCCTAGTTAACATTATATTTGCCATGCAATACAAATCGAAGATGCCCACTGTTACGCTGTCTCAATCACACTTTTTCTGTCTTCTACCCTTCTTCCTTCAACGAAAAAGGCTTCTCAGAGATGAGGTTCAAACGTGTTTTCTCCAAATAAGACAAGGGAAACTGGGTCAGTACAATATTACAATTGACAGAAAAATTGTGATTGAGACAGTGCAACAGTGTGCATCTTCGATTTGTATTGTATGGTATGGTCTTTAGGGGTTGCTAACTTCTGATACACACAGTGTAGCAGTCTCTGGGCACGGTTTAATTCAATTTATTTTTTGTATTATATTTGCCAAGCTAAATCATTTTCTACAGTAGGAAACAACCTATCTAAAGACAGAAGTTTTTGGTAAGGGACCCATAGCCTTATTTCTATCTGTATGGAATTGCAAAGCCGCAGGGAAGCAGCTGTGCAATCCTGTCCGAATAAAATGCAGATGCAGCAGGAAGCGTCTTTAGAAGATAGAAGCCACCTTCATGCATCATGATCCCCATAGCTACAGGGTGGCTAGCCTGGATAATATCTAGGTACCCACAGGGTGAAGGGGGCCCACTGAGATCTGTCACCTGAGCTCCAGCATCCGGATAGGCCTAGATTTCCACCTAATGCTTCGCTGTTTGCCTTATTGCTTACTTGACTAGGCCCATCTGTCATTGATGTGTGCCTGTGGAGGTTGGTGTCCCAGTGGGTGGCCATGGTGTCCCCATGGCTGGCTTTGGTGTGTCTGTCCCCTGGAAGTACCTCTTCCCCGTTTAGCTCTGTTAACCTAAGATTTATAGAAATCAAATAGGAGGCCCACCTTGATAGTTTGCCATGGGCCTCAATGCCTCTAGTTATACCACACTCTGTAGCCCTCACTCTTAACTTGGTACCTAGATCGGGAACACAATTCTGTATTCCACGGGTGTTGCAACTGATCTTCAGTGTGGCCTCTGCTCCTCCACTGGCTGGAATTCTGTGCACCTGGGTTCTCTGCTGTGGCTTGGCGTTTTTTGGTCATGTCCTTGTCTCCTGTGGATGTTTGATGGACCTGTGTCACTCCACTGCTTTCCTTCTGGCCTGCTGCTGTGATCTTTAGTGTTCCAAGGTGCTGCTGATTGACTTTACTCCTGCTATATCCTACCGATCTGCAGTCTGGAATCCGTGTAACCATCTTGGATTGGTGAGCTATAAGGGACTTATTTTTATCCTTTTTTCTTATGCTCTTGGTTTTTGGAACTTTTTGCTTCTTTTTCTGTTGTTTTTGCATATGAAATAGGCTGCTCTTTATTACTGAAGTCTATGTTGCCAAAAATTCCTTGAAAACTTTTTTGCGTCCACCTTTGGCATAAATGTCTTTACACTCAGTTAGTAGTGGAACAAGTACACTGCCTCCCTTCTAATGCCCCTCAACCACGGGGCTCCCTTTCTTCTCCACTTCAAGGATCAGGATGCTGTCCTGTGTCTAGATCACTTCCGGGGTCCTCTTCAGTTGGATAATACCTTCATCTTTGTTTTTGATGTTTTTGCATTGGATGTTAAAGACTTGTTCCTGCATTTTAAGCAGAAACTTCAGAATCTTCAAGTTGAATATTCTATGCTCTTCCCTGGGGGTTAAATGTGACGGGACTACTCATTTCTTTAACAACCTGCATGAAGCTAAGGCCTGGCTTGAGAAATGCTTTCAAAATCATGGCAAATAGTAATTATATATCAATGTGCCCTTTAATTGTACTCAATATATGGTATGGGGCTCTGCTAGTTGGAAGAGAGGCCTGTTATTTATAGCTTTAGATTCTCCAGCCCTATAGTTGTCGTTTCTACACATTTTATTGGTTCTTTTCTTTTCATGTTGGTGTAGTTCCTATCGCAGCTACTGCAGCCACTGCAGCCACTGCACTGGTTGGAATGTAACTATTGTTTTTTTTTTAGGGGTTAGATAGACTAGTATAATCAGTTTTGTTGGGGAGGGGGTTGTTTTGGGATTCAGGTATGCCTAAGTTAGGGGAGAGGTATATGGGGCTAATTCAGAGTTTGCTGCAGAAGCGCAGAAATCGCTATTAGGCACTCCCCAAGGAACCCAGCTAGGGTGGACCCGCCAGGATGTTATGTTTTGGCTGGGGGGATGTACTTATAAAGTTTTCCCGGGCTGTGGCATGACACCGCTGGCTGTTGGAGCGCAGTGTTAGTTCTAAAAATACGGGGTACCTTATTTTTTTTGTCCCCATATTTTTAGAACCAGTCCAAGAGCCCAGTGCTGGTTTCTTGAATACAGGGGGACCCTATTTAAATTCGGGAAACCAGGACCGACTCAAAGATCCCAGGGCTGGTTATGCTCATGGCGGGAACCCCGCATCATTATATTTGAATTATTTGTTTTTCAAAATTTTAAACAGAGAACCATGCACAGATCTGAGTGATCCATGCAGGCTTCAGCTAAATACAAATGGAAAATGAGGTCGTAGCCGAATTCAGCAGTACGAATAATAGTAAATGAGCAGACCACCATAGAACTCCTGGCTTTATACGGCTCTTTTGATGGAGTACTCAGTCATACGCCCGAATTCGGCTGAAGTTCCGTTCATAAAAACGACAAGTGGATCGGCTGGCATTATGGTGTGGCAGCAAAAACCTTGCTCGGAACCCACTCAAAACAGTTGAGATGGTAGTGGACTTTAGAAGGAAACTGACTGTTATTCCCCCCACTCGTGATCGCCGACAATGTGGTGTCGCTAGTGGACTCCTTCAAGTTCTTGGGTTGTAAAATCTCCAAGGACCTAAAGTGGAGGACCAAATCTTCCGCCATCATTGGAAAGGCTCAGCAGAGGCTGTTCTTCCTGAGGCAACGGATCCACCTATAAGGGGGACAGAAACAGACTACAAAGGGGGGTGAGGATGACTGAAAAGATCATTGGTACTGACCTCCCCCATGTTCAGGACCTGTACTTGTCCAGAGTCAAGAAATGTGCTGGTAAAATCGTAGAAGACCAACTGCATTGTGGCCACGACCTGCTCAAAATGCTTCCATCCGGCAGACGCTTCAGGGCCATTCCAGTAAAGTCAACGAGAAGCCTAAAATGCTTCTTTCCCTAACCGGTTCAACAACTGAACAAGTCTACCGTATGGATCGCTCACACCGTCCGAATGCAGTAAGACACCCAGCAAATGGACCGCAAGTGGATGTTTCATGCAAAGACGTCCCCTCCATCTGTGGGAACCTCCATCATTCTCCAATGGTCGCCAACCATCGAATGATGGACCGGCATAGATATGGGCGGCCAGTTGACATCCAGCTATGTCAGCTGTCTGCCCCCCACATGTGTGCGTCACGGCCGGATTACCATACGTACGCCCAGCACAGATTGGATGCAAAAAGGTCCTTTTTTTAGTCCATCCAATTTTTTTTGCACTTTCTGAAACTTATTCCATGCTTTAATATGGATACAAATCCTACTGCAATTAATAGATTCATCATTGTGCTGAATTGTATAATACAATGTAATGCATGTATTTCGTTTGTGCCAGATCTGATACTTCATTGTCCTCTAATGTGTATCTCTTTCTACTGTGTTTCAAAGCCTTTTGTTAATCATTGAAATGCCGCATCTTAATACTTACTGATACTATAATCTAATGTTTCTCTGAAAGGTGTTTTTTTTTTAACATGTAGTTTTCATTATCTGCTAGATGACACAATTTAAATAGCTTTCTGTGTTTCTCTCAACGCCTAAGTAAATAAGCACCCCGGATTCAGAGATTTATACTGCAATTATCTAGAGACTTTCACAAAGCTAGCTAGACTTATGTTGTTTTACACACAATATTTACCTCATAAAATAAAAGCCTCTATGGGTCCTTTAGAAAACCGTTATTGACTGTTTTTCACTGCAGATGAAAAGATGGATGGACGGGTGAACGGATGGATATGTAGATCCCACCTTAGGGTGCATTACAAGACTGTCCAGTCACAGGCATTGCCATCATCATTATTGCAAGACCAAGGGGACAGCTATGCAGCCCAAAGGATAAAGGGCAGCATCTATCAAACAACATTTGCAGCTAAATCCCACAAAACACCCATTTTCGTAGGTTAGACGCAAATATTAAGTATCCCCCGAATGCACCAAAGGGGACCGCAGCAGGAATCGCCGATCCCTGTTGCGATCTCCCCTGCATTGTCGCTGCCCACCTCCGCCATAGGTTTCTATCAGGGGATGGGAAGTCTATTGTAACCTATGGGCTACGGGATTGCACTGGTCAGCAGCGTCGGCGGGGAGTCACCGCTAACCGTGCATGCGCAGATCCCCCCCCCATTTTACAATGCAATCCTGGGTGGTAATATTCTGCCCAGATCGCATTGTATATACAATAATTGATAAATGGCCCCCAAAGTGAGAGACAGTGAAAGATACCAGGGAGCAGGGGTGAGATATAGCTACAAAGAAGAGGGCTGTAGTAAGAAAAGCCAAGAGGAAGGTGGAGAGGATTATAGAGAGACTAGTTTAAAGTCCATTAAAATGACGGCTTCTACAATCTACTTTCACTTTGAGCTGTGACAGTTTTTAGCCCAAAAACTCTCTGCCCCACCCCAGTGCCTATCTGCTCATATCTCCAGTCTCTGTCTTCACCGCTCCATCTGTGGTGCCCCAGAACGTAATGTAGGTTCCCCTTTAAATTCTTGACCCAAGTCCGGGACATCAGGGGTTAAACGGGCCCCGGGACTTTCGCGCCTGACTTGATTGACAGGGGAGATGAAGTGGCCTGGGATTGGTTGAGCAGCCCGGCGGAAGAGGAGGAAAAGGGAAGGAGACAGGCTGTCCTAGAGGGGAGACGCCGGCAAGCGTGGTGTGTGTGTACCTGCGGCTGCCTCGATCTGTGTGCAGCGTGAGGAGCGGGGACCAGAGAAGCGTCCCGGAGAGCTGGCGGGTGCGTGCCAGCAAGCGAGGGAGACGTCGCGTCACAGAAGCCGCCTGCAGGAGAGAGAAGCAACGGCGGGAGTCCAATCCTGCACGCCGGCTGCTTCTTGCAGAGGACCGGAGCACCCCGCCGCCCCGCTAGACCGCGGGTGAGCACTGAGTGCGGCAACGCTGCGCCTGCAGCGCCCCCACTAGTGCGCCGTGCCAGAAGGAGAAGGGGACCGCAGGAGACCCGGGCTGAGACCAGGACAGCGGGAGCCGGAGGTCGTGACGGGCAGGAGCCTGCAGCAGTGACCAGCCGTCAGGTACCAATCCCCTGTCCTCCCTCACGCGCTGCCTTTCCCCAGCCCCTGGTGCCCACGCAAGCCTCTCCCAGCCGAGGACTCAAGGGACCTCTTCCCCAGCGCCAAAATACCGTCACCCCACCAGAGACCCTGTTGGTGGACCTGCGACCCCCATTACACCCATTTACTCTCCCAGATGGCCCCCACTGCAAGGGCGTGCTGCCCATATACAAACCTGTGTCCTGCCTCAGGATATTGTTAACCGGACGGCTCCATTTTGTAGGGGAGCAGCGCCATCTCGGGGCCACCCTAAAGATAACTGCTCAGGACCAAAGTGTGCACCTACCTATGGACCCTGCATAACTGACCTACAGCTAATAACCTTGTTTTCCCCGGATTTCTCTGCACAGTTGACATTCTCCCAGGACCCCTGTGCCTGGCCCATACAGACTAAGCTTTGTCTTGCAGGTGACATTACCTCAGGTCGCTCATTAGGGGACAGTATTGATATACCAGTTACTTAAGTCGTTATATGTTGTGGTAAATGTTTGATGTGGTAACTTCATGCATGATGTGAGCCGTAAGTTCTCCAGAGAACTTCGGTGTTGGTAGTACCGGTGGGGCCCAGCGATTCAGTGGTAGTATTTAAGCGGGGGTGTTTGACCCATAGTAGGCCACACGGTACTAGGAACACCGGAAGTGCCTGCGGCTAGGCTGTACCAATGGAAATCGTTATAATCTGATTTATTGATGTTCTCACTACTGTTAGTCAGGGCGGAGCTAACAGTTCACCGTGTTAGCCATCGAAGGTAGTATTGTATTTGTTGTATTGTATTCTCCTATGATCACGTGTGGACAATAGGTTGCATAATTGTTTGTTGTGTCACCATTGTGCCTTACTCTTGTACGTACTGCTCAGCCGAGGGGGTCAGTGGTCCGAGACCGAAATTAACCCGCAATAAACCTGAGTTATTATATCAACCAGTGTCCCTTTCATTCGAGCGTCTACCTCCTGCCCACCGGAAGTTGGAAGCTCGACGAACCTGAATCGCCCCCGAGGACGCAAGGTAAGGGGAGACCTCTCCCTTCATGCACCGGCCACCACATCTCTTTTGGCGTCACGAACAGGATCCGGGTGCATCAGGAGAGCGACAACTCTGCGAAAGATGGAGCAGCAACAAGGCGGAGGGGCGGCACAGCCGCCAAACCCACAGAATCAAGAACAGGACGCAGAAGATGTAACACCGGCCGCGGCCGTCACCCTGCCGTACTATTTCGGAGCCCCGTGGCTCCTGACCTACAGCGGAGACGATGACCAGCTACAGAAAACCCCATTTGCGGACTTCAGGAACAACATTGAATCCACGTTCCGGATGTATAAGCCTAGCGAACAGCAGAAGGTGGAAATGCTGATGGGGCAGCTGACTGGATCGGCGCGCAGAGAAGTGGCCTCATGGTCAATGGAAGATAGAAAAAGTGCGACAGACATGCTAAAGAAAATCTTCACGACATTTGAAACGAAGACCATCCCTGAGCTGAAGATGAAATTGTATGCTCGCAAACAACAGCCAAATGAGTCCCTACGGGACTACGCCCTGAGCCTACAGGAGACGTTAAAGGCTATACAAGCAGTGGACCCGGAGGAGGTGCGAAATGCCGACGAGGCCTTAACGGTTCAATTTGTCGAAGGGGTGGCCCAAGAAAATGTCAAGGTCCAGTTACGGCTGCTGAGGTCGCAGACACCTGGCAAGACCTTCCGGGACTTCAAGACGGCTGCCCTCGCTATCATTGGTAACCCTAAAAATAGGGAAGAGGAGTATCCAGAACTGATCGGCTTCAAAGAAGGAGTCAACTCAACCGGAGCCACAGACAGTAGCACCGACAGGGCAAAACGGACCCAAGGCTTGGCGGTACAAGGTGGCCAACAGCCCGACAGAGACGCGATGCAGACGCTCCAGAAACAAATGGAGGAATTGGCCGTTGGGATGGCGGAGATGCAGAGAGAAATGCGTCGGATGGCAAGTGCACCGACACCGAGCTATGCAGAACCGAGATGGAGAACCGAAAGACAAAGTCCGGCCCGAAGAAGGTGGGAACCGCCCCGAGAGTATGGACGGCAGCCTCCCGACCGGTTGGATGGGCAGGGACGTCCGACGTACTACCGAAGCCAGGAGGTCGGCAGCACAGAGAGAGACGGCAACCAGGACGGAGATTTAAACCCCAACACCCCGAGGTCGAGGGCCGAACCTCGGGGAGGACGGGAAGCTTAGGTCCAGCCCCAGAAGATGGGCAGGCTTGCTATGGCAGACAATGCTATATCGGTGCAAGCAAATTACCTGCCGCATCGGGTCGTTACCCTTCAGCCCGCGTAAAGAACCAGGGAAGGGTGGTCTGGTTCCATGTACGACGGGGATATGGTTTTATCAATTGTGCCGGTGCAGAAAAGGATATCTTCGTCCACTTCACAGCTATCCCGAAGAAGAATGCAAGGGATTTTTATAGAAGTCTTGGGGCCGGGGAGCCGGTGGAATTCGACGTCATCAGGGGAAGGAAGGGCCTCCGGGCAGCCAACGTTACTGGCCCTGGTGGCGTTCCAGTCAGAGGCACTCAATATGCTGCAAGAAGAGAGCGCCGTTGGAATTACCCAAGCCACAGAAGTCATCCACGGTACTACCCCCCGAAAGATCCACCCCAACGGAGTGGTGTGTACCCCGAAGAAACAGAAGATGGGGTAGGAAGGAGTAATGGGAAAGTGTACGGATGTGGCCAACAGAGCTCTCCGGTTCGAGTACAGAGTGAGTCGAAGAGGAAGACGCGGTCACATAAAGAGGTGGACCCCAAGTGGGGGCCGAACTTGCACGCAGTCGAACCCATGTTGACAATAGAGGGTAGCCAGACCTCGAAGCTCGGCAGCGTCCGCCCAGGACCGAATCGAAAGCTAGAAGAGGCGCTAAAGGATGATGGGGATGAAGAGCCGAAGGGTGAAGCGATCCTCTCGCCTCCACTGCCCACTGACCCTCTCGAGCTATTGATGGCGGTGGGCTGGTCCATCAGGCCACGGCAAGCCCAGCCTAGGCCGCCAGTTGAATTGCTCGTGCCTCGCGTGGCCGAGGAGGTGACCCCCGAGCCTGAGCTAAGGCGCTCCGAAAGAAGTACTCGGGGTACACTTCCCCGGCGCTACCAGGATTAGATATTTGCTTGTAATCTGTGGTACATATATTGTAAATATAGAGCACTGTCATTGTTAATGTGCAAATGTCATGTGAAAGTAACAGGACAATTGTTTGGTGAAATATGATGCGCGGGGACACGCATCCAATAAAGCGGGGGTGAATGTGGTGCCCCAGAACGTAATGTAGGTTCCCCTTTAAATTCTTGACCCAAGTCCGGGACATCAGGGGTTAAACGGGCCCCGGGACTTTCGCGCCTGACTTGATTGACAGGGGAGATGAAGTGGCCTGGGATTGGTTGAGCAGCCCGGCGGAAGAGGAGGAAAAGGGAAGGAGACAGGCTGTCCTAGAGGGGAGACGCCGGCAAGCGTGGTGTGTGTGTACCTGCGGCTGCCTCGATCTGTGTGCAGCGTGAGGAGCGGGGACCAGAGAAGCGTCCCGGAGAGCTGGCGGGTGCGTGCCAGCAAGCGAGGGAGACGTCGCGTCACAGAAGCCGCCTGCAGGAGAGAGAAGCAACGGCGGGAGTCCAATCCTGCACGCCGGCTGCTTCTTGCAGAGGACCGGAGCACCCCGCCGCCCCGCTAGACCGCGGGTGAGCACTGAGTGCGGCAACGCTGCGCCTGCAGCGCCCCCACTAGTGCGCCGTGCCAGAAGGAGAAGGGGACCGCAGGAGACCCGGGCTGAGACCAGGACAGCGGGAGCCGGAGGTCGTGACGGGCAGGAGCCTGCAGCAGTGACCAGCCGTCAGGTACCAATCCCCTGTCCTCCCTCACGCGCTGCCTTTCCCCAGCCCCTGGTGCCCACGCAAGCCTCTCCCAGCCGAGGACTCAAGGGACCTCTTCCCCAGCGCCAAAATACCGTCACCCCACCAGAGACCCTGTTGGTGGACCTGCGACCCCCATTACACCCATTTACTCTCCCAGATGGCCCCCACTGCAAGGGCGTGCTGCCCATATACAAACCTGTGTCCTGCCTCAGGATATTGTTAACCGGACGGCTCCATTTTGTAGGGGAGCAGCGCCATCTCGGGGCCACCCTAAAGATAACTGCTCAGGACCAAAGTGTGCACCTACCTATGGACCCTGCATAACTGACCTACAGCTAATAACCTTGTTTTCCCCGGATTTCTCTGCACAGTTGACATTCTCCCAGGACCCCTGTGCCTGGCCCATACAGACTAAGCTTTGTCTTGCAGGTGACATTACCTCAGGTCGCTCATTAGGGGACAGTATTGATATACCAGTTACTTAAGTCGTTATATGTTGTGGTAAATGTTTGATGTGGTAACTTCATGCATGATGTGAGCCGTAAGTTCTCCAGAGAACTTCGGTGTTGGTAGTACCGGTGGGGCCCAGCGATTCAGTGGTAGTATTTAAGCGGGGGTGTTTGACCCATAGTAGGCCACACGGTACTAGGAACACCGGAAGTGCCTGCGGCTAGGCTGTACCAATGGAAATCGTTATAATCTGATTTATTGATGTTCTCACTACTGTTAGTCAGGGCGGAGCTAACAGTTCACCGTGTTAGCCATCGAAGGTAGTATTGTATTTGTTGTATTGTATTCTCCTATGATCACGTGTGGACAATAGGTTGCATAATTGTTTGTTGTGTCACCATTGTGCCTTACTCTTGTACGTACTGCTCAGCCGAGGGGGTCAGTGGTCCGAGACCGAAATTAACCCGCAATAAACCTGAGTTATTATATCAACCAGTGTCCCTTTCATTCGAGCGTCTACCTCCTGCCCACCGGAAGTTGGAAGCTCGACGAACCTGAATCGCCCCCGAGGACGCAAGGTAAGGGGAGACCTCTCCCTTCATGCACCGGCCACCACACATCTCTCCATTTCCAGCAAGTTTGAAACATATCAGTGTCCCTGCAAAAATTGCTTTCACTTTCTTATGATGGGGGCATTTAATAAGAAGGTTGATTAAGACCGAAACCCACATACGAACGGAGAGTACAACTAATTTACAAAGCTTCTGTATTCTCCGGATTCTTATTTTCCAATGGTGAAATTAGCCAGCGATGCCATGCCACAGTCGGGGGGAAACTATTTTTATTGAGGACACTTGTGGTCAGCCTGAGTTGCCGGTTCCCACCACAGAAGCCCGTGTTAAATTCATAACATGGGCTGCTATGGAGGCCGCTCCTGATTGGCTGAGGGAAGACCAGAAATTCCCTCATTCTCATGAAGGGGCTGCAAGTGTCAACACAGTTGCAGCTCCCTCAGTCTGCTGGTGTTGCGATTCCTTTTAGTTTTTTTTGTCACAACTGTGGAGGGATGGTGGTTATAATTTTTTTCACAGGTACCCTTTGTATTATCTATTGGAGAAGAGGACCCTATAGGAGAGTATGGATGTATGTGGAGTGTAATAAAGCTGTAATTTATTATTTGTGTGTATGTTCTTGGTGTATTGGTTCTGTAGTAGGACTACATTAATGCCCCACATGCTGGGACTTGTGGTTCTCTAAGTCCCAGCATGCATAGGAGGCTTGCTGGGCGTTGTAGTTCAATATCTATTTTTTTACACCATCAGCTCGGTGTTTACAGGCCAGGGATCAGAGGCGGGCTGGGCTGGGGGGCAGGATGCCATGTGCCCCCCGGGCCGCTCTACCAAGTAATGCTGCGGGCCGCCTGCTTGTTCACCTAATTTTGCTGTAGCCGGGGGTTTCAGAATATGGCCTCGGCTACAGTAACATGGCCGCCTGCATTGATGACGGTTCGGTTCCTCCTGGCAGTGACAGACGCAGCTAGGGTTACCAACTCATCCCTTTAATCCGGGACACATATTAATTACACAGGTTCTGTGGCTGACTTTCACCTGGTTTTAAACTGCCACACCTCAAGACTCCATTTCACCTGGTTTTAAACTGCCACAGAACCTGTGTAATTAATATGTGTCCTGGATTAAAGGGATGAGTTGCTAACCCTAGACGCAGCGGCGAGCAGGGGTGACGTCACGACGCCGACGCCACCCACCTGTGCATCTGCTGGAGGAAGAGCCGGCGCCCGGCGGGCAGAAGGCGGAGGGCAGACTGCTGAGGACGGAGGATGACAAGCCAGCCAGGCAGGCAGGGTGAGCAGGCCTGTGGTGTCCTGGCAATATTTTTTTTAACAGGGAGAGAAGCCTGTGGTATATTATATAGTGGTGTGGTAATATTATTATACAGGAGGAGCAGGCCTGTGATGTTATTACTATTATTACTATACAGAGGGAGCAGCCTGTGGGAGTACTCCTGTTATTATGCAGGGGGTGGGGGTGCATCCTGTGGTGTATTATGCAAGGGAGCAGGCCTGTTGTGTCCTGGTATTATGCAGGGGAGCAGCCCTGTGGTGTCCTGGTATTATTATGCAGGAGGAGCAGCCTGTGGTGTCCTCCTGTTATAATGCAGGGGGGAGCAGCCTGTCATGTCCTTCTGTTATTATGAGGGGCGCTTAGCTGTTATTATTATGCGGGGGGGGGGGGGGGTGCGTAGCTGTTGTTGTTATTATTATGCAGGAGGAACAAGCCTGGGATGTACTAAAAGGAATGACAGTGGAATGACAGTCTGGTCTGCTGAAAAGGAATGCCAATTGACTATAATGAGAGAAGATGGTACTTGTTTCCTAGCACGGCCACATATCTTATGGATCGTGTACCTTTAGTTAAGGTACACGATCTATACGATGGACCCGATTTCCTTTGAAATCAGGTCCATTTGGCCGGCTAGGAGAAAATATCGGGGGCATCGCGTCGGTCGGGACCGTTAACAATGGTCCCGACGCGACCGACGCGATGCCCGCGATTTCCCCATAGGCTTCAATGTTAAAAAATATTTTAACATTGAAATCGTGTCGGGAAAGGTAAAATATCGGGGGCATCGCGTCGGTCGGGACCATTAACATAGGTCCCGACGCGATGCCCCCGATTTTTACATAGGCTTCAATGTTAAAAGATTTTTTAACATTGAAATCCTGAAAAAATGTGAAAAATGTGAAATGGGCCAATATGACCCATTTCACATTTTAGATGTCCCCGTCGTCACCCCACGATAGACGCCAACCCGAAGCGTGGCGAGCGCAGCGAGCCCGCGAGGGGCGGCGGTGCGCGTCCTCCGACCTTTTCATTCCCCTACTATCCACGTCGGCGTGGAGTTGAGAATAGAATAGTGTGGCGAGCGCAGCGAGCCACCGAGCCCGAAGCGTGGCGAGCGCAGCGAGCCCCGCGAGGGGACGCGGATACCTTCACAGTTATACGCGTCCCCTCGCGGGCTTCACAGGTGTCCGCGAGGGGACGCGGATACCTTCACAGTTATACGCGTCCCCTCGCGGGCTTCACAGGGGGACGCGGATACCTTCACAGTTATACGCGTCCCCTCGCGGGCTTCACAGGTGTCCGTGGCGACGCGGACACCTGTGAAGTCCGCGAAGGGACGCGTTTACCTGTGAAGGTATCCGCGTCCCCTCGCGGGGCTCACTGCGCTCGCCACGCTTCGGGCTCGGTGGCTCGCTGCGCTCGCCACACTATTCTATTCTCAACTCCACGCCGACGTGGATAGTAGGGGAATGAAAAGGTCGGAGGACGCGCACCGCCGCCCATCGCGGGCTCGCTGCGCTCGCCACGCTTCGGGTTGGCGTCTATCGTGGGGTGGGGTGTACGCCGTGACATTTGGGGGGGTTGGGAATATTTTTCATTGAATCCAATGTAAAATCGGGTCCCAGGGACCCGATTTACATTAAATTCAAAAAAAAAAATCGGGTCCAAAATCGGTCGGTCGCGACGATCGCATCGCATGCGACCAAATCGCATGCGATGCGAACGACCCGATTTTTCCGACACGACCACCCCGATGTAAATGTGGCCGTGCTAGGAAACAAGTACCGAGAAGATTTCATTTATATGTATATTTCAGAAATTATTAGACTTATGAACTATATTTTTTGTACACATCTTGCTAAGACCATTTACAAGACAATGATACTGATGGCATAAAAGATATACAGTATGGCAGATATGCAAATATAAAGTCAATAGTCCAATATATTATTGCAGAAGATGATGGCGCTTGGTCTTTGAAAGAATGTTGATATTGTTTGAAGAGTTGTAGGATTAATAAAGAATCGGATTGGATATTTTGAAGAATAAAGGATTGGTTGAAGATTGGATGATTGTATTGAAGATTGAATGATTGGATGAGAATTAGATGATTGGATTAAGAATTGGATGATTGAAGGAGGATTGGATGATTGGATTGAGAATTGGATGATTGGATGAGGATTGGATGATTGGATTGTGAATTGGATGATTGGATGAGAATTGGATGATTGGATGAGGATTGGATGATTGGATTGGAGATTGGATGATTGAATTGAGAATTGGATGATTGGATGAGGATTGGATGATTGGATGATTGGATTGAGAATTGGATGATTGGATTGGAGATTGGATGATTGGATTGAGAATTGGATGATAGGATTGAAGCTTGGATTAGCGAATGAAGATTGGAGGTAACTGAATAAAGAAATAAATGAAGAAGACTTGTCCTTGCTGAGTATGGTCGTAGCTGCAGTCAGAGGTGACCATGGAAGTAACCGTCGGGAATGAAAGCAAGGTGAGACCCCTTGGAAGGGCTGACCTTGCTGGATCCTCTTTGGCGGTAGGGAGTCCTTGGTACTTGGAGCAGTAGACGACCAGCAGGGAATCTTCAGTGAGGACGCTCAGGATGGTAGCGGATAGCTACAGAGCCAGGCTGGAGCAATGATGCTAAGGGATCGACATCATTGTACTGACTGCCGGACTAGCCTGGTCAGTCAGTACTTAACAGGTGGACTGTGCAGTGATTGGTCAGGCAATCTGACAGGGGAGGCGGAGCCGCACAGGAGAGTTGGAGGAAACCAACAAGATGGCGCCCACCAGTGAGGGCGACAGATTTCAGCTGGCCTGGATGTACACAGCTGCGCAACGCCGGCATTCAATCAGAGAGCTAACCAGGCACAAACACACGTGGCGGCACGCCACTCATACCCTGCATAGGAGCGGAGCACAAAGCACCAGTGTCACCACGCGATGACAATGCGGCCACATGTACCCCACCGTAGCCAGGGACACAAGCAGAGGTGAGCGCCATGGTTCTATAAGTGCAGTTAGAGAGCCTAGGGCTGAGTACAGCACTGGGGTTTTGGGTAAACGCCATGGTGGATGTGACAGTCGCTTAGGGTTGGGGGCATGCGGAGAGACGAGAGACTGGAAGTATGTTTGTTTAGCAGTGTCCAAAGCATTGCAGTAGGAGTGATAGATAGACTTGTGTGAGGAAATCAGTCAGATTACGAGATTTACGCCATTGGCGTTCTTCTTTACGTGACTGAGTTCGTAGTTGTCTTGTCATTTTGGTGTGAAGTCTGAGAGGGGGGGGGGTAGCTGGAGCCACTTCATCAAGGGCTGTTTCAAGAGTCTGGTACAGGTGGGAAACAGCAGAGTCGGGAGAAGTAAGTGTGGGAATTAGAGAGAGCTGTTGTTGCAGAGAGGTGGAAAGTTGTAGAAAAGTAATAGCATTAGTATTTCTACAGACTAGAGTAGGCATGGATGATTTCTGTGTCAGTGAGCTAGGAGTAATGGAGGAGAGTGAGAGGGTAAATAAGATTGTGATCAGAGAGGGAAGGGAGTGTTAGTAAAATCAGAGACTGCGCATCGTGTGCACACATACATCTGCATACAATCCTTCATACAATCCATTGAGATTGTATGATTGGGTGCAATGTCTTTCTGATGTATGGCCACCTTTAGATGCAGAGAGAGGGTTCAGGAGACTTATAGTGAAGACAATGGTATAATACAGAAGACTTGATCTGCCTATAACTGTAAAGGCCCCCATACACTAGGGCGACTTGTCCTTAGGACAAGTCGCCCCCGACTTCCCCCTGAGCTTCCCCGGCTGCTCCCCAGGGGAGCTTAATTAGATTGGCATTTGATGTGCCATTTTTTACATGTGATAAATCGTCTCGATTTATCACATGTAAAAAACCCTGGGAGCAGGGGGGGGCTGCTGGTGGGAGCAGGGGGGCTGGGGACGCTGCGGGGACACCCCGCCCGGCTCTATGCCGCCTGTGTCCTTCGCAGCGTCCCCAGCCCCCCCTGCTCCCTCCACCGCCGCACCGCCCCACTAGGTTCCAAGTCGGGTGGTCGGACGTGCAGCAGGTCCGACCACCCGACGCAGATCAGATGCGCACGGGACCACGCATCGGATCTGAGGGGACATCAAAACTAGCCGATTTTGGTCCGATTTAGGCCAGATCCGACTGATCTGGCCTAAATCTGACCAAAATCGGCTAGTGTATGGGGGCCTTAACTAGCAGAAGACTTGAAACTGGAACTGTAAAAGTAAATAGAAGACTTCATTTGGATGTTCTGGTAATTAACTGAGAACTTGAACCAGGGACTCCAGTAAATATCAAAAGCTTTGAACCAGGACTCTGGTAATAACTGAGAACTTGATCCAGAGAATCTGGTAAATAACAAAATAATTGAACCAGGACTCTGGTAATAATTGATGACTTGATCCAGTTATTCCATTGAATAGTAAAACAAAAACATAGAAATGGAGAACAGGCACAGGAGAACTGGAAACGGCACAATTAGGAAAAGTTCTGTGGAGCACCAAACAACACCTAGGCTGAGTGAAAGTTGTTCCAACCCAGAGGAAATCTTGTAGTCCCTTAATATACCAAAGAAAGTTAGCAATTGGCTCCACAGATCAGGTGAGCCTGTGAACACTTTCATTGGCCACAGCTTGGTCAGGTGATCTGAAAAAGATGGTGTCAGAAGCTGAAACCTGGGCCACCACCTCCACCATCCTCCAAACGGTGCTCCAGAAGTTTTTTACTGTGAAGTTTTAATTGTGATGGATTTTATGTGTTCTTGCATGACCAATTAAATAGAACTTTAAACAAGTGGCAAACTACGTGCAAAAATACCTTTTTACAACATTGATATGGTGAGTATGGGTACACACCCTTAATTTCAACATAAAGAAACCTTTATATGTGTCCTATACTACATACATGTGTAAGTTATGTACGTTTATTGTATAACAAACACTACACATTGGTTATATATATTTTTCATATCTGAGAACCACATCACCAAGTACTCAAAGTGGAGACAGAGGAAGAGCCTGTGAAGTGGAGTTTTCAAGATAAGTATATATCGTCTTCATATTAATTTCTCAGCACCTTTTACACGTAACCCCTCTACACAATTTTGTCCTATGTTTTTTGGAATCAAAGTGATTGATTCCAGGATATCAAAAAGGCAGCAGAGATTAAGGAGTGCAGCACCTTTTCTCAAAACCTCCCAAAATATCCGTGCCGAATTAGGCCTACTTACCTGCTGGGATCTTGGTTGACGGACAGGATCCTGATGTATTTGGAGTGCAGTTAGGATACCGGCATCGGTATACTGAATGCCGGCATCCTGACTATCAGGATGTTAACTGCATCCTGAGTTATTAGCTCACATTTTGATCAAGTTTGCCATGCCCGCTAGCACCTAGCGTCTGCACGTGCGCCTGAATGCGGATGCGTGAGGGAGAGACGCAATCAGAATAAGGCCCCAGGTGTGTTGACTGAGGAGTTTCGGCGGTCATTCTGAGTAACTTTAGGCTTCCTCAGATGGGCAATTGCTGCGAACATTGGGACCAATCTTCGCAATGGTGATCCGATGCTGAATATTTGGATGCAACATTTAGATCTATGAAGCATCTTTTGTCTTCAGACACCTCCTGCCGCATTAGCATTTGTTCTGCATTGCTACTGCGATGCTAACTGCATCTATTTCTGAATCCCCCCCACAGCTAGCGCCTATTTTAGAAGCTAAAAGTCACTGCATTACAAGGACATGTGATTGACTAATTCTGTGAAAGTACTGTGTACTCTGTTCTGTTATGTAATGAAAAATATTATTTTTATATTCTACCGTTTTCTCCTCCACAGGAGAGATGGTGATATTTAAAATTAGGCTAAAAAATAATAAGACGTCTGGAATGCAGCAGCGGTTAATTTGTCGATGTTATAACTAACTCTTCTGAGCATCAGTTATGTTATCTGTGAAAGCTGTCATTATAATGGTAGCAGCCGTTCCTCCAATTACCGTGTAGATACACTAGGGAGAAAGGGAATTATGATAAACTACCTCAAAGTAAGGGAAAAAGGAAAAAAAGGATATTATTAGCATCAGAATATAAGATGTAAATAACTCGTTATGCAATAATGTTCAACTACGTAAAACTAAACAGATTAAAACCACCGTGGAATGCAAAATCCAATGTTAACTCCGCCACTACCAACAGGATGGTACTTGTGTATTTTCACGGCGCCCGATATATCGGAGGTGATATCGGCCAATATATCGATGCGATCCGAACCGATTTTTGACCTGTTCATAACCCCACTATCCACTACGCATGGAGTCAATTCTATATAGTGTGGCGAGCGTAGCGAGCCACTGAGCCCGAAGCGTGGTGAGCGGACGCGGATTACTGCGCTCGCCACACTATATAAAATCATTATGAACAGGTCAAAAATCCGTTCGGATCGCATCGATATATTGCCCTATATGGCATCTGATATATCGGCCGATATCGCATCTGATATATTGGGCGCCGTGAAAATACACAAGTACCAGCAGGATTAACAATGCAAAACGGGAGCTTTATAAATGGATGTCAACTTCTGTATACACTAGCCTAGGGGTGGCCAACCGGACAGAGGTAAAGAGCCGAAAAATATCGGTAGTCAAGCTAAAGAGCCGACATCATGCGCGCGCCGAAGGCGCATGCGCCAAAAAAAAGGGGCGTAGTCTATTTTGACTCCTTGGGTGGGTGTGATACAAATATGCCTCCAATAGTGCAGTGCCATATATACTGTACATATGCCCCCAATAGTGCCAGGTATGCCCCTACGGTGCCAAAAAGCTGGTATGCCCCCACAGTGCCAAAAAGCTGGTATGCCCCCAAAATGCCACAAACTACTATGCCCCCACAGTGTCACAAACTGCTATGCCCCAACAGTGAAAATTTCCCAGCAGCAGCACTCACCGTTGTTGCTGCTGCTGCCGGGTGGGGAGAGGACAGTCTGGCGTCCCCCTGCTGTCCTGTGATGTCACCGAGGGGAGGAGAGCACAGCACACCGCGCGTCTCCTTCCCCCTCACTTCCCTGTGACTGGGCCGTCCACCAATCAAAGCTCGCTGGCCGGCTCCTGATTGGCTGCTGGCCCGCGAGCTCTAATTGGCAGACGGCACAGTCACAAGGATGCACAGTAAGGGGTAGGAGAGATGCGCGATGCACACTCTCCTCCCCTCAGAAGGAGAAGGGATTCAGGGAACCGGCAGCAGGGGGGACTAGGACGGACGGTGGGCGGCAGGCAGCAGTGGGAGCAGGAGCCACACTTTACAAGGGGGAGAGCCGCATGAGGCTCAAGAGCCACGGGTTGGCCACCACTGCACTAGCCTATATGTGACGTCATTGAGGATTGCCTCACCAATAGACATCAGAGCTGTTACTAGGGGTGGGAGAACATTAATGTAACCCTGGGCACAGAGCTAGGATGTGGCAATGTTAAGTCCGCATTGCATCTGGCTTTGGCTTGCAGTGAGCCCGGAATAATACCCTGCAGCCTTGAAATCCACTGAAAGCCACCAGAAGCACCACTATAAGAATGCTCCGGCCCTGCAGTCACTGGCTCACAGAATGGGATATTAATGTCAACATGCATTAGGTCGACCACTGAAGGTTGACATGACCTTGAAAAAGGAGCACATTTGCTCCGAAACGTTGGAGTTTTCCTATAAAGATTTTTCACTAAGTCCGCTGAGTGCCGCCTCTGTCTACAGCCGTTCTCTCTCTCTCTCTCTCTCTATATATATATATATATATATATATATATATATATATATATATATATATATGCACACATACATATATATATATATAAATATATATATACACATACAGGGCGTCAACAGCAGTGTAGACCCCTGGGCATAGCAATGTATTGGGGCCCCTACAGATCCTCCAGCGGTAGGGGTGGGGGAAGCTTTGATGTCCCGCGGGTGGTAGGGGGTATTATATCAACCGCTCAGCATGTAGGGCCTGGATCAGTCATTTCCACTAATTACCCCTTTACTGCACAGATGGTGGGAGATAGGGTGGGCAAAGGGGGCATTGGGCTGAATGAAGGGGCCCTGATACATAACTTCCAGGGTGATAGAGGATGTTTAATATGCAGAGGAGGGGTGTATACTGGAGTGGGCTTTTTATTCATAATTTTCTGGTGGGAGGACAGCTTGCTTGACTGCAGATATCTCCAGTTCCAGGATATAGATTTCTTAGATTTTAATGGAATTAAAAACTAGAGAATCCCACCTACCAAATGGTATTGGGGAATAGGGGACCAGAGTTCAGGAGGCAGAGCAATCTGCCAACGAGCATATAAAACTACATACCAGATGTGTGGAGCTGGAGCAGTAACCAGCTGCTGGAAGGCTGATATCTCTGGTTCAGTAGAGACAAGCTACTAGTGTCCCTCAAAGGGGAAGAGTCCCGGCTTTTGGAATATACCCTCAGAAAAACTATAAGTCAGACTGAACCTGAAATATCTGACTGAGAAGAGCAATTAACAGGCTTGGATGGGGACCACTGCTTTGAAGTCAGATATCTCCGGTTCCCAAGGGCCAATTTTTAAAATTCTTGTACCCATGGAAAGAGGGGACCATCAGCTTTCAGCCTAGGACCGTTAGACTCCTGGGGGGTTTCTGGGTACTTAACCCCCCCCCCCCCCGAGTGCGCTACTGCTGTGTGCACCAGTGGCGTAACTAAGGCTCAGCAGCCCAAGCCACTGCGGGGGGGGGGGGGGTAGGGGGCAGCAATATGTGGGCGCAGTGTCACCGCACAGTACCTGTGAATGCAGGAGCTGGAGGCAGGAGGAGAATGCTGGGGGCTGAGTGTTGGCGGCGCAGCAAGGTATGCGAAGTGCTCCCTTGCTGAGATGAGGTGTGGTGCCTGGCTGCTGCAGCCTGCACCCGTCTGTGACACTGATAGCAGCGAGGCCAGCTTCATACATAACGATCTCCCTCTCCCCCTGTCCCTGCCACACTTCGCTTGATTCATACAGACTGTGGCAGGCTTTACAATCAACCTAAATCCTCACAGTAAAGCATATTACAGTGAGGCTTTAGATTGATTTTAAAGGCTGCCACAGTCAGAGAGTGAGCTGAAAGAAATGACTACAGGAACTTTGCTGTGTCCGGACACCTGCTCCTGAAGCCTGCCTGCCTGCCAGGTCTGAAGTTCTCTGTAATGTCTGTTTAGTGGGGGAACAGGCAGATAAGGGATAACTGTGATGGGAGGGACAAGGAGGCATAATTGTTATGGGTCATAGGAGTTATGAAAGAGATGGGGGACAGGAAGTATTATGTATGAAAACAAATATAATTAATGTATGATAGGAGGGGGGGGGCACAAAAAAAAATTCTGCAGGGGGGCGCAATATTTCTAGCTACGCCACTGGTGTGCACTGTTTTCACAGTTCTTTCTCCAAAGTAGATGGAGCATAGAAAAACCTTTATACAATTATGTACTGAAAGAGTTATTATGTAAGCACTAAGCTAGGATATATAAAGAGGGGTATTCAATGCGGCCGGCGAGGGGATTTGTACGGCAAGGATGGTTTTCCTCGCCGTTAAACCCCCTCAATGTATTCAATGTTTGGGCAGATTTTTTGCCATGAGTGGCCAGCAAGGATCCCCAGATCCTGAACGGGCAAAGTTTGCCGCAAATGGCCACACTGGTTCGCTTTAATGGCCACACTCGCCGTTTCCACCTCGCCTCAGGGAACAGGCGAGGAGGCAAACGGCGTGTGGCTAGGATTCATAGGAGAGCTATCGGCACCTCTATGTGCCGATAGCTCGCTGTCAGGGCATTTAATACTGAATCTTGCTTTTCTTATAGATAATCTAAATACTTTCCCTTCTAAAAATAAATAAGTGGAATGCTAATACAGTTTCATAACATACCAGTGACATTGGGAAGCTTGTGTAACGCTGCAGCTGATTACATAACATCAGCTCTTTCTAAGTGGAAAATAATATTGCCTTATATATTCATATTGCTCGTCTAAACAATAATCAAGTATTAAACGGAATGTCAGCATAAATTCCATGTTCTATGTATATTTTATTCCATTAGTTCATCTGGAGCAATTTATATTTAAATAAAATATGTGCACAGTTTTGAATGTCAGGCTTCCCAAAGCAATTTAAGCTCCCTGATTATTAAACATCTTCTTTTTTTTTTTTTTTTTTACATTTGGTGGTGCTATGGTGACAATCGAATTAGCAGTTATTAATATATGAAGCTGGTGCTCTAGGTAAACCGACTCTAAAGTATACTCAATCACCATATGCTGCGTTCGTAAATATGTAGTCCTATTTTTAGCTGTTTAACTTCAATATTGTGAGCAATACCGTGGTATGATAAATATTAGTTCTGTTTTGAAAGTTAAAAAAAAAAAAATCCGTGGAATGAAATTAGGAAATTACATTTTGTATTAGCGATGCATTTCTAATATATATCTATAATGAATAGTCTGTAAACATAGCATGCTCTCAGTAAATCAAATCAGTGTAATGACATGCCAAGCTGTGAGAAAGACCATATCTGGGGACATGAAGGAATTGGTTGTCAGAGTCATTGATGGTTATGGCCACGAGTTATCATTAGACACTCATTGGGAGAGTTTAATGCAAAATATGATATATCTGAATACCACACCCCGCAGCATAACCCTCAGCCTCCTGTGCTAATAAGCTAAATACTTTGCTGGATAGATGATAATTATAGATCAATCAACCCATTTTAATACAATATGTATACGGTAAATAATGGGCCACTACTAGTCTTAAGCTACAATTGTAATATGCTTATGCTACTATTAAATAAATATATATATATATATATATATATATACAAAGGGGGGGGTGTCCAGAGTGCGCTCAAGTGGTACCACCTAGCCACAGACTAATAGTCACAAGTATGTGTGATCCTGCAGTCACTTTCATTCACTCCGACGAAGTTTCATATGCTTCAAATTAACACCGAAGACCTCGAACGTAAAAGCAGTTCTTTATTAGAATCCCAACGTGTTTCGTCTACACGACTTCATCAGGGGCATGGCTAAAAAGTGGTACAGAAAAGGGGTGTTGGCACAAACTATATACAGAATGGAATTCAAATACAAAAAATTTAAACCGGAATGTACATAAATTTTTTTGTATTTGAATTCCATTCTGTATATAGTTTGTGCCAACACCCCTTTTCTGTACCACTTTTTAGCCATGCCCCTAATGAAGTCGTGTAGACCAAACGCGTTGGGCTTCTAATAAAGAACTGCTTTTACGTTCAAAGGTCTTCGGTGTTAATTTGAAGCATATGAAACTTCGTCGGAGTGAATGAAAGTGACTGCAGGATCACACATACTTGTGACTATTAGTCTGTGGCTAGGTGGTACCACTTGAGCGCACTCTGGACACCCCCCCTTTGTGTATTCTATCCTTTGTCTCTCACTAATGCAGCCCACACACGCGCCGATGCCGGCGGTGCGATGCTGTACGATGGGGTGCGCGCTCCCGCGGCACCTCATCGTACAGTACAAAAAGTATGTGCTGCACATACTTTTTGTACTAGCTTTTTCTAGCATAGCATCGCATCGCATGCACATCGTATGCACAAGGCATACGATGCGATGCTGTGTGTGCTAGTTAAGCCCACAACGCACGCTGGAATCGGTGCGTGTGTGGGCTGCATGACAGGAGAGTCGCTCCAGAGGTGCAGCTGGTCAAAAGACCGATTTTAGCGCAATTCCCTAGACCATATTGTATGTCCTATATATATATATATATATATATATATATATATATATACACACATATATTAAGGTTGAGTATCACATATCCGTATATCCAAAAACCGAAATATTCCAAAAACCGTGGTTTTTCAGTATTTCGTGTTTTTTTCCCCCCTGCCCATGTTTTCATACTTACCACGTCCCCTGGTGTCCACGGCAGGCTTCAGGATCCTCCTCAGTGGGTCTCCGGTCCTAGGAGTGCATTGCGCAAATGTGTGGGTGCGCACTCGCGACATCACCAATGCACCCACACCATTGTTGCTTACCCTCCTGCATTCTGCAGGAGACTCCCTGAAATAGCAGCAATCTCCCTCTCTCCCTCAATATGTCACCTAGCCCACATTACACTGTTACATCATAGTTACCTCCCCTCCTGCATTCTGCAGGAGACTCCCTGACATAGCAGCAATCTCCCCCTATCCCTCATTAGTCTAACAATCTCCCTTATGTCACCTAGCCCACATTACACTGTTACATCATAGATACCACCCCTCCTGCATTCTGCAGGAGACTCCCTGACATAGCAGCAATCTCCCCCTATCCTTCATTAGTGTAGCAATCTCCCTCATTTCACCTTGCCCACATTACTTTGTTACATCATACTGTAGTTACCTGACCTCCTGCATTCTGCAGACTCCCTGACATAGCAGCAATCTCCCTCTCTCCCTCATTAGTCTAGCAATCCCTCTCATTTCACCTAGCCCACATTACACTATCCCACACACTTGCGCAATGCACCCCTGGGACCATTGAAGAGGAGCAATGGATATTTCACATTACATTTAATTATAACATAATGATCTCTATAAGCATTTCTAGACTGAGGAGCTGCATACATCCAAATATAGATTCTTGTATATTGTTGAGAGGTGTATAGAACTGGCAGCAGCCAGAATACAGTTAGTATGGGTTCTGCCTAGAAGCAGAAACAATCTGTGATTTGCCCTGTGCATTTACTAGGTGAACAGTTAGCTGTATTTTCCCTAAATAATTATTGTGAGATGGTATTGGAATACCGACTGTTGGGATCCATTCCGCCCGGATCCTGACCACATAACATTTCTCATAACAAATTATTTTTACCTCCAAGCTTTATTGTTCTTCCCAATTAGTATAGTTGCAGTACCCATTTCCACATTTAAAAGAGCCACATCCCTTGTAAGGTTTGGTGTAGTACGGATGTGTAGTGTAGGTCACATTCCATGAGGTCTGTCTGCAGTTTTCTTTCTTCAAGATCCAAACATTCCCCCAACTTATACCAAAAAGGGGGTTACTAGACATCCTTCAGTCCCACGATGTCCACGGCGGCCTTCAGGATCTTCAGCGGTCCCAGGGATGCATTGTGCAAGTTTGCAGGCGCGCCGGTGATGTCACAGGTATGCCTGCACAATGCACTCCTGCGACCGCTTAAGACGCTGAAGAAGATCCTTAAGGCCGCCGTGGACATCGTGGGACTTGGTAAGTATGAAAAAAGGGGCGGGGGGGGGGGGACAAAAAAACAACAATAAAAACCAAAAAATTGGAATATTTCGGATAAAAGATCTCCGGATACATCTGCCCCACTTGCAGTGCACATGGTTTTGCCTATTTTGAGAACAAATTTATACTGCGATCAGATTAAGGGCCATAGACCCACAAACAGAGGTCTCTCTATAGCAACCATATTTGCCTAAGCAAATGTACTAGTACTCAGATGGGGTGTGGTATAGGGGTCCGACGTCGTGATCTGACTGCCCGGACTCAGTCAGCATGGTGAGTGCAACAAAGCCCCTCACCACCTTTTCTATTCTCCCTCTATGGGGGCCGTGGACCCCCACAAGGGAAAATAGCAGGTGGCCATCGGGAACCCGGCTGTTGGTGTTTTGACAGGTGGGATACTGATGTCGGGTAAATGCCTGTCAGGATCCCGACTGTCGGGACCCTGACTGTCAGGACCCAGTCCGGCACCCCTCAGATGACCCGTAGGACATCAACTCTAGGTAGCAAATACTTATCACTAAATTGGTATAATTGAGGTTCATAGTTAGACAAAAAAAAATGTATAATGTATTAATGGATGGTCTCAGATATAACAGTCCAATAACAACACAGGTAAGAATAGGACAATAACATTACAGTAATGCTATCACATCTACACTGACTTGGCAGCTTGCTATGCAGCAGTAATGGCCCATACACATTAGTAGACTTTCATTTCAAAAGACTTTGACAAAATCTTTGAAAGATATATCTGTCACCAAAGTAGTGCGTACACACTGGACTGTTTTCCTCAAAGAGCAAGAGATTTTCAGGAGGCGAAAGACTTTGCTGAAAATCTTTCAAATAAAAGGCTATTTACATAATGGGCTGGGTTTGAATTCCAAGGGTGGGAGCAGCGACCATTTTAATCAGGGCATTCCTGTTCTTGGTGCCTGATTCAGAACTGATTGCTGGGCTGCGTATATTCGGAGCCCAGCAATCAGTAAAACTCCACCCCGTGCCGCCCTGACTGGGCAAAATCCCACCCGTGTGCAGGGTAAACAATTCATTTGTAGCCGTGCACGTAGGGAGAAACATATACATTGCTGGTCTGCAAAAAGTTTAAGGGATGGATTTGTGGGACAGGGGACTAAACACACCATAATGCCAATTACACATCATACCACATACTATAATACCCATTACACAATATGCCACACACCGTTAGGCGATGGGCAGTGGGTGATAGTGATGGATAGTGGGTGGCGACATCAGTGTTAGGGTGATGAGCAGTGAGTGATAGTAATGGATAGTGGGTGACAGCAGCATAAGGGTGATGGATGAGGTTGATGGGCAGTGGGTGACAGCAGCGTGAGGGTGACAGGCAGTGGGTGATAGTGATGGATAGTGGGTGACAGCAGCATAAGGGTGGTGGATGAGGGTGATGGGCAGTGGGTGACAGCAGCGTGAGGGTGACTGGCAGTGGGTGATAGTGATGGATAGTGGGTGACAGCAGCGTGAGGGTGATGGGCAGTGGGTGATAGTGACGGATTGTGGGTGACGGCAGCGTGAGGGTGGCCCGGTGATGGTGGCGGATAGTGTACTGGCTCGGGGGGGCACATGCCATCTTGCCCCCCGACACAGTCCGCCACTGGAACTTGGGCCCCTAGGATTATGGGGCCCTAGGACAACTGCCCATCAAGCCCTTGCATTAAGACGGCCCTGAATATACAGATGTAGCCGGCCACATCTTTGCAGGGGATGGCGATTCTATCGCGAGCCCCCACCAGTGGCCGGCTACCACCAGGGGCGTGCGCGCATGAGACGCTTGTGCGCCCTGTGGCAACGGAGCTTGGCGGGGGTCCCTGCTGCCTCCCCCGCCGTCGCCGCCGGTCCCACTCGCCGCCACGACCCCCCCCCCCCTGAACTGGGCAGCGTCTCCCTGAAGCGGAGATGGGCAGGGAGACGCTGCCCAGCCGCCGCGATACTGGGACGCACATGCATGTGAGACGCACACGCGTCCCAGTCCCTAACGCCGGTGCTCGCCAGTGAAAGTGATCTGGCGGGCACCGGCCAAGGATGAGCGGCGCTACATCTGTATACATTGCTGGCCTGTGCCAGCAATGTATATATTACTAGCTAATACATAATCATTGGTGGCCAGTGGTACCAATAATATATACATTGCTGGTCTGTGCCAGCAATGTATATATTACTGGCTTATTAATAACATTGGTGCCCAGTCGTACCAGTAATATATACATTGCTGGCATGTGCCAGCAATGTATATATTACTGCATAATAAACATTATTGGTGGCCAGTGGTGCCATCAATATATACATTGCTGGCATGTGCCAGCAATGCATATATTAATGGTTTGTTAATAACATTGGTGCCCAGTGGTGCCAGTAATATATACATTGCTGGCCTGTGCCAGCAATGTATATATTACTGGCTTATTAATAACATTGGTGCCCAGTGGTGCCAGTAATATATACATTGCTGGCATGTGCCAGCAATGTATATATTACTGCATAATAAACATTATTGGTGGCCAGTGGTGCCATCAATATATACATTGCTGGCATGTGCCAGCAATGCATATATTAATGGTTTGTTAATAACATTGGTGCCCAGTGGTGCCAGTAATATATACATTGCTGGCCTGTGCCAGCAATGTATATATTACTCCCTTTAAACATTGGTGGTCAGCGGCTGTGTGCATACACAGTACACACTGTGGAGCACGGGAGGATGCAGCCAGTGAGTCGGGGGCGGGGCGTTCGGCTGGGGGCGGGGCGCTCCGGCGTCCTGTGTAGCCGGGAGGGGGAGAGGAGGATGTGCTGCCTGCAGGTCTGCAGCGTGTGACCCGGACAGCGTGGGAGCGAGGAGGGGTGAGTATGAGCAGGGGGAGGGAGCGGGCGGTCAGCTGGGCTGAAAGTCTGTCATCTTTCAGCCCGGCTGCCGTACACATTTAGCGATGATGGCTAAAAAACCAGCCATCATCGCTAGATGTGCTGGTAAAACCAGCAGACTGCCCACCTCGGTAGCGATGATGCGGGAGCGCGCATCATCGCTAGTCGGGGATCTCTGGCCCATACACACTAGGCGATTTTCAGCCGAAAATCGGTCAAAACGCCCGTTTTGACCGATTTTCAGCTGAAAATCGTCAAGTGTGTATGGGCCTTTAGTGTTCAGTTGCAGGTGGATAACAGTTTAGTTCTCCATGATCGTGAGCAGAATGCTGGCTGACTTGGAAATGTACTGTAATAGAAATATATCACAGTGTAACTAATTTATAGGCATAGGATTTCAATTCCATACAGAGGTATTCAAATCTGATAATACACGCCAACGTTAAGGGCTGCAAACGGACAGAATAAAGTTTAAGGATTCCTGGGTCGGGGTTGGCAGCAATGAATTTGTGATCCTCAGAACAGTGAAGGTCAGTAACAGTAACCAAGCTTCTAAAAGTGGTAGCAGCAGCAACAATTTAAATCTCAAAATCACAGGTCAATAAAATGAAGCAGAAACTTTCAGCAGTGTTGGTGAACCACCAAGAATGCTTCCAGGAGCCCAGGAGGGCCGGCACACACAGGAGGCCTGTTTTGTTTGCGGACATGTGTCCCTGAATGAGTGATAACCATAATCGGTGTAGAACTGTGGAGGGAATTATTAGACAGCTGTCTTGTTGGTTGTTACCAAAGCTTCTCAGGTACATTGACTGGGACTGAAAGGCGAAAAAACAGAAGAAAGCAGTCCTCAGAGATTTACAGAAGGCCCTCATGACAAAGGAAGACGGGACTTCTCAGGTGAAGATGTCCTATAGACACCAATGCCTTCAATATACACAACCTCTTTTGTGTGCGCAGTTTGAAGAAGCATTGAGAGGGAACAAATTATTGCCAGTTCGGAAAGTTAATCCACAACCACAAAAATTGTGTTTGGTCTCATAAATTTAGTTTCTTCAGTAATAACGTCCGTTGAGATGGGCTCCGTGTCCAGAAGGAACAGATATTGGTTGCAAAAGTCCAACTAGGCACTGTGGATCTTATTCTAGTTCACTCTTTGAGGCAAATTCCTTCTTAGCTCGACAAAACCATGTGCACAGCAGGGAGGGCAGATGTAACAGGTGCAGATAGAAAGAAACACAGAAGGCTGAATAAGCCTGAGGTGACATAAACCACTGAGGGTTCTCCCAGGGTACACTCTGCTGTTGGTCACATGCTATTGTAATGAGGATGGGCACAAGGCCTATCAGAGCAGGGGGAGGGTTTAGACAGGGTAGGAATGATCACGAGTTTAGAATGATCACCCTCTGTTCAAGAAGCCCCACCCACCCTTCCCTATTTCTCTTCCTCTTCGGCGGCGGTAAAGAACGGTCATTCTTTAAGAACTCTGTGTGTGTGTAGGTAGTGGGGTGCACTCTCCCTCGACATCGATTGTCATGGGCCATGCTTCTGTCTGGGGAATGGCCGTCACCACCAGGCCTGGTGGGTGACCAGGGAGAGTGGTCACCCAGCGTTGTATGTATGCTTATTGATCTTTAACCCCACCTTTCCTATAGTGACTGTTCTTTAGTGCCGCCACTATTCATAGTCTTAGTTAATTGTCAAAATAAATTTGACATTCTTTTTGAAACGCCAGCACTTTGGCCCTTATTCTGATCGGTGCGTACTTTTCCGAATTCTTTCGGATGGCGTTTTTTAGCCGTCTGCGCATGCGTGGAGAACGCGACGCGCATGTGTCACGCATGGTCTCCGTACTTGTTCTCACTAATACCGTACAGAAATGTGCACCGCAATCACTCGGCCAATATGGGTGTGTTATGGGCGTCATGCGGAATGACACAGGGGCGTAGTTTCAAAGTGGGCTAAACTGGGCGGAAACATGGGCGGACACGGGGGAGTACACATATTTTGGTAGGCGTGCATTCGGACAGCACGCCGAATGCACGCGAACAAAAAGGGAAGAAATGTGCGGTGTCCAAAAGGTTACTCTTGCTTTGCGGACACCACTCGGTCATGCGCTAGGCAATCGGAACGCCTAATCAGGACGGACACACCTCAACCAAAGTCACCTGAACCCAATACAATCACATACTTTACCCATTACTTGTTAATTACACGCTTCTCACTGCTACAATTGGAAGCATTGCAGCTTAAAGGGAACATTACATGCTGCACTTGTCACACACTTTTACACTGCAAATAATGCACACAACTTAATATTAATAATACTAATACACATGGCACTTCTGCATGTATCAATTAATACAGACATTTGTGGGGCCAAAATAACATTTATTAAAGAAACTTTGGGAAAAATGTAAAACACATCACAAAACAAATGGTACCATAACAGGACAAAAAAGAAATAATATAGAATAAATAGCCACAGCAGAATCATTGGGAACACATCAGGTGGCTTCACAACAAAAGTACAGCACCAACACTTCAAGTACAGCACACAGTAATGCTAGCCGAAACAGGGCAACAGGGGAACCAAACATGACATTTGAACCGCGGGCAAAAGTGGTGACCCTGGGCACGGATTTGGACAGAGGATGCTGACACACACAGCTCAATGGAAGATTTGGGAAGACATAACGGTGGAGATTAATGGGGACACAAGTTCATTTGCGGGCACGTTTGCCCCTGGCAGGCTCCTTGCCACGTGCAGCAGCTCTTCGGCCTCGTCCACGGCCAGAGTCAGATGGTGCCTCATGTGGAGCACATGCTGGTGAGGGGGTGGATCTTCTTCCCCCTCTGGCAGCAGGGAGTGATGGTGTTGCTAATGCACCCGAAGCGGGTGACATTAGGGCCCTATTGCTGGTAACTAGCTCCACCATAAGTTCATTATGGCGGAGGAGGAGGTCATTTTGCCGCAGGGCTTGATCAGCCAGCACCTGCAGGCTAGCAGCAATAGCTTGATGGCTGGTACTCATAGCTTGCTGGCTGGCACTCATAGCCTGCAGGCTCTCAGCAATACTCTGCTGGCTGGTGGTCAAACCCTGCAGCACCTCCTCGGCCCTACGCACCCGCTCGAATGCCGACTCTCCCTGCTGCACAATACTATCCAGCACACGGCCCCACATGGACAATTCAGCCGCGGACAATCCCGGCGGCTGCTGCACGGGCCTGCTACTGGGGCCAGGTGGCACAGACTCCACGGCCTCCTCAAGAGAATCTGGACCAAGCGGTGGGGATGCTGTTGAACGAGAAATTACCAATTACCACACATTCCATACCAAATGTTAAACATCAACTTATGGCCTGGCAAATAATTACCTTCAAGCGTAGAAGCCATCACTTCCGCTGGGGACTCGCTGTCTATAGTGCTCACCCCCCGGATCTCCTCCACTGCAATACAGCACTGGGCCATCTCTTCCAGGGGGGTGAGCTCCAGCTTGGATGGCATGGGGCCAGCCCCAGAGGTGTGGCTGTGTTCCCACCGCTGGGTCAATTTCTTCTTGAGGTTGCCTTTGAAGTCGTGCCACCTGCAATCAAAGTGTACATATTAATACATGTAACTCCTCATGTTTGCTGTACCACCCATTGCAATCTGAAACATAATACAACATGTGCCTACTGACAACAAACTTACATTATATTCATTTTTCAAACCAACCCTTAGAACATACAAAAACAGTCACCCTCCAATAACTATCAATTCAATGTCATGGCCAACATGTCTCTGCCTCCAAGCAACGTGAACACCCATTGCCCAACTCCATCTAATATTGAATGTTAACATTACTGGACTTGTACTACTCAAATGTAACACACATGTACTTGCCTCTTCTTAACATGCTCCGTCTGACGAACTTGTGGAGCCACTGCATTAATCTCCGCCGTTATCTCCTCCCAGATCTTCCATCTCCTTGTGTGTGTCAACTTCACCGCTGGGCACTCAATTAAATCACGTGCCCGGGTCACCAGGATGTCAAGCTCCCGCGGTTCATATGCCATGTTTCTTGTGGTTGGTTCCTCTGTTGCCCCACTGCGGCCATGGGCACGGGCACTGCCACTGCCACGGCCACGGCCACCGGTTGCTGTACCTGAAGTGCTGGGCTGGCTACTCTGTTGGGAAGCCACCTGCTGTGTTCCCAAGGATTCTGCTGATGCTGAGGATGGCCCAGCTGCTGATTGGCCTGATGTTGATGGGCCATCTGGGTGCTCTGGGTTGAGGGGGACATAGGTGGTGTTGGCCTCCATGCGGGACAACAGATTCTGCACCACCTGGTCTTCCTCTGAGTCTGAGCCTGGCATGTTTGCAACAAGTGTTTGCCTCTCTAGGACAACTTTAAATACAATTTCTGTAATTGGCGTTAATCAGCTGCAACCTGCGTTCCGTACGGCCGCGTCCCGTACGCCAGCGTCAACCGTGCGGCGCATACGGCCCGCCCCTTGGTGTTGAAAAATATTTCCAAAAAACCTGGCAAACTCAGTAAGTCTGATTTATTAGCTAAATGCAGATTCCAACACCAATAACCAAATAAAACTGAGGTCAGACATGAAATGTATATTTGAATGTACTTCTGTACTGTGCACTTGTTTGCTATGTAGTACAACTGACACTACCCATTCCATATGTCAATCCAGTCCACCACTTAGCCACAAGTAATCAGTGCTAGCATCCAAATCACATGTGAAAGCACTCCAAAATCAGCCAGGATTCTAGCTACTTTTCATTCCACCTCTGTAGTATGGCCCAGTAGAAGGTAAGTGTACACATGGCACCATGGCCTAATTTTGGGAAAAGGTCTGCCACTATTTGCTATGTTTCTGTTGCATAGCTTTCATTATAAAATAGCTGTTTAGTACCTTGTTGAGTTAGGTGTAAGTGTCTAGTGATGCAGACTATTTCACCTGGTGCTTATACCAATGTTTGGTGAATGTTATAGATGATATATAATGTGTTTACATCTTAGTTTAGACTGTGTGTTTAGGATGGGGGTGCGATGCAATGGGTTAGCCGTATGTTCGGGCGCATACACGCTGTTAGTGTTAAAATGAACAATAAAGTTAATACCAAATATCACTCTGACCAACCAATGACAGCACACGATTGTTTGATTAGTGCCATTCCTAAAATGGCTGCCTACCAGCGAGCACAACCATTCTCCACTGCGGAGCTGCTCTCGCTGGTGGCAGTTATGGAACGGAGACTGGGGCAGGCAGGCCCCTTCATCTCTAATAGGGATAAGCGCCGGGCATACGTTGCGGCCCGGCGCCGCATATTTGCCCGCACTCATGTGCGGAGGACCATCGCCCAACTGGAGAGGCGATGGTCCGACCTGCGGAGGCGGGAGCCGGAGCGTCTGCAGGCTCTGAGGCGGCGTCTGCAACGCTGTAAGTATTTTTGGCAAATACATATAAATGACAGTGGCCAGGATTCGGTCTGCTTCAAAATTGTTAATATGGAGAGTAACAAACAGGCAGCCAATCAGCTCCTACCTGGCATTTTACAACTACAGTCTGTGACATGACAGGAATGATCTGATTGGCTGCGTGTTTATCACTCTACATTGTATCACTTTTGAAGGCTAGTGCATCTAGGCCAGTGAGTGTTTGCATTTTAACATTATTTAATATTAATATTACATGAGGTCAATTGGGTGTTTATGACATAGAAAAGCCATATACTATATGTGTGATATATAACACATATATAATGTGGTTATGAGATGTACTTGTTAGAGTAATTTTTAAGTCAAATGACACTCACCCATTTTGTTTGTTTAACCCACAGCGCGGGAGAGAGCCAGACAGGCACGTCAGGAGGCCCAGGAGGTGGGCAGAGAGGCGGACAGACAGGAGGTGGCCAGTGAGGAGGACTCCCAGGAGGTGGCCATTGAGGAGGCCAGACAGGAGGTGGCCATTGAGGAGGCCACACAGGCCCTGAATGTTGTCACAGAGGAGGACACGGAGGAGGCACAGGAGGTCGGCCAGGAGGTCGAAGTGGAGGAGGAGGAGGTGCCCCTACCCCTCGACGATGTGCCACCACCTCCCAATGTGGAGGATGACGACCTGGTGGAGCTGCCTGGCAGGGGTAAGTAGACATAATGCTTCATTACTGAGTTAGGTACAGTTTGTTATGTCGTACAGCTGATTCAATTTTCCTATAATATAGTAAAGAGTAGTCCCAAAAAATGTGAAACAACAGACGCACTTTGGTCTTATAGGGCCATGCTGCAAACGTGCAATCTGGATGCTCATGTAGGTGATGAGTGTTTATTTATGGAGGCTCTTTGTATAGAAGCAACAATAAAACATCAATGGAATATGGGCAAGCCTGATTTATACAGGAGTCCCAAGTGGGCAGTTTGCATGGGCACCCCTCTAGCCAGTGTGCCCGTGTTGTTGTCATGTATTTTTGTAAGGTATTATGTATGATGGATTGACCTTAGAAATTGTTTGGTGTATGGAAGCGGATTAGTGCTGCACTTTCACCTATCTGGCAAATGTGACAAGGAATCATGAAGTAATGGGAAGAGGGAGTAGTCTAGCATTTTCCTGTGGTATCTATTCTATCTATTCTATCTATTCTATCTATTCTATCTATCTATCATGCAGTTTAGCTATTAAGCAGTAACATGCAGGTATATATGTATGGGTCAATGTGGCATGTTGTAGTGGGTGTATGTTTTGAGTTGAGTGAGGAGTCTTTGGACAGGACAACTGTGAGTGATCCTCAAGTGTGGTTGTGTTTTTGATATATAGATTGTGAAATGTATATGTCACACAAGTGTGTGTGTGTGTGTGTGTGGTGGCAGCATCATGATCATATATTTGATGACATTACATACAAGAGTGACTCAGGCTTTTTTTGTATGTATGATTTCTCATGGTGTAGGTACTTAGGATTGACTGTACAAGGTGTACGTGAGTAGCATAATTAATGTTGTACCCCCTTTCTCATGCACACAGATTACCAGGAGCCACCCCAGGGAGTAAGAGGGGCTCTCATGAGCTTAAGGGAGGACCTGAGGCGGATGACCGCTCATGTGGAGGACCTCTGTGTCCTGCTGCTGGACTGATGGTGGTCCATGTTATTTATTTTTTTAAATAAAAGTTTGCCGTTGTTTAAGAAGTTGTCTGTGTGTTATTTTAGTATTTAACATTAAAAGTATAAAAAGCATTTAAAACACAAACATGTGGATGTTTAGATATGTACACAGCAAAAGGGTAGATGACATTTTTATCGCCATAGGGAATGTTAGGGTTAATGTATAGTGCTTGTAAGTGTTTAAGGATCAATTAGCTAAATAACAGATGTCCAGGAGCAACAATCTGTTCTCAAAGTGGTTTGATAATTGCCTAAGTGTGTCATGTGATCTATTTGGGAACTCAGATAACAGTAGTCTGTTTTTTTGCGGAAGTACACCGCATCTGTGCGTAGTGGCCGGTTCGCGTCCGTTCTGACGCGGGAATGCCGTGCATACGCGGTCAGACCGTGCAGAATCTGAGTGTTTCCCCCGCACACGCATGGTTTTTATGTCGTCCGTAAACACGCCCTGTTCTTAAAGAGTGAGTCCGTCCGAATGCGGAGGACACGTGGGTGTATCTACGGACGAAGCCCGCACGCCGCCGAACAGCGTGGCGTGCGGACCGCACCGTCAGAATTCGGGAATATCCGCACCGATCAGAATAAGGGCCTTTGTGTCGTGTCTTTATTTTAAGTTAAGTTATATAAGGTTTAGAGTTAAGTTTGTATTTAGGTGTATCAACCGTCGGGGTGGGCCAGGGGGATACTCGATGGTGAGTTTATTAGATTTGGGTGAGTTATTTTGTTTCTGTGCAGGGAAAATAATGACTGCTTTATATAGATATTGCAATATAGATCTCACTTTTAAGAAAAACCTCACCCAAATCTAATTCTCTCTGCACATGTTACATCTGCTCCAACTGCAGTGCACATGGTTTTGTCCAGCTAAGAAGGAATTTGCCTCTAAGAGTGAACTAGAATAAGGCCCTGTATTAGGATTGTATGCAGACACATGCAAGACAAGTCAAATTCCCTGCTGTGAGGGCACCATGACATCGTTACCATTCTAGGTACTGTCTTCAAGAGCAGGGGCATTTTATCAACCCTAATGTGTGGCACTTGTAATAACTGGGCATCACATTGGAAAATTAAGTGATGGGAATAATCTTTAAATCTAATCTAATTAGCCAGAAAGCTTTGAGTGGCACTGATATTATTCACACATAGCATATAAACAAATGTTTCCATTGCTGATATGGAAGAGCATGTTCTTCTATCATGGACACTGCACTGAAATATAATAGGATTATGCGTAAGGTAACAAGAACCCTCACATGTGTAATATTCTTTATTTCATTCTAATTTCCCAACAAAATGCAAATGACTGGCTGGACCACACGAGTCTAACCAGACTGACTGGTGCCCTGTAGTAGAGCAAAGAATATATATATTCTCTTAATCAATCATCGTCAAAGGTGACGTAATTTAATTGTACTCCAAGCTCAGCTGCTGAATATGTAAGCAAATTTGCCACAAATTCGCAAAAGATAGAAAAAAGGGGTCACACAGGAATACACTGCGCTGATGAGCTTGTTAATATGTCCAATTTGTACCTTACAAGCCTCTCATAAAAACACAAGACACATTGGACAAAAAATATATATATAATTATTTATCAGACAACTAAAAAACATATATGATACATCAAAGAAATAAATACAATATATATACTAAATAAAACATGGCATACTGGGATATGTAGTTCCTCAACAGCTGGAGGGCCACCAGAGTAAGACACCACTGGTCTAATGTGTATGGGGGTTTTAGTGGAGTTCCTTTCTCAGATATGTTGCACATGCTGGTTAGGGGGAGGAGTTTTTATAGACAACAATTGACTAGCTCATTAAGGGGGAGATTTACTAAGCCTTGAAAAGTGATAAAATCGAAAGAGATAAACCATCAACCAATCAGCTCCTACCTATACTTTTTCAAACATAACCTTTAACATGGAAGTTAGGAGCTGATTGGTTGGTGGTTAATCACTCTCCATTTTATCACTTTTCAAGCTTAGTACATCTGGCCCTAAATGCTGACTCCTCCATGCCACTTTAACCCGATGTCTAAAGGTCCATACACACTGGGTGATTATGCCAAGTGTGTATGATGCACGATGATGGGGAATATAGCTGGGCTGAAAAACGCTCAGTGCATACACACTGGGTGTTTTTCCCCTTGCCCAGCCATTTTCCCTGGGGGGTGGATGGCTTTCCATAGCAGGATGCTATGCTACATGACAGTTGCCCAGTGTGTACGGGGCTTAAGGAAGTGTCCCCGATATGTTGGAAGAGAAAGATATTATGGGATAGATTGATATGCTCAACATTCTATTATTAAGACAACTTATACCTTTGTGAAAAGAAGATGACGTAACAGAATGCAAGTGGACTGTACACGTATTCAGTAACATAAGTATCTTTGATACTTGATTTCCACAGGGACATAATATATAAAAAAAATCTATAGATTTGATTCAGTCCTTTGGACAGGGGTTAAAGTGAGGGGGAACAGGGGGAACTGAGTTCCACCACCTCTAATGGTGCGGTGGAACATTTTAACCTCCACATTGGCCCTGCATAGTAATTCTCACAGAAAAGCATTCTAGTTTGCAGGGGGATGCTAAAACCCTACCACTGTCCTGGTCTCTGCCTAATGGGGGGAGGGGGGGGGGGGTAATTAGGTGGCAGAGAAAAAATAGTTCCCCCACCTATGCATGACCACTTTAAGCCCTGCCTTTGGATATGATATTGTTTTTCTCATTGTTAATGAATCACCTTTCCATCACCTTTTTGTGAGAATGTAGGTATCTAATCTTTTCAAAGCTAAAATAGGAAACCACTTCCTGCCAGCCTATACAGAGATATAAGAGAAAGAGTTGGAACATTTGCCACTTCCTCAATCAAAATATTCACCTTTCTCCAAACCTTTATAGCACCTTTTCAAAAACATTGCTATGTTGTTCTTGTGAATTTATATGTATATGAGTGTGCACCAATGTTCCCTCTAATTTTACAAAGGCTGTGTGTGGCAAAAGATTTTGGCTGTGCAACTTTGGAAGGAAATTAAAATTTTTGTGCGTCACTTATATATAACTGGAAAATGACGTTCAGCATTTGTGTTAACTTTACTTCAAAATGATTTTAAACATTTAAACATTCAAAACACAGCACACAATGTAGATAGTGGGTGAAACACACATTAATTGAGTCCACAACTGCAAAAAAGGACCACTGCTGCTTTGTGCGTTCTGTGGTAATGACTATGCGCACGCTCGTCGAGTTGTGTGGCACGCACGCGCGCACAGCTTCGAGGGAACACTGGTGTACTCTGCAGGATATATGTCAGGATTGCCTACTTTTGCGCTGCCCTCACAGTTTGGGGGCGTGGCCAATGTGACCGCATCCTCATGGCCAAGCCCCTGTCATGCAATGCCGGTATTGCAGGCATTGCACAGCAGGGGGCTGGGCTACAAAGATGTGAACGTGTCAATTGGACCCTCCGGCCTCCGCCGACGGGAGGGGTGCGGGAGACAGGTTGAAAGGCAGGAGGCTTGCCCCCCTTTCCGAGGGGCTGACATGGGGTCCCGATTTCCCGGACCCTTCCGGCTATTCCGGTAGGGTAGGTAACCCTGATATATGTCAGTTGGTGATACTAGCCGAACCATAGACTGACAAACTGAGAAATAAATCATGAAAAAATATATAATCAATTATATTCAGTACTTAGCTTTGGGATTTTGGGGGTGATTCAGGTTGGTTGGCAAAAGCAAACTCATTTAATCGACAAAACCATGTGCCATGCAGGTAACAGTAACATGTGCATTGGGTGAGTACATGTTACTAGGGATGGCCATCAACCATCGATGATTTGAAATCCTTTTGAATACTTTTTCCATTGTTGTGGGACAACCAGATGGTTTACCTACATCATTGGCAAAGGAAAACCGATGGTTCCCCCGACACCCGGAAGCCCCACGTTTTGATTGGCCCTTAGGCCATTCAGTCAAAGATAATGGATAACCATCAATATATAAAACTATCGATGGTTAGCCATCACATAGTTTATGACTATCGATGGCTAGGTGCAGAAACTGCGCAGATGGCCACAGTGGCCATCGGAGCGCTCACCCACTCTGGGGGGGGGTGGGAGATGCGGCCGCAGCATCTCGCTCCACGGGGGGTGTTGTTGGAGGGAGATGCGGCATGTGTAACACAGCATCTGCCTCCGGAGGGGGGGGGGGGTTAGAGATGCGGCGATGGACTCAGCTCCAGGTGGGTCAGTGCGGCCGCTATACATGGGCGGGCTCCAGGGGCAAGGGGTAGGCTCACTCACCTGCTCCCAGGACAGTGCATTCCTCCTGCTCTCGTCGGCGCAGGCGGGAGTCAAGACCCTTCCTGCTGCTGCTCCTCCAGGCAGCTCATTACCGCCCTCCAGTAGCCATCCCTACATGTTACATCAGCCCCATCTGCAGTGCACATGGTTTTGCCAATGAGAGAGATTTTGCTTTTGTGAGTCAACCTGAATTAGAACCTTAATGTGGGATCCACATATTAGCTACAGTGCTGTAGGATGAAATATGCAACAATTTCAATAAGCTATAACAATATATCTTGATTAGTCCGATTTCAACTCATTTCTGACTTCATAGTCTTTTTACTGGCTTTAGACAGATGCAGTAGTAATGTTGGACAGTGGGTAGCAGTAGTACTCAATGTATAAGTGAACAGTAACAATACAACTAGTGTTTGCATTTTTGAAGAGATATTGTTTATGCAGAAAACAATGAAAAAGATCAGTCAATTTAATATGATTTTATATGTCACATTAATCTGTATTTATCTTGCCATTTTATACCTAGCACAACATTGTCTAAGAATGTCTAAGAATGTGAAAGCATTCAATTATCTCATCTCAATGTATGAGTTGTTTTGGTGTCTGCGGGATAAGATATTTAAATATATACTGTAGGATTATCCAGGAAGCTCAAATTAGAAAATAAAAAATTCTACAAATTGACGATTTAATGAATGGTCCTAAGCAGTGTGGTGGGCTATTAAGTGATGTTTTTTGCATATAATAGGCGCAGAGTAAAATTATCGGAGCTTTTCCCAAAAGTGTAATTTGAATATACATATACTAGTAAGCCCGCTCAAAGCTAATGCTTTGAAAGCTAATAGATGTAATTTCACTTGCTGCCAACAGATGGCGGTGTAAGCCCGCTCAAAGTAAATGCTTCCAAAGCTAGGAGATGTAGTTCCACTTGCTTGCAAAAGATGACAGTGTTTCGGAGTCACACGCAGGGGTATAGGGACGGTGGAGCCGGCGGAGCGTGAGCTCCGAGCTCCCAAGAGTAGCAGGGCGCCCAGCACCACACTCGCTGCCCGCCGTTCCACCCTGTGGATGAGGACTGCCTGTCCGCTGCGGAGGTGCAGATTCTCTAACAGCATTACAGAGACCCTACGCTCCGGCTGCTGCCACAGAGAAGACACACTAGAGATAATCCTGTACCTCACACTGACAGATGCTAGAGGTGCAGGAGGACCTCTAGTGGCTGTCTTCTTTGCAGCGGCGGCGAGTTAAGGGGTCTGAATGAATGGACCTGAATAAGGTCCTATGTGTATGCAGCACTAGTGGGGGCATTATATGTGTAAGCGGCATTTGTCGGGGCAGTATGTGTGTAAGGCAACGGCACTAAAGGGGGACATTATATTTGTAAACACTAGTGGGGGCATTATGTGTGTAAGGCAGTGGCACTACAAGGGTGGGCATTATATGTGCAAGCAGCGCTACTGGGACCCTTATGTGCATAAAAAGGCACTGCTTGGGGGGCATTATATGTGTAAGTGACACAACAGGGTGCATTATGCATGTAAGTAGCACTACAGAGTGCATTATGTGTAAGTGGCACTGAAGTGCCATGGTGGGTGTGCAAAATTTATAATTACGCCATTGCGTTAACCTGAAGCATTAAGGTGTGTGGCATAAAAGTAAATTATGGATCATGGTGTGTGGCATGTGCAATGGGCTTTACAGTGTGGCATAAAGTTACTTAAGCATTATGGTTTGTGGCAAAATGTCTCCTAGGCATTAGTGTGGGTCATAATGTGTAAAGGGCATTACGGTGTGTGTGGCTGCCGCCACCCATTCGCAAGCACAATTCGGACGCAGATCATGCGAATGGATGATACACAGCAACATCTATTCGCAGGCCAGGGGGATCCACCCACATCTTTTGATGGTCGATGACCATCGAAAGATTTGGAAGGTGCAGGCATATGTAAGGGTGCTCTGAGCAGCTGACATCCGCGCCCCGCATTATGGCCTCATTAGCATGAGAACGCCCAGCGTTCTCATGGGAACCCACTGGGCCTTCCCATATGTTAATGGGGCTGCCCCACGCTCCTCTCCGCCCCCCGCCCGCTGTCCTGTGTCTGTGCACCCAGCAAACAGTCTGTTCGCCGTTGGTGCATGCACCCTGCGTATGCACAGAAATGCACATACGCATGCGCAGTAAAACAACATCGGTCCCCGTGCGAACGCAACACTGCTGTGAATGGACCTGAATAAGGTCTTATATGTAAAGTGACTCTGGGCACTCCTAGGGAATTGGGCGTACAATTAGGCTGCAGGAATAGAATAGAATCCCCACCCCCCCCCCCCCGCATCAGGATTCTGCACTTTAGGATTGTGTGAATGTGTGTGTGTGTGTGTGGGGAGGAGAGAAAGTGAACTCAGTCAGGGGTAGATTTATTAAAGGTCGATCAGAGGAATATGCGCTATCCCCACGCGTTATTGCAGGGGATAGCGCTTCCCCTGATCATTGACACCCGCTGAGTGGGTGTCTAGCGTGCGGCGGTGTGGGGCAGGAGGCATAGCGATATTTCGTACTGCGCGCCTGCCTCATGCCTAATTTATGAACGGTCAGCATCGCTGTCCCTGCTGCTGGCTCGCGAGAGTAGCGAGATCCCGCACATGCGCAGTGAGTCGGCCGGGGGAAGGAGACAGCGCATCAGTATTAACTGATGCGCTGTCTCCAGGAGGGGACATCGCCGGAGGGGGGAGTTAGCGCTCCCCCGCTTCGGCAGACAAGATGTTGATACATCTTGTTGGTGTCCCCTCCTGCTTCGCCTCGCTAATGAGGCGAAGCAGGAACTGTTATAGCGGCAGTTATACTGTTATACCCCTCAGTTCTATATTCTGGACAATGAAATCTCATCTCAGGCAGGAATATATTGTGTTAAAATTACCTAGCCACAGAGATCAGTTGGAATAGTTTTATATCATTATTTTACAATAACTCACACCCACTTCATGCTGTGACTTTGATGAACCAAGCAAATATCAAAGTATGCCCTGGCATTATGTTTCAAAATTGAGAGAAACTTCACTGCTTAATGGAGAAAAAAAAAATCTTTACAGTATGTTAATCAATATCATCCAAAAAGGTATCCTTTGTGTAAGCTTCCAGGGGGACCACATAGAGGTGGAAATGGGGAAAAAACATACATCATGAGAGATTATCTATGATGTAAATCTACATTACTTATTATGCAGATTCTTCAGACACAATGGGTGAGATTTAATAGGATGAGAGTTTCAGAAAGTGAGAGATTTGGGGCGAAATGTAATAGAGTGCGATTTTTTAGACATGTGCGATTTTTGGTCAAAAACGGCCGAAATCGCACATTTTCCGAAAATCGCACATTTAATAGGTTGAAAATCGCGGTAAAAAATCGCACTTTTTACCGCGAAATCGCACTTTTAGAAGTGCGATTTTTAGTCACATTTCAATTCGCATCCAGATGTTTTCCCATTATAAAGTATACAACTCGCAAATGTAATAGGGTGCGATTTTTGGTCAATGTTACCAAAAATCGCAAAAAAAATAGACCAGGTTCTGACAGGCGAATTTGACAGAACCATGCACAGATCATTGAGATCTGTGCATGGTTCTGTTAATAAAAATGTGTAAAAGTGTTTTTATAAAAAAAAAAACGGCGTGGGGTCCCCCCTCCTAAGCATAACCAGCCCCGGGCTCATTGAGCCGGACCTGGTTCCAAAAATACGGGGGAACAAAAAGCATAGGGGTCCCCCGTATTTCTGAAACCAGCCCCGGACTCTTGGACCGGTCCTGGTTCCAAAAATACGGGGGACAAAAAATCTGGGGGTCCCCCGTATTTTGAAACCAGCACCGGGCTCCAACAGCCCGCGGTGTCATGCCACAGCCGGGGGACACTTTTTATACATGGTCCCCCGGCCAAAACATGAGCACCGTGGCTGGTCAGCCTTGGACGGGGTACCTGGAGGAGTGGGGACCCCCCCAATAAAGGGGTCCCCCCCCCCAGGCTTCACCCGTCCAGGGCTGAAGCCCGGGGCTGTCACCGGCGTCCGTGGCCAGTGGACGCCGGCCTGATAGGGTTAAATCCATCATACATATCATTACATTGCTTTTTACCGGCGAACTACAAGTGCCAGCAGACCTCCCCCGCATGCTGGGACTTGGAGAACCACAAGTCCCAGCATGCAGGGCATTAATGGGCCCGCTGGGACTTGTAGTCCACCTGTAAAAAGAATGTTTATAAAAAACACACACACAGAGAAGTACAAGTTTATTACACACACACACCTCAATTTTACACCAGCATACTTACCATTCCTGGATCCAGCGCTGGTCTGGCTGCTTTACAGCCGGCTCCCCCCACACTGACAGGCAGCGGGGAGAACCGCTTTCTCCGTTGCCTGTCACCGGCTTTCTCCGTAGCTTCTGTAGCTCTGTCCCAGTGCTACAGAGGCTGAGAGCGTGATTGGCTGAGCTACAGTATGCGTCTCCATGGAGACGCATAGCTCAGCCAATCAGGACTGAGCTATGCGTCTCCATGGAGACGCATACTGTAGCTCAGCCAATCACGCTCTCAGCCTCTGTAGCACTGGGACAGAGCTACAGAAGCTACGGAGAAAGACGGTGACAGGCAACGGAGAAAGCGGTTCTCCCCGCTGCCTGTCAGTGCGGGGGGAGCCGGCTGTAAAGCAGCCAGACCAGCGCTGGATCCAGGAATGGTAAGTATGCTGGTGTAAAATTGAGGTGTGTGTGTGTAATAAACTTGTACTTCTCTGTGTGTGTGTTTTTTATAAACATTCTTTTTACAGGTGGACTACAAGTCCCAGCGGGCCCATTAATGCCCTGCATGCTGGGACTTGTGGTTCTCCAAGTCCCAGCATGCGGGGGAGGTCTGCTGGCACTTGTAGTTCGCCGGTAAAAAGCAATGTAATGATATGTATGATGGATTTAACCCTATCAGGCCGGCGTCCACTGGCCACGGACGCCGGTGACAGCCCCGGGCTTCAGCCCTGGACGGGTGAAGCCTGGGGGGGGGGGACCCCTTTATTGGGGGGGTCCCCACTCCTCCAGGTACCCCGTCCAAGGCTGACCAGCCACGGTGCTCATGTTTTGGCCGGGGGACCTTGTATAAAAAGTGTCCCCCGGCTGTGGCATGACACCGCGGGCTGTTGGAGCCCGGTGCTGGTTTCAAAATACGGGGGACCCCCAGATTTTTTGTCCCCCGTATTTTTGGAACCAGGACCGGTCCAAGAGTCCGGGGCTGGTTTCAGAAATACGGGGGACCCCTATGCTTTTTGTTCCCCCGTATTTTTGGAACCAGGTCCGGCTCAATGAGCCCGGGGCTGGTTATGCTTAGGAGGGGGGACCCCACGCCGTTTTTTTTTTTACTTTTTTTTTTTTGCACAAAAGCGCATTTATAAAAATGCGCACATTTTCATGACTGAAAATGCGCACATTTTCATGACTAAAAATCGCGGCAAATCGCGGCAAATCGCATTTTTTTGCCGCTAATTCGCATCTCATTACATATGCGAATTCGCGGCAAAAAATGCGATTTTTAAAGGTGCGATTTGGTGCGATTTTTTTTTAGTCTAAAAAATCGCACCCTATTACATTTCGCCCCTGGTGAGAAATCTCCAGTTTTTTAAAGCGGCAATCATTTACACTGCAAAATCAAACTGCTTTAAAAAAACCTGGAAATTTATCACCAAATCTCTCACTTTCTGAATCTCTCATCCTATTAAATCTCACCCTATATCTACCTTACCTGACATAGCTAGCAGTGTGAGCTGCAGCACAACCTCCAGGAGCAGGTTGTCATTGCTAGAGATGAATGAACACAAGTGAGAAGAGATGCGGGTATAGATGGTAGGTGAGTAGGAGGCCCATTTATCATTTAAAATGGGCTAGCCGCAAATACTAAGTATTTCCTGAATTATGTAGGAGGGTCCCTGCTGCGATCCTTCTTGCACCGCCGCCAGATGGGATCACATATTACAATGCAATCCTGGGCCCAGATCACATATTACAATTCAATCCTTAATAAATGGGCCCCCAAGAGAGCTGTAAATAAAGTGCAAGAAAAGAGGGCTGTGATAACAGGAGGGAAGAGGGCCCTGCTCCAAGGAGCTTACAGTCTAGACGCATGGGTCTTCAAACTGTGGCCCTCCAGATGTTGTGGAACTACATGTCCCAGCATGCCCTGACAGTTTTGGCATACTCTTATAGGAAAAAATGTGGCAATGCATGTTGGAACATGTAGTTTCACAACATCTGGAGGGCCACAGATGGAAGACCCATGGTCTAGGGAGGGGGAGATAGACAGGCAATATGGAGGTCGGGGAAAGGAGGCCTGAAGGCAGGAAGTGAACTTAGCAGGGATGGGCAGCACATGAGGTGGCAGGTAGGGAGAGCGGCCTCGGTACCCATTAAATACATCTGTTCTCAGCAAATTCTTACTTGCCCAATGTATTAGCACTGAGAACAAGTGGTGAAGACTCATTGGCCTGTAGGCAGGGCCGTTTCTAGAGGCGGACAAGCCGTGCAGCAGCCCGGGGCGCCGCACGGCTTGTCCGCCTCTGAAACAGCCAGGGCGCCCGGCAGTCTCCCCCAACGCCGCTAACGCCGCTGTAGCCGCCACCGCCTCCTCCTCCTCCGCCGCTCTGTGTCCCCGGCCGGTCCGACTCCACGCACGACAGTGCATAAGCGGAGGCTGAGATTTCCCTGGAAAGGGGAGGGGAACGCATTGTGCAACTCTCCTTCCCCTCGCTCACGTCACTGGGCTGCCGCTGTCAGCCAATCAGAGCTCGGGCGCGAGGTATGAATGGCTGACGGCTCAGCTCAGGTACACACACTGAAGGGGAAGGAAAGAGGCACGATGCGCTCCCCTCCCCTCGGAAGCAGCGGAAGCAGCGGCAGCAGAGGGAGAGAAAAAGTGAGTTTGGCATTGTGGGGGCATATATTTGTGTCACTGTGGGGGCATATGTGTGGCGCTGTGGGGGCACATCTGGCACTGTGGGGGCACATCTGGCACTGTGGGGGCATATATTTGTGTCACTGTGGGGGCATATGTGTGGCGCTGTGGGGGCACATCTGGCACTGTGGGGGCATATATTTGTGGCACTGTGGGGGCATATGTGTGGCACTGTGGGGGCATACATTTGTGTCACTGTGGGGGCATATATTTGTGGCACTGTGGGGGCATTTATTTGTGGCACTGTGGGGGCATTTATTTGTGTCACTGTGGGGGCATTTATTTGTGTCACTGTGGGGGCATTTATTTGTGGCACTGTGGGGGCATTTATTTGTGTCACTGTGGGGGCATATATTTGTGTCACTGTGGGGGCATATGTGTGGCGCTGTGGGGGCACATCTGGCACTGTGGGGGCACATCTGGCACTGTGGGGGCATATATTTGTGTCACTGGGGGCATATGTGTGGCGCTGTGGGGGCACATCTGGCACTGTGGGGGCATATATTTGTGGCACTGTGGGGGCATATGTGTGGCACTGTGGGGGCATATAATTGTGGCACTGTGGGGGCATTTATTTGTGGCACTGTGGGGGCATTTATTTGTGGCACTGTGGGGGCATTTATTTGTGGCACTGTGGGGGCATTTATTTGTGGCACTGTGGGGGCATATATTTGTGGCACTGTGGGGGCATATATTTGTGGCACTGTGGGGGCATATTAGTAAACGGCATCAGTTGTGCGGCAGCGGCACATGGGGCATAATGTGTAATGGGCATTACGATGTGGGGAGTATTGTGTAATTGCCATCACATTGTGGGGTCTAATGGGCATCACGGTGTGCGACATAATGTGTAATTGTCATCACGGTGTGCGGCGTAATATGTAATCGTCATATCAGTGTACGGCGTAATGGGTAATTGTCATCACGGATAAATAGTGTATAATGATTTAAGTAGCCTGTCATTGTTTGGCCTTGATCTGTGAGGCGTACTAGGTCACTGTGTGGCCCTCAGCCCGCCAACTTAAGTGCGGGAGGACAATAACAATTCCTGCAGTAACCAATGTCTGGTCATGCAGGTTGCAAAAGTGTGATATAAGGTAATTGTTTTCCTGCTAGACCAAGCCTTATATTAAGCCACACCCCTTTTAAAATTAAGCCACACCCCCTATTTCGACGCGCGCCTCCGGCGCGCACAATTTCTATGATACCATGTTATGTTGTTTTTTTTTTGTTTTTTTTGGGGGGGGGGGGGGGCGCATTTTGATTTCTTCGCCCTGGTAGCTAAATTGTCTAGAAACACCTTGACCTGAGCTAATGACGTCCACCATTATGCTCTCTCTAATAACTTATTAGGCCTGTAACATCGATTACCCTACCTTCTACAGCAGGGGTGGGGAACCTTTTTTGTGCCAAGGGCCGTTTGTATGGGGAAAAAGTCCTTCGGGGGCCATATGTAAACATTTATCTTACAAATTGTCCTGCTGCAGCCGTCCCACGCTCCGGCGGCTGCCGCTGAATAGGACTGACAGTCTCCGGCTGCTGTTGATTAAGAGGAATCGCACGAGAATTCCCCTGTACTTGACTCCCGGGAAAAACGCCGGGTGGGTGGGAGGGACACTCAGACCGGCTACGGGGGCCGCATACGGCCCCTGGGCCTGAGGTTCCCCACCCCTGTTCTACAGTATATTCCCAGTACTTGAGTCTGTGGTATTCTGCTGACTTAACCAATTCCTGATCATTGGAATGCAAATAGATTCCAGGTTTAGTTTTTCTTTGTCATATTTTTCCAGGACTTATGTTTTTATGCATTTGATTAATGGAAACAAAGAAAAAGAAGAAAAAGCAGCGCTGACTTGTGTTAAATAAAATCAATAAAAACCAAAATGGAAATTGGACTGATTGTACATTAAAATAAATACATTTTATTCAATACAGTGAATGACCGTTTGGGGAAATACTGGTATTTGATGCAAGTTGACCTCATATAAGGAAGGGGGAAGAAAGGGGAAGGGGCTGTCCGTTCCTATTGTGCCTCGAATCGGGACCATATAAAGTGCAAATGCAAGGAATAATTGTTACCGTCCACCTGTTAGTTGGAGACTGAGGTGTGTTTTGTTCCTCCCAGGGACTCAAGGCCCGAATGTGCTGGGCCGAGTCACCATCCAGAAATAGGGGAGTACACCCAATAGCTGCAGTCAGAGATGGTGGTATAGGGATCCTCCGGTGCAAATGGCAAGGTCCAAATATTTTGCAGATGGTGTGGTCCAAAGGATGTTTCGAGGCTGGTCCGGATCAGTCCATAAAATGTGAGTGGGCAAGGCAACTGACGCGTTTCACCATCTCAGCGGCTTTATCAAAATGCAATACATCAACACCTTTGATAAAGCCGCTGAGACTATATGTGATACAAAAGACGGAGAACTAATGATTCCACAGTAAACATTTCCTTACATGTCTTCGTGGCCAGCAATCTTTTTCCCTCTGCACTGTACTGCCCATGCATGCAGTACATTTAACCAAAAAGGTAGCATTATAGGACTTCCCAGCCCTCTCTCTGAGCAGTGTATGCAGATGAGTACAGCAATAAAGCAATGGATGACCCGTCATTAACCCTACAAACCTCGGGGGGTTTTACTATAGGGCCCCTAATGGCTAGTTATTCCTTTGACACCACCACTGAGAGCATGTGTTATAATTACGTACAATAACACATTTATATTACAAAAAAAGGGACTAAGTGAAGACCAGAACCGGACCGGACCCTCGAGCGCCGGGGGGGGGGGGGGGGGTTGGGGGGAAGTGCCTGTGCAGGGGGTGTCCAGCCGGGGGAGGTGCCTGTGATAGCTTTCACCATTAACATAGGGAAGGGTCAGATTACAGCCTCCTCATATGGTCCAGACTGTTCCAGTTATTATTACACCCCCAGACCATGCAGGAAGACTTTGTGCTCCCACGGTTCCTCTCCCTGGTGACAGGTGCCACAGCAGCCCCACCAGACGGGACACCCCTCCGGCAATGCATCCCCCGGACCGGACACTTCCATACCCTCCAACATGACCCATTCCATTAGGTACAAAATTCTCTGTTCCTGGACTTCCCTGCCAGTGGCAGTTACAGAGGTTGGACTCCAGCACAGTCCAATATTCAAAGAGGGGTGATCACATCATCTGCCAGAGAGTCCAGGACAGTGATGTTTGGAGTGGCTCCCCTTTTTGAATATTGGACTGTGCTGCAACCCCATCTCTGCAACTGCCACTGGCAGGGAAGTCCAGAAACAGAACATTTTGTACCTAATGGAATGGGTCATGTTGGAGGGCATGCACTTCAAGCTCCAGAATGACAGATATTGATGAATGAAGCCTGTCTGGTCCAGCTTTCCAGGGTGCCGTCCAGATCCGGTTTTTACCCATATCCTTAAAAAAAATACCAAATACAGTTAGAACCACCCTATTAAAGCACAGAAAAAGGGATTGGGTAGAAACCGGACTGGAGGTTTGGACTGGTTTCATGCAGCAACCTCTACTACTCTGGAGCTGGTAGTGTATGTCCCTATCCAGAGATGTCCTGTTAAGGGGTGTCATGTGACAGCTGTCACCAGGGAGACCGGAGGGAGACAATACAGCCTCCCTGTAGGCCAGAGGTGGCCAAACCAGTCCTCAAGATCTACCAATGGTCCACTTTTTCCAAGTCACCTAGCTGGTTCACAGCTGTAGTCATTACTAACTGTCACATTTTCAAACCTGCTGCATTCATTCCTACTATAGATACACAGGTGGTCAGAAATACATGAACTGTTGGTAGATATTGAGGACAGGTTTGGCCGCCCCTGCTGTAGGCCATATGGTCTGGGGATGGGGTAAAGAATGTACCGGTTTGGAACATGCACGTGGGCTGTAATCCCTTCCTGTCTTCTTGGTGCCCAGATAGGGACATGCACTACAAGCTGCAGAGAGGCAGAGTTTGCTGTAGGGAGCAGGTCTGTTCCACTGTTCCGATTTTTACTCAACCCCCACAACAAATAAAGCATCTTTATCACAAATACAAACTTTTCACACCCTCTTCTTCAGTAAGCAAGGATAAATAAAATATAGACTATAGAAGTGTTTTCTGTTCTCTATGCTACATAAAGTATCAGTAGTACTAAGATCACACTGACGCCTTTTTCATTTTCTTTTTTTTCGTTTTCCTTCTTTTTCGGAAAAGACACAAGGATACTTAGTTCAGGCTAAATTTAGGCAAAGAAATGAGCATGGATGTTTCAGTCTGTCTTCTGAGAGCAATGGAAGTGGCTTTCTCCAGCAAGCTAAGAGGCGGCAAATCCACTTCAGTACTGCACAGCAAATCGCATTATTTTCTATAACAAAAGTCGTTACCAGCCTGTCAAAATGATATTACCACCTAAAAGTAATGTCAGCACCGGCGGATGTGAGTACACGAATGGATCAACGCTCAACTTGCACCTTCTGGCACCATCTATTGACCACCGGCACACACAACAGTTGACTTCCCCCCCATAGATGTAAGGAGCAGCGTTTGCATTATTGTATAAGAAGTGCAGAACCCAAGAGCTGAATTGTTTTCATACTTATTCTTCCTGACCAACTTTATTCTGAGACAGCATATTAATTACAAAGTCAATAGCGGCGGCTTTCATTAGTGTATTAAACAGCAGGATCAATAATATTTATTCTCCGAGAAGACAGACTCCATCATTGGAAAGATTAGAATTTTTGCCCCGGCAGTTTAAGAAGTCGATGCCGCGCATGTGAGACAGGCTGAGTTGTAATAGGAAACATATAACATTTCCAACACGGACAGATACCAGATTAGGTTCCTTCTCCTCCATCATTTGCCAGGATGAGGCAGGAGGGAGATCAACACTCAACATAAAAGGCACAATGATCACGCTTTATTTTTAATTGCCATATTATTTTCTCATACGCCGCTAATCGCGTTGAAACTGCTCTGTAGACCCAGCCACACAAATAATCAGAATATGGGGTGACGGTGATAAAACACTGGCAGCAGGAAGGAACACAAGAAAAATGTTGAGACTAGTTTCCAGCAACAAAGAGCTTTCGCATCTGAATGGTGAGAAGCGAACACAGACAGCTGGAGTTAATGTATACTAGTGTTATCTGCTGAGACAATACTGTAAAGGGCATTCACTGAGATTATTGTAGTCAATCAGAACAAGCTTCTTCTTGGAAGCTGAGAAGCAGAGATTTGTCTTTGCATTGTAGTAACCCATCTTTTAATTGTCACTAGCTCACTGCAGAAATTGCTAATTTAGATGGTGGCTGTAGTCAAAAGTTTAAAAGGTCCCACTTGCCCGGCTGACAAGTATATAAGGTCACAAGACGGAGATCAGTCACCATGCAGAATTATCCGTTGTGGTTAATTTCCAGGGAAACGCATAGGTTTATGTCTGGAATTTCACATCTCTGCAAATGTCACCGTTTTTAATTTATTTATAACCCTGATGGGTGCTTACAATGTTACATGCGCCACCCCCACTATCAACGCCAACCCGAAGCGTGGCGAGCGCAGCGAGCGGCGGCAGTACGCATCCTCCGACCTTTTCATAGCCCCACTATCCACGTTGGCGTGGAGTTAATTTTAGTGTGGGGAGCGTAGCAAGCCACCGAGCCCGAAGTGTGCCGAGCGCAGTGAGCCCCGCGAGGGGACGCGGAATACGAGCCCGAAAATGTAAAGTAATCCGTGTGCGCTCGCCACGCTTCGGGCTCGCCGCGCTTACCACACTACCTAAAATCAACTCCACGCCAACGTGGATAGTGGGGGTATGAAAAGGTCGGAGGACGCGTACCGCTGCGCTCGCCACGCTTCGGGTTGGCATTGATAGTGGGGGTGGCATTGCCAATGGGGGTGCATTTAACATTGAAAGCACCCATCAGGGTGCTTGTACAGTTAAAAATCGAATCACATGTCGCTATATTGCATGCGATGCAATGCGATTGTATAAGATGTACTACAATCAAAAAATTGGGCGCTGTGCTAGGAAACAAGTACCAAACATGTTTCCACCCCTAAACGCCAGCTTCCTGCCAAACAAACTATAGCTACGCTGCGACTTCTATGCATACAGATATTTTTTCACTAAATGACCCCGTGCAAGCACAATGTGACTGCTGTGCATATGAAGTCGTTCGATAAGTGCTTGATTTGTGCATTCTCTATTTAGAGATCCATGCTGCATTCGTGGGGTTATTCAGACCTGATTACATAGCTGCTAAATTGCAGAGCCCGGCCATCAGGTTTACGCCCCCCAGCCAGAATGAAATCCAGCCCAGTGCAAGTCTGCAATTTGCTTAGCACCGCTTGCTTAGCTGGATCGACGATTAGCTGCAAATCCATTCACAAGCCGCTCACATAAAATGATTTTACCACTGTGGGCAGTCTGTGCGTAGCCCAGGACTTACTCGCTGGCTGCGATAGAAACAGTCTGTTCGGGACCAGAGCTGACGTCACAAGACTTCCCCTTAAACACCTGGGCACACCTGCGTTTCCAGGAAACGGCCGGTTACCACCCACCAACGCTGGATTCCTGTCAATCAACCTGTGAATGGCCAGAGATTAGCAGAAAAATGTGCAGAATGTTATCACAGGACGGCCTTGCCCATGGGTACTTCGATCCACACACATGCGCAGTCTAAGGATTATCGCCCGGCCTGCGAAATTCCCAGCCGTGCAATCAGGTCCGGAGAACACCCTTAGGCCATATACAGTATGTTGTATAATCCAGTGCGGCAGCGATCACTTGGTAAGCAGGAAGGAGGGAGTTCTCGCTAGTCGCTGACATATTGCAGGGTTTGTGCATCACGTATCTGATTGGTGCACTTGGATAGGCACACATAAAACATGCTATCTATTTCCTAGCATGGTGCTAGAGCACTCAGGGCAGAAAGCTGTCACAGTGACACTTTGCTTGCCGCCACTTCTGTAAATTGGAGGTTGGAAACATTAGGAATAAAAAGGCGGGTTACAACAATAGAAAGACTGATCACTGCTTTTCAGCCTATAATTTGTCAATCTTGCAGAGTGCTGAGGATGGTTGTGCAGTATGCACTTCTAAGCAAGGTCAGAGCAGGCGACTTCTCAGCAAGACATCAGCTGAGGGGGGGGAGAAAGGATCGCTTGCAACTCTCAATGCTGTCTAAAAAGGAGGAAAAAATGGACGCAGGGAGATGGAGTTTCAAAAGAAGCTAAGAGATGCTGGGGAGTTTGCTAAAGTACAGATTCGACCTCAGACGCCGCTCTGTGAACTGCAGAGAGAAGAAAGCCAAATCTCTTCTCTGAACATCAGACACAATCTTCCCTAGAACACACTGTTCAAAGCTCATCTCAATCAGATATACAAAGATATTTACTCCATCAAAGCTTTAATGTCCTGTCACACATAGCTACATATATTGGGATTGTAATTAAGTGAAAGCACTTAGCCTGGCAATAACATCTCTGCCATTATAGAGGTAGCTTTATCATTTCATTTATATTTAATAGCTTTTCAAACAAACAATACAAAAGATTGCCGGAAGTACAGTAACAAGCCCGTAGAACAAAACATATACAGATTTAGTAAAGGGCTGGCAATATTCCATTGTCATTATTTACATTTAAATGCAGTTGGGAGGATCCAGAAAGTTTTTTTTTAAATGATTAATTATTATTAATACTATGATTATGAAAATTATTATTAGAATTTACTATTTATTGGTGGAAATATAATTAATTCTGTTTTTTAAATATTCAGTTTGAAGTGGCGAGATGACATCCAAGATGAAACAGCAGAAAGGCATTCAGAGATACAGCCCAATACAGATGGAGACAGATCCGGGGAGGATAGGTAGAGTTAAGCATCATCCACATACAGATGATACTGAAATCCAACGGGATACGCACCCTCCCGTAACGTATGTGCATACCTCCGTGCTTTGCTGTACTGCGCATGTGCCAGTTTTCCTTTCTAGTGCTGTGTCCTCGGCGCATCCACAGTTGTATTGTAAGGACACCAGGAACCAGCATGCGCGGTCCACACAGCAGTCCTGTAGCGTCAACTCAGAATGTCGAAGTGGAAAATAAGAATAAACGAATCGGACTGCCACATTGACATTTTATACATTGCATAGAGAGGTATAGTAGAAAACACAGCGGTGCTGTTGAGGTAGGAGACCCATAGCGCCGCTTGTTAATCATCCCATAAAGGCATTGATAGATCAGTTGAAGCGGATAAACCCCTGACATAACGTATGGGGACAGCGCATATACCACTGATCCCCATATCATACATCTACCCCTCAGTCCATTGGGAGAGGCTAAGAGAAGAGGTTAGACAGAGTAGTTTGAAGGCATGAACAGCAGATGTTGGGCTATCAATAGCAATGTTGAAGTCAACCATGATGAGGGGTTAAAGTGAGAGGGAACTGGGTGGAACTGAGTTCCACCACCTCAAATGGTGAGGTGGAACATTTTAACCTCCACATTGGCCCTCTCACAGAAAAGCATTCTAGTTTGCAGGGGGATCCCAAAAACCCTACCACTGGCCCTAATGGGGGTAGGGGAGGGGGTTTAGAGAAATGAGTTCCCCCACCTCTGCATGACCACTTTTTAGCCCTGACCATGATTATGGTTGAGATGTCCAGAAAATGTGTGGGTTGCCCAGTTGGGCGATCGTTATAGCCAGCAGGTTGAAGTTTTTTTAAATGAAGAGGTTGTGGTTGTGGACAATTGTTAATTTGTTGCCAACAGACAGTGCATTCCATAAGGCACATTTTAGCATATGCTTATTATGGGTGGCTCAATGTTTTCCTACATACAGTATGTAATTGAATAATTGCAAATCCCGTATTAATGGCAAATGCTTACTTTCTCAACAATATTGTATGTGACACTGATAATCTTAGCATACACATTGAAAAGGTGTGATTCTTTGGTTACACAAACTAGTTGGTAATTAATAACATTGTACAGCTGTGAAAAACGTGTTCTTACATCACATGACCTGTTAAATGAATCAGAGCCAGAAAAGGAAATAGCGGAAAGTGTGAAACCAGTTAGGTAACGCAACTGCATAATCTGTGAAAGTGTCCACCATCATCTGTGTCACTGTCACAGTGTAATGGAATAGAAATGCAATATTTCTCCTGTTTCCAAAAACTAGTGTGTGCGTGTGCGCACACATGCATGTGTGCATAGTTAGAAAGAGGTGCCTATGAAGGGGAAAATTTACTAAAGCTTCTAAAAAAAGAAGTGATGTTTCCCATAGCAACAAAGAATGCAAAAGAGACAGACAGATTCCGACAGGTTGCTATGGGCAACATCATCACCTTTTATTTTTAAAAGCTTTTGTAAATTTACCCCATAATGTAGTATTTTAAAAAATAAGCTGCAATAGGTTAGTACCAGTATCCAGGCACGCAGGATCCCAAGGGGCAGATTCCAACAGCATTGTGATGTCCAAAATCCTGGCAGATTTCAGCAAGTGTTTTAACCTAACCTTCATCATAACCCTAACCCGCCACTCCCACAGCTAACCTTAACCCTCCTGATGGGACCTAACCCTATACCTGTCACCTCAGCACTTACCGTCAGATTGCCGCTGTTGGCAATCTGACCATCGGGATCCTGCGACTAGTCACACAAAATAGTGATATGCTCATAAACAGAGGTACAAAGCAATAGCTTGTGCAGTGGAATGGTTTCTATTGAATCTAGAAAGAAAAGTGGTAATAGAACTAATAGTGCAATACTGTTTAAAAAAATGACCAAAGTCAATTGGGGACTAAAAAGGTGTAGATAAAAGGAGTTTAGATGTAGAGACCTCAATATGGGGTGAAATCTAATAGGATGAGCGATTCAGAAAGTGAGAGATTTGGTAAGAAATCTCCAATTTTTTTAAAGCAGCAATCACTTACACTGCAAACCCAGTTTGAGTTTGCAGTGTAAATGATTGCTGCTTTAAAAAAAATTAGAGATTTCTTACCAAATCTCTCACTTTCTGAATCGCTCATCCTAATACATTTCACCCATGGTGTCTGATAGGAACCAATATTTGTGGTACCTCAAAGTGTTTCACCAGTGACTCCATTAGGAAACTTCATTATTCCAACCCTTAAGGTGCCCATATCCCGCTGCGACGTCTCGCAGCAGTGTTCGGACACCTGATACCCTGCAAGCCGCCGGGACCTTCCCGGTGGCAGGACACATGTGATCCGTTGTGATGGATCGCATGCGTCCCTGCTTCCCGCCCACCTCGCTGCCAGGAAGGAGATCCCAGAACGGGTGGTCGGGTCCGATGCGCACGGGACCACGCATCGGACCCGACTGCATGTTGATCGCAATCGTCCGAAATCAGACCAAATCGCTTCAGTGTATGGGAACCTTTTCTTCTTTGAGAGTGAGAGAAGACAGAGACCACACAAGATGATTAAAGGTTAAAGTCGGCCTAAAAAGAGCATGTATACATTACAAATGTAGCATGTGTACAAATGGCTGCATAATTAAGTCAAAATACTGTGGCTTGAATGCAGCAAGCAAAGAATGTTCCAATGAGCCCAGGAGAAGGTGCAACATGATAAACTAAATTCATTGGCTTCTTACGCTACTGTACAAAAGTACTGTAGGTACTGTACTTTTCAAAAGAAAAGGAAATGTGTTTGTTGGTGTACCGACTTTCTGGCTGCGAACTACTGGGGCCTACACACATGCCAATTTCACTGCATTTTCTAAGTGATCTCACTAGATTGCTTAGAAAATGCCCCTACTGTACGTTGCTCCGTGTGTAGTGACTTAGTGATAGCAACGGTGGCCCCACACGTCACTATTGCCCGCCGATTAATATCCAGCATGCAGGAGAAATCTAGTTAGATAGCCGGTCAGGGCCAGTGTTCTCACTGGAGTACACTGTCCCTGACAGATCGCTCAGGCTACAGTGCTGAAACATTGATGTGTGCTGAACGATCTGCATTGCTCAGATCTCTCAGCAGTGTCACCCTGTGTGTAGCCCCTATAAGGAAGAGGGCATAGTGCAGATAAGTGAGTGGTACGTGGGCATGATCGCATCATTGTTTCCCCATCTCCACTACACAATACCACAATTAGTGGGGGCATGATGATGCCATTCACAATTTTTATAATCGTTATCGCCACATTCATTTAAAATGTTGTCTAGTGTGTACCCAGATTAAGGGGGGTATTCAATGTTGGGTCACAGCTGTTGGGCTGGCCCGACAGCCGTGACCCTGCCCCGTTCTCGGTCTGCTCGACCGAGAAATTGCAGGCGGGATTCAATGTCCCTCCTGCAGCGGGATGAGTAGGGGGCGTCAATTCCTGACTGCTTGTGAAGTTGGGATCGTTGTGCCGAGATCCCCTGTTCAATGCTGGTGGGGAACACAGCATTGAATAGGGCCCGCACCTATCTCCCCCGTAGGGAGATGGCTGCGGGAGATTGAATATCCCCCTAAGAAGAGGCTGTGGTTGTGCACTTGATCATATTTAATAATTTGAATCTATTATTTAGCTCACTAACCAAAATTTGGTTTAATGAGATTATTAATTTGTAAAATGACATTTTGCAGTGTCAATTCTTTTTATTTTATGTATATTATTTTGTTATTTTAGTATAACAGGATTCCTTGGTGATATGAGAATTCTATTCTATTGCAAACTATATTAACCTTTTTGCGGTCCAAATTTTTGTTGTTGTTGTTTTTTGCAATTCAAACAGTCTGCTTTAAATGTTTATATTAATTGTCATTTTTTTTTTTTATTAAAAAATGGTGTACAGTTGAACGTTGAACGATGTTAATGTTCTTATTTTAAAGTAGTTCACCATTGGACCTGCTACTAATGCTAGGGCTGTTGAGCCTGACTAAACGTTGGAGCTGAAAGGGTTAAGACCCTACTTATTGTCAGTTATACTGTAGCAAACACAATCATGAACCCCTGGATTTTTGCTAAACTTTGCGGACAGATGTAAGTCAGCACCTCTCAAACGAGATTGTAAGGTGTTACATGTGCCAAGTTTAAATGAAGTGTGCAAGGCTTAGTGACATTTCAATTATTATTTTTTGCTTGAACATGTTCAGAAAAGATTTGTGGACATTAAATCCACACCTTATACGCTTAGAACTGACAGACAGATAAGATAAAGTTGATGTCCGTAGGTTTGCTTACTTTGCACTACAGACCATGAGATGAGCTATTGGCCACGGTACTGAAAAGCAAGGTGTAGATAATGGATTAATCTGGATGCTATAGACATAAACATCAAACAAAAAGGGTTTAGAAATGGAGAATCGCTTTGGCCACGTAGAGCCAAATTAAAGCAAGGTCACCCATTTTTAGTCACAGACTTTCTTTACAAGATAATGGACCATGTTTTGCCTCCACACCTTTATTTAATCCAATTAATACTGTCGTTTTTAACCCCTTCCCGACATTTGACGTACATTTACGTCATGGCCGGGATGTACTTCCCGACACATGGCATAAATGTACGTCATGCCATTTAACTGTCACCGCGTCTATAGACGCGGTGACAGTTTAAACATGTCTGCTGTCCCTGACAGCAGACATGTCCCTGCATGCCCAGGGAGGGTGGCGATGCCTCCCCCCCGTCGGCGATCGCTGTGATTGGCTGTTCAAATGTGAACAGCCAATTACAGCGTTTTCTGTGTACCGGCGAATAACGTTCGCCGGTGACACAGGGATCGGTGGTGATTGGTGCTGTAAAGTACAGCACCAATCACCACGGGGTGTAAGGGTGACACTGGTGTCACCCCACCTCACCCCACCCGCCCCCAAAGGCCGTGATTGGTTCGCCGGACCGACGGACCAATCACAGCCATGGAGGGTGATTTAAACTAACGGTGACTGCACTGCAGACGCCATTCCGGTCTGGAATTGCGTGCAGTGCGGTCACCGTACCTATCTGCCGTGATATACTGACCTGATCCTTGCAAAATACTTACCTGATCACCTGATCACTGCTTGTAGCGTGCTGGATGCTTACTGGATCTGACTTCTTGTGACTTCCTGCTGCTGCTGCAGTGTGATAGAGTTATAGATAGAGAGATAGAGAGAGATAGAGAGAGATAGTGACAGAGTGTGCTATATTTTGTGTCTGCTACCCCCCCTTTTTGGGGGTGCAGGTTTTTTTTTTTATATATATATCTGTCAGTGCTGCTGCTGCAGTGTCATAGAGTGATAGATAGTGATAGATAGTGAGAGATAGAGAGATAGAGAGAGATAGTGATAGAGAGTGCTATATTTTGTGTCTGCTACCCCCCCTTTTTGGGGGTGCAGTTTTTTTTTATATATATATATAACTGTCAGTGCTGCTGCAGTGTCATAGAGTGATAGATAGTGAGAGATAGAGAGATAGAGAGAGATAGTGACAGAGAGTGCTATATTTTGTGTCTGCTACCCCCCCTTTTGTGCTGATCAGTATATCTGTGCTGATCAGCAACTTTTTGGGGGTGCAGGTTTTTTTTTTATATATATAACTGTCAGTGCTGCTGCTGCAGTGTCATAGAGTGATAGATAGTGATAGATAGTGAGAGATAGAGAGATAGTGACAGAGAGTGCTATATTTTGTGTCTGCTACCCCCCCTTTTGTGCTGATCAGTATATCTGTGCTGATCAGCAACTTTTTGGGGGTGCAGGTTTTTTTTTTATATATATAACTGTCAGTGCTGCTGCTGCAGTGTCATAGAGTGATAGATAGTGATAGATAGTGAGAGATAGAGAGATAGTGACAGAGAGTGCTATATTTTGTGTCTGCTACCCCCCCTTTTGTGCTGATCAGTATATCTGTGCTGATCAGCAACTTTTTGGGGGTGCAGGGTTTTTTTTTTTATATATATACCTGTCAGTTGCTGCCAGTTGCACTGTCAGTTGCACCAAAGGTTGTGCACCTGCTGCCCCTCACTGGTAATCAGTGTCGCATCACTGATCACCTTTTTTTTTTTTTTTTGAGGGTGCTGTGGGGTCTTTTTTTAATTTTTTTTTTTACACACACTGTGATTTTGTGGGTGTCCTGTGGCCACTGTGCGCTGATCAGTGACGTACATCACTGATCAGCTTTTTCGGCACAGGGTTGATCCATATATTTTTTTTTTTTATCAAATTCCTGTTGCCTTTGAGCGCTGTTCAGTGACGGACGTTACTGACCAACATCTGTGCTCAATTTTTGGCGCAGGACCTTTTTTTTTTTTTTTTTTAACCCCTTCAATTTTTTTTTTTATTGGGATCAAATTCCTGTATAAAGTATTTTTTTTTTCTGCACTACATACACACTACATACCCCCTGTGTTGAAATAAAGTTTGTACCCCCCCCTACACTATACACATGTTGAAACATTTCACTACCAGAAACACAAAAATAAAAATGGCATCCCAAATGTCATCCCAAATGTCATCCCAGTCATCCAGAAGAATGTATTCAGCGGAGGAGGCATATGCCATGCTTGCCTCTGACTCTGACACAGCCAGTGAGGCAAGCGGGGAATTTGAAGGATTCATCTTAAGCTCCTCTTCCTCCTCTAGTGATGAGGGACCCCCTCAAAGACGCCCCCGTAGAGCAGCTGAGACCCCCCCCCAATAATTGATCTCGTATGGACCCCACCACCAGACAATTTTGAGCCCCAGGTTCCTGAGTTTTTGGCCATCCCAGGAATCCAATTTGATTCCACAGGTCTCAGAGAAATTGACTTTTTCAAATTATTTTTCTCTGATGATTTTATAAATTTAATGGTGGACCAAACTAATTTATATGCCCAGCAGTTTATTGCTCAAAACCCCACGTCATCATTTGCTAGGTGGACCCCTGTAGATGCAGTAGAGATGATGACGTTTTGGGGTCTGGTGTTTCATATGGGCATAGTAAAAAAGCCAGAAATTAGGCAATATTGGAGTACAGATGTTCTGTACAGCACCCCACTTTACCGTATGGCCATGACCCGGACTCGTTTTGAGTTAATCCTTAAATTTTTGCATTACAACGATAATGCACAGTGCCCACCCAGAGATGATCCCACCTTTGACCGGCTATTCAAAGTCAGGCCGGTCATTGATCATTTCAGTGCCAAATTTGAAGAGCTGTACATCCCAGATAAATTCATTTGCATAGACGAGTCCCTTATACATTTTAAAGGAAGGGTTAAATTCCGCCAGTACCTTCCCAGTAAGAGGGCAAGGTATGGCATAAAAATGTATAAGCTGTGTGAAAGCACCTCAGGGTACACTCACAGGTTTAGGGTATATGAAGGGAAGGATTCAAGAATTGAACCGCCAGAATGCCCCCCCTCCCTCGTAGGTGTTAGTGGAAAAATTGTCTGGGATTTAGTGCACCCCTTCCTGGATAAAGGTTATCACCTCTATGTGGATAACTTTTACACTAGCATCCCCCTGTTTAAGGCCCTTGGTTCAAGAGGTACAGCAGCTTGCGGTACTGTGCGCAAGAACCAAAGAGGCCTCCCAAAAACGCACATTGCCCAAGTAATGAGAAGGGGTGAAAGCAGGGCACAATCCACCGAAAATATGTTGTTGGTCAAATATAAGGACAAGAGGGATGTCCTTATACTGACAACAATTCACGGAGACAGTACCACCTCCGTCCCTGTACGAGGTACCAGTACCCACACCTCAAAACCTAATTGTATCCTGGATTACAATAAGTACATGGGCGGAGTGGATCTTTCAGATCAGGTACTGAAGCCGTACAGTGCCCTGCGGAAAACAAAAATCTGGTACAAGAAGCTGGCCGTGTATATCATCCAGATGGCACTGTATAACGCTTACGTGCTATTCCGTTCTACCAGCCAGAGGGGGACATTTATACACTTTCAAGAGGAAGTCATAAAGAGCCTAATATTTGGGAACCAGCAGGCAGAGGAACCCAGTACTTCTAGTACTGGCCCCCGTATTGTACCAGGGCAGCATTTTCCTGATGAAATCCCCTCCACTGGAAAAAAGGGCAGGACACAAAAAAGGTGCAAAGTTTGCTATAAAAAGGGAATAAGAAAACAAACTATTTTCCAGTGTGACACTTGCCCCGACAAACCGGGCCTATGTATAAAGGAGTGTTTTAAAATATACCACACATCTATGGATTATTAGGTTCATCATTTCACCGTGCTTCGGGGGTCTTGCTAATGCCACATAGCACCCACCATTCATTCCACCAGAATCTGAGCCGCAAAATCTAAAAATCACTCCTTCCCTTCTGAGTCCTGCCATGCACCCAACTGGTATTTTTTGGTCACATGTGAGGCATTGCCGTACTCGGGAGAAATTGGGGGCACAGATTTTGGGGTGCTTTTTCTCCTTCATACCTTATGAAAATGAAAAATTGAGCCAGAACTGCATTTTTGTGTAAAAAAATGTAATTTTTCATTTGCACAGCCCAGTTGTATCAAAATTGGTGAAACCCCTGGGGGTTTGAAATGTACACTATACCCCTAGATGAATTCCCTGAGGGGTGTAGTTTGCAAAATGGGGTCACTTGTGGGGGGGTTCCACTGTATTGGTGCTTTGGGGGTCTTGCTAATGCGACATAGCACCCACCAACATTCCACCAGAATCTGTGCTGCAAAATCCAAATATCACTCCTTCCCTTCTGAGTCCTGCCATTTTTTGGTCACACATGAAGCATTGCCGTACTCGGGAGAAATTGGGGCACAGATTTTGGGGTGCTTTTTCTCCTTCATACCTTATGAAAATGAAAAATTTTGAGCCAGAACTGCATTTTTGTGTAAAAAAATGTAATTTTTCATTTGCACAGCCCAGTTGTATCAAAATTGGTGAAACCCCTGGGGGTTTGAAATGTACACTATACCCCTAGATGAATTCCCTGAGGGGTGTAGTTTGCAAAATGGGGTCACTTGTGGGGGGCTTCCACTGTATTGGTGCTTCGGGGGTCTTGCTAATGCGACATAGCACCCACCAACATTCCACCAGAATCTGTGCTGCAAAATCCAAATATCACTCCTTCCCTTCTGAGTCCTGCCATTTTTTGGTCACACATGAAGCATTGCCGTACTCGGGAGAAATTGGGGCACAGATTTTGGGGTGCTTTGTCTCCTTCATTCCTTGTGAAAATGAAAAATTTTGAGCCAGAACTGCATTTTTGTGTAAAAAATTTAATTTTTCATTTTCACTGCCCAGTTGTACCACAATTGGTGAAACCCCGGGGGGTTTGAAATGTACACTATACCCCTAGATGAATTCCCTGAGGGGTGTAGTTTGCAAAATGGGGTCACTTGTGGGGGGGTTCCACTGTATTGGTGCTTTGGGGGTCTTGCTAATGCGACATAGCACCCACCAAAATTCCACCAGAATCTGAGCTGCAAAATACAAAAATCACTCCTTCCCTTCTGAGTCCTGCCATGCACCCAAATGGTATTTTTTGGTCACATGTGAGGCATTGCCGTACTCGGGAGAAATTGGGGCACAGATTTTGGGGTGCTTTTTCTCCTTCATACCTTATGAAAATGAAAAATTTTGTGCCAGAACTGCATTTTTGTGTAAAAAATTAAATTTTTCATTTTCACTGCCCAGTTGTACCACAATTGGTGAAACCCCGGGGGGTTTGAAATGTACACTATACCCCTAGATGAATTCCCTGAGGGGTGTAGTTTGCAAAATGGGGTCACTTGTGGGGGGCTTCCACTGTATTGGTGCTTTGGGGGTCTTGCTAATGCGACATAGCACCCACCAAAATTCCACCAGAATCTGAGCTGCAAAATACAAAAATCACTCCTTCCCTTCTGAGTCCTGCCATGCACCCAACTGGTATTTTTTGGTCACATGTGAGGCATTGCCGTACTCGGGAGAAATTGGTGCACAGATTTTGGGGTGCTTTGTCTCCTACATTCCTTGTGAAAATGAAAAATTTTGAGCCAGAACTGCATTTTTGTGTAAAAAAATGTAATTTTTCATTTGCACAGCCCAGTTGTATCAAAATTGGTGAAACCCCTGGGGGTTTGAAATGTACACTATACCCCTAGATGAATTCCCTGAGGGGTGTAGTTTGCAAAATGGGGTCACTTGTGGGGGGGTTCCTAACTTTTAGCATCTTATGGTGCCTAGAAACCTACATGGTGCCTAAAAAATAATCTCATAAAAAGGAGGCTCCAAAATCAAGTAGGTGCTCCTATTATGAAGCCTGTGGTTTGGTCAACATGCACACTAGGGCCACATATAGGATATTTATGAAAACAAAAGAATTGGGGGAATCAATTTTTAGTCACATTTCTCTAGTAAAATCTACTGTGTTCCTTAGAAAAATTTATTCAAATTGAAAATCTGCAAAAAAAATGAAATTTTTAAATTTCACCTACACTTTGTTTTAATTCCTGTGAAACACCTAAAGGGTTAACAAACTTCCAAAATGCTGTTTTGAATACTGTGAGGGGTGCAGTTTTTGAAATGGCATCATTTATGGGGGTGTCTCACATACAAGTCCCTCAAAGTCACATCAGAACTGAACTGGTCCCTAAAAAAATCAGTGTTTGAAATTTTCTTGAAAATTTGAGAATTTGCTATTCATATTTTAAGCCTCCTAGTGTCCAAAAAAATTAAAAGGAGGTTGAAATAATGATGGCAACATAAAGTAGACATATGGTCTATGTTAGTTAATAACTATTTTGAGTGGTATGATTATTTGTCTCACAAGCAGAAAATTTAACATTTTGAAAATTGCAAAATTTTCCATTTTTTTACGACATTTTGGTATTTTTCACAAAAAAACACAGACTGTATCGACCCAAATTTACCACTAACTTGAAGTACAATGTGTCACGAGAAAACATTCTCAAAATCACTGGGATAAGTAAAAGCAAAAAAAAGTTATCCCCACTTAAGTGATACCTGTCAGATTTGAAAAAAAGGGCTCTGTCAGGAAAGCAAAAACAGGCTGCGGCGGGAAGGGGTTAAGCAAATGATATAGGTGTCTGGACTAAAGATTCATAGGAGTCTGTAGACTCATGTTAAAGACAGGGTTAATTCTTCATATATGCCTGCAAACAGTATACAGATATACAGGTGGAACACATGGGTGCAACTGATTAAATAGTTCAGATGGAGCCACACTCATTTAGCCCGCCGATGGTGGTTAGCGCGCCAACGGTCCACAGGGCGCCTAGTCACGCTGTAAGTTCTTGGGAGGAGGTATAACTAGGTAAAGTTTAGTGTTTGGGGCAGGGCAACCAAAGCTGGACAAGCTAGCTGGCCACTAGCTAGGCAACTAGAAAATAAGAACACAAATAATAATAATAATAATAATAATAATAATATATTTATATATCTATATAGTGGGTTGCGATTTTAAATAAATGCAGTTTCAACCTGATTCTATTGGTTATTTCAGAATCTGCTTGTGTATTGGCTAGCATTAAAGAAAAAAAAAATAGATGCTTTTGAGAAAGTCCATTTGGACACATTAAAATCAGACACACAAACCGGTTGACTTGAGAAACTAAAAGCCCAATTTCACACTTACAAACGTGATCTTGTGAAATTTAAAAGGAACAAATTAGAAATTGTACAAAGAGATTACAAGGAGTGTAAAGTTTACACATGGGCTTATAATACTGGTAAACCACAGAGAACGGAGATGACCATGGAAACCCAGAAAAGACAAATAAACCACTTTTAGGGGTAAGTACAGGGGCGTGTCATACTGACAAATAATTTTTAATTTGTCCAATAGATCACTTTCTGAGTCCAAAACCTTGACCTTTGTACCTTCAACGAAATTTGACGTATTTCAATGGCGTGTCAACTGGTATAAGTTTAACAGGAAATTGAAAATCAAAGAATAAATGGACCCAACCTAAAACAGAACATATAGCGTTTGAACCTATGATTACATCATGCTCTTCCTTTAACTCTATGACCAACAATATGTCATTGAAAATTTTCAAAAAGTTCTGGACCACAAGGCTGTAAATATAGGTAGAAAATCCACTGCACAGTATCTGAATCTCACAAAGCTGAGATGGATTCCTTAAAAAAGCTGAGTAAGGATCAATCCATTGTTAAACGCCCCACCGGCAAAGGTGGGGGTATAGTGGTGCAGAGAATTGAACGATATCGAGCAGAGACTTATCGTTGATTGGCCAATGAAGACATGTATCAAGAGTTTCCAAAGAATACTAAGGAATCCATAAGGAATTATGGCTTATATGGAAAGCTGTCAAAGACGGCATTATCAAGACTTTAACCATGAAAAGTCTTTACATCGAAGAACCCACTGCTCCAGTATTGTATACTATCCCCAAGATGCACAAGAACCGAGTTAATCCCCCTGATCACCCCATCATCACAACAAGAGACTCATGTATAAAGTTTCAAAATATTTGGATAGATATTGCCAACAACCAGTGATACAAGCTCAAAACACATTCCTTAAAGATACAACTTCATTGATGTTAAAATGACAGCAACGTCCACCTCTGCCAGCACACTTTATGTGCACACTTGATATCGTAAGCCTATATAACGATTTGCTGCGGGTATTGATGCCGCATGGAGATTGTATCTATGAGTTCTTTATATACTGGTCCAGCATTGCCATTCAAATACTAACTCTTACCAGAAATTAATTTATTTTTGATAAAAACTGATATCTACAGTGCCAAGGCTGCGCAATGGGGTCTTGTGTGGGCCCCGTTGTTTGCCATTGTAGCTAAAATATTGGCAGTTTGTGATCCAACTTTGGGCACTAATGTAATAACCCACAACTGCAAATGGGTAAAGATTTGCTGGCCAGAACATTTTACCTCTTTTCACTCCTTTATGAGTCGAATTTCAAAATCTCTGCTTATCGGGTGGCTGCAAATAGTGCACAATGGTGATGCATTGTCAGAAAGTAACCAATTACAAGCCACCAGTATTTTTATGCAAGCCTACAGACCAATATCTTTAATCTGGCATATGATGTGCCCTGCTCAGACTGCAGCATCATATAAATATGTTACTCATAAAACGTTGTAATTTTGCTGTTAATATAAGACTAGCTGATGTGCGGAACAGTTTACCTTTTTTCACTCCCTCAAGAGTCGAATTCTGAAAAATCCCTTCCAGAACAGAATGGTGATGCATTGTAAATGGCAGGTGGACATCCTGTCATATAACTCAGAAACAAAGAAAACAATTAGACCAATATTTTCTGCAAATCAATGGAACAAAACCTTTAACTTGGTATATGTTGAGTAAATGCTCAAGAAATACACTAACTCTTAACTGATTTTTACCTCCTGCCTTCGCAGATACTGTCCAAGTGTTGACTAGATGGGACATTGTTTACAAATGAAAGGGTTAAGAGGCTCATACATAAGGCCGGTATCTGGGAAATTCCCAAATGTGACAAAGCTTAGGTCCGGGGATCGGGGGAACTCAATCATCTTGGAAATCCTTGTTTCCCAGAATGTGATTGAGATAATTGAGTTGGGGAATTTTAACATGATATTTTTGCTGGATTCTCAGAGGGATAGCCAATCCAGAGATGTACATAAAACCAGAGAGTTACGCACATTTCCAATGTTTTTAGATCTTCACCTGGGCATATGCAGATTTTGGGCTACAATAACTCCTACAGTGCCTCAAACAACAAAGCATGATTGCTATAATTTGGGGGTAGCGACAGGCAATGTTACTAAAATGGGCACATCTGCCCACTGGCAGCGTGAATTTGCTAGCCATCCTGAGCAACCCGAGGGCTTAGTTAGATGACCGATATTCAAGCAGATAACACAATGCTACCTCCTCAGAAGCAGCAATGGATCCGAAAATCTGGTAGAAGGCATCTATTTACACAAGACACCTTCAACAGTCTTATCCTAATCTGAATAAGGCCAGAGGTTCCAACGCAACATCATGGGGAGGAATAATTTTCTACATTATCTCTACTTTGCTTCCTACTATGCATCATGCTGACCAATGGTCCAGCAAACATTTATGGGTATAAAATACTGTGTCTGTCTTGAAAACATTTTCAGTTATTTACACAACCCACAAGCTGATGGAAAAGGCAATTATATTTATATATGCTCAGTAAATCTCCTGTAGATCTCTAAGCAAATATTAAATCATTCAAATTGGTTTGGATGCATGTTTAGTTAGCAATGATTTGCATAAACCCCTCCCACACTATAAACACTTTTAGAAGCACTAAAAGAAAACAATTAAAAGAAAAATAAAACATTGTAGACCCAGTTGGCTTAACCCAGTATTTGCAAAAAACAATTTTGAGAAACTGTTAAAGCTTGTAAAACTCAGCCATATTTGTAGCTTCCATCTGCTGTTGCCTTTAAAATTATTTCTAACCTTTAACGGGAATCGTTTGGATCTCTGTGTTGTTCCGTAGCATTCCTTTCTTCATTAGAATAATAACAACACTATACAATGGCATGTCTCTCACCATCCCTCGTTTATTCTTTGTTTCATTTTGTAATTATTGAATATAATATTTAAACTTCAGTTGGTGCTTTTAAAAAATGTAATCATGTAAAGTGAATATTGTGAAAAACTAGATAAAAAGAAAAGCAGGAATTCATTCAAATGCTATTATTGTAGTGACAGTCTATTGTATCCCTAATTTACCTTCAAACTTTCTCAGCTTTATACCCTGTAACTTTTTGTATGTATCTGAAAGAATGAGATGCATGCAGAACGGATGGTTAGCATTACTGCCCCACAACACTGAGGTCATGGGTTCGATTCCTAATATGGCCTTAACTGTGCAGAGTTTGTATATTCTCCCCGTACTTGCGTGGGTTTGCTCCGGGTACTCCGATTTCCTCCCACAATCCAAAAATATACTGGTTGGCTAATTGGCTCCCAACAACATTAACCCTAGACTGTCTGTGTGTGCGTGTACATGTGGTAGGGAATATAGATTGTAAGCTACACTAGGGCAGGGACTGATGTGAATGTTCAACTATTCTCTATACAGCGCTGCGGAATATGTGTGTGCTATATAAAAAAACAGTTAATAAATAAAAATAAATAAATATATCAAGACCACATTACCAACTCTGGCAAACGGAAGAATAACCATTCCCAAAGGTAAGAGGGTAGACAGATTATTATTATTTATGGGGGTGTATTCAATGCCGCGGCGAGGATTGCAGAAAACCAGCGATCCTCGCTGTTTAACCCCTGCGCCGGCCGCTTGCTCTATTCAATGTTCTGGGGAAATCCTCGCCGTCACAGGACGGCGAGAATTCCCCAAAACAGCGAGACCCGTGGCTAATGCAGGAAACTCGCTGTATTTAGCCGCGAGTCTTGCTGGTTCAGGAGCCACATACGCTAATTTCCCCTCGCTCAAAAAATGGAACGAGGGGGAATTGGCGTATGAGGGGGCTGCATTGAATACTGTCAGGGTGAGTGGTGACAGCGAGCAGGAAGCTCTGCTCGCTGTCACCACTCGCCCACAGCATTGAATACCTGCCATGGAGTCCATTGTTGTTTACTGCTGTGTGGCAACGGCAATGCATGAAGTGGCAACTGGAAAGTTATCCCCGGTGCCGCGGCCACCGACATTAATACAGGCAGTTGCAATAACCTACAATGATCCTGCAGGAAACACTCTATATCATCCAACTGGTCCAAACACTCCATTCTGGAGTCAACGCAATTAGGCCCATAAACAAAAATATGGGAGCTTTTCTCTAGGAGAGCACCTTCATCCGGAAATGTAGCCTCAGTAATAACTAAGTAATAAAAAAAAAAAAAACTTTGTCTGTAATGGGCTGGCCCCTTAGCATATGGGAACACTCTCATGCTAATGTGGCCGTAACAGACATGCCTAAAATTGGTGGGATTTGAATTGGGGATTTCAGGATTATTGAGCGCATATGCAATTTTATCATTCTTCGTGCTGGGCTGCACTGCTGAGTACCTTTACAAGAAGGCACCACTTCAGAGCTGCTCAACCATGAACTGCAGCTGAGCGGCGTGACCTGACATCAGAAGTCAAGCTGCGCAGCCCCACCATGCGGAGCATTGCTGCAATGGCTGCGTGGTGGGTGACCCTAGAACTGTGTCTGTTAGTGGCAGCTGCTAATCCACCAGCATGACACACACCTTCTGTGGCACACACCTATATTCGCAATGCTGCTGCATCCAAAGGCACATCTGCGGTGCAAACTGCATCCTCCAATAATCTGGGGAGAAAGGTTAACATTAGAACAGTGGTTCTCACAATGGGCTAGATTCTCTAAGCTTCAAAAGTGATAAAATAGAGAGTGATAAACAGCCAGCCAATCAGCTCCTACCTGCCATGTCACAGACTGTGTTTGAAAAATGTCAGGCAGGAGCTGATTGGCTGGCTGTTTATCACTCTCTATTTTATCACTTTTGAAGCTTAGAGAATCTGGCCCAATGTGGGTCTCATCCATCTCAGCATGATGTTGCTGACAGTCAGGCTGAGGACTTCTTTAATCCCTCGGTCAGTGATACAAAGAGATTGTCTGTTACTTCAGACTCATCGCATAGTTTTGGGCCTCCACAATGATTCCTTGCATGTGCTGTCTGTTAACCACACATGTCTGGTGCCCATTCTGCAGTAACTTGCTGGGGTTATCTGGTCTTGTCTGATGGGGTTCCAAAGAAAATAGTTTGAGAACCCCTGCACTAGAACAACTACCTCTGAATTTGTTTCCAATATTTCAGCTACATTTGGAGGTAGTCTGCAAGAAAATGTGGCCCTGATCTTAGGGGAGACATACTGTAGCTGGTGACAGCTATACGTGTAAAGCTGAAATAATGATACCTGTGCTTTGATAACCTTGTGCTGAAGTGATGAATGAATCCAACTGGGAAAATATAAGAATGGAACTCAAAGCAGATGAGGCAAGTACAAGGGCTCCGTCCTCATTCTCACATGAGAAAATACTATAAAAGCTCAGCCGCTGTTTATATTCTTCATTGTTATTTGAAGGATTGAGGATTTTATTTATATTTTTATATTTAATATATTTATAAAATACAGATTTTTCGTTGATTTTGTTCAATTTGATGTGTTTCAGAGGCTAACACACACATTTACTAACATTTTTTATATTCATTTTTAAAAGTTAGTAAATGTGTTTTAGTACCTAAAACCAAAACATCGATTTAGATAAATTTTCACGGCGCCTCTCCTGCCAACTGGTTACTTCCTCCCTTTCCTGACAAGATTTTGCCTGTTGTGCTCCATAGCTCTGGAATTCTCTACCACTCTGTATTAGACTCTCCCAACCCCCTACAAAACATTAAATGGGCTCTCAAGACCCACTTATTCATTAAACCCAGCAATCTCTTATTCTAACCATCCTTCTGTTTATGCCCACTTTTTACTCCTGTCACGCCCGTCTGCCTCCCCTCCCCCCCCCCCTTAAGAACGTAAGCTCTCACAAGCAGGGCCCCTCCCCTTGTGTTTCTTTTCTCTCTTAGAAATGTGGCATCATTTGAAATGGGAGTACTATTGTGTGGCCTATGCCCCTTCCGTGTGAGACCACATCTTTTTTGTGTGTGCGCGGTTACAGTCTTATTCACATTACACAGCACCAGTGCTGTAACTAGCCATTTTGGTGCCCTGTGCCAGAAAGGGAATTAGTGACTACCCACTACCATAGTGAAATTGTGGAGAGTGAGCACCATAGGCACGCACAAAAAAATTAGGGGTGTGGCTTCATAGGGAAGGGCGCGTGGCCACCTAACAGTACCAATAACACCGTAATGGCCATTACACATTATGCCTTACAGCAGGGGTGGCCGAACCGGTCCTCGATATCTACCAACAGTCCACGTTTTCCAAATCACCTAGCTGGTGCACAGCTGTAGTCATTACTAACTGTCACATTTTCAAACATGCTGCATTCATTCCTACTACAGATCCACAGATTGCCTGAAAAACATGAACGGTTGGTAGATCTTAAAGACAGGTTTGGCCACCCCTGCCTTACAGTAATGCCTATTACTCATAATGCAACTCATCATGGTGCGCTTACACATTATGCCACACACCGTAGTGCCCCTTACACAATATGTTGCACATTTTAATGTCCATATGACATTATGCTATGTGTAATGCCCCAAGTACTCCTGCTTAGACACATACCACCAGTAGTACCCCTTACAAAATGCCCCCAGTAGTGACTATTGCATATAATACCAGCAGTAATGCCCCTTACACAATGCCCAGAGTAGTGCCCATTGCTGTATGCCCCAGTACGGATAACTATGTAATCCAGTCCTGTCTACACCTGATCCCAGCAGAGCCTGCAGAGGCACTGAATTGATTTTCAAATATGGCGCCGGCTCGTGAGCCAATCTGACCTGTCTGGTCCAACATCCAATCAGTAACTGATAGCTGTGCCGGCTGGCGGTGAGTGGTCGTGCTGCCAGATGGTGTACCCACAGTGGAATTGGGCAAGGCACCACTTACACACACCTAGTTATGGCCCTGCACAGCAATTAATGCCCATTATTCACATTACGTTTTGCAGTAGTGCCCCTTACACAAAATGTCCACAATAGTAGTGCTGCTTATACATATAATGCCCACAGTAGTAAAACCCTTACACACACACAATGTCCACAGTAGTGGCGCAGCTTACACATAATGCCCACTGTTGGCCACAGTAGTAGCATTGCTTATACACAATGCACACTGTATCCCAAAGTAGTAGTGTTGCTTATACATAATGCCCACTGTTGCACTCAGTAGCAGCGCTAATTATACATAATGCCCAAACCAGTTACCCAGTCTTAGCACCACTCATATGTATCGCCCACACCAGTTGTCGACAGTAGTGCTGCTTAAATCCCCCTCCCTTGCAGCACTTGGGAGGCATTACTAGTTTGATTGAGCAGCTCTCACCACTTTTTATATTCATTTTTAAAAGTTAGTAACACCCACCAGTTGCCAACAGTAGTAGCGCTGCCTCTATATATGCCCACACCAGTTACCAACAGTAGTATCACTGCCTATACATAATGCCCTCACGGCAGCAGTGTCCCCAGCACTTTGGGGGAAGGGCCTGATGTAGACACCATGCTATTTGCATACTTAACACCCTCCTGAAAAGCAGCAAATTGCAGTAATTTAACGCTGCATTGAGGGAGATGTGGGGGGTTCTGCAGCACACAGGAGGATTGAACACCTTTCTGGGGTGGCCGGGAGGGTAGGCAACCCTAAACTAATGCCCACACCAGTTGCCGACAGTAGTAGCGATGCGTAATGCTCATACCAGTTGCCGACAGTAGTAGCGCTTTTTATACCTAATGCCCACTCCAGTTGCCAACAGTACTAGCGCTGCTTATACATAACGCCCACACCAGTCAAATGCTTGCTTGCTGCTTGCACGTACTACTTTCTTGATACACCATTTGATGACTCAGAGTGCTGCCTTCCCCATTTGCTCTCCCTCACTCTATATAGCATTAATCCACAGCACTCCCCTTTTATCGTTAGCACATTATTTTAATAGAAATGACAGAAGCTCTGCACCCACTATATTAACTAATAATAATAAATAGTGGAGATTTAGTTAATGTATCGATCAATGCATTTTAAGGCTGAAGCCCCCAACAGGTTACTACTCTATTACTCAAAATAAAGACAAATTAAAAATTAATCTAATATGCACTAATCCACAGCACTCACCATTCCTAGATTTCCATGCAATGGCACCAAACCGTAGGTATCTGCCACCTCTGTTAGGAGATGCGGAACTCTTGTGTAAACAGATAAACTCTGACCTTTATTAAATAAACCGTTACTGTGTAACTTCTTACATCATTTCTTAATCAGGACTTCCCAGAAGCTCCAGCATCATTTATAAAAGTGATACAAGGCTAATTTGTTCTCCAGCCGGACATCATGTGTGTCAACTCACGGAGGCCCATTGGAGTTGAAAGGGCTGTGACTCAGATTAGATAAAAAGGACAACGGAGCTCACCAAATCTACCTACAGATAAGAATCATTCAAAAACCATGCCCTGAAAAATCATAATCCAAGTACTGATTAAGAATTTCAATGAAGCCCTAGAGCAGGATTCTAAGTTGAACATCTACATCATTGTGACAGAGTCCACAGGTTCAGTCAAAGAAATCTTTGAAGAGAATTTGGAAAAGTAAATGGATATTATTTGTCTCTAACTAGTATAAGCAGAAATATTTAGAGAAAAAGTTGCAGGGGGGGTATTTAATATGTACCAATATTTCCCAACAGGGGAAATATCCGGACACACCTATTCAATGCGGTGGTTAACTGCAGCATTGATGGGTGCCAGAACCAACTTTTTTTTTCCGACTCGGATCTATTTTGTTGGAAACTGACACGGATTGTTATATTCATGGCCATTTTTAAACAATCCACTGCAGTTTTCGCCGACTACGACCTTTCTGACACTCAACAGACGGAAAATTGAATCCCAACTGTTGAATCAGATTGAAAAATGATTCTGACTGAATTAGGCCCTTAGTCTTCGCTGATTATAAGCGTCAAGTTATCTATTTAACAAACTAGTTAAAGCCTGTCAAAATTAAGGCTTATGCATGAACTTTCGATTCGAGCCGTGACCGTTTTCCACCCAAACCCCAGTCCCTATCTGCTCCTACTCCAATCTCTATCTTAACAGCTCTCTCTCTCTCTCCATAAGGTTTGAAACAGATCGGTGTCCCTGCAAAATATTGCTTTCGCTTTCTATTATGACTGAATTAGCACACAAAGGAATAATTTAGTCAATTGAGTGGCCTCTAGTGGACAGTGGCAATACTTCACCTCATATTTATTCCACAGCGCTTTACATAGAATATTTTTCCATTCACATCAGTTCATGCCCAAGTGGAACTTACAATCTAGATTCTTTACCCGCCATATAAACGCACATATCAGGGTTGAGGATCTAACAGTAGTTGGCTTATGGGAGATAATCCATCACCTGCAAACACAGGTGGCGATGAGTACCAAACAAGACCTTAGTGTTGTGAGACAGTATTGCACCAACCGTACTGCCCACATTGTTATCCTGTGTGTGTGTGTGTTCTGTATTAATACATTAGTTACTTTATATGACTTTCCATTGAGGGAAATTCTTGTATTGTAACATTTATTTCAGACATGGTCAGAGACAGGAGTAGTGGCGGATATGCCCTGATAGACATGATTCATCTGTCACACCTCTGGGACCAGGTCTTTCCTTTATCCAGCTACCGGCATAACTCCACTCGCCGCTATTTGGCTTATAAGATTATAATATTCTTAGTATCGTTGCTTGTTGGACAGTAATGTACTTAATTTGTAGACCACAAGGTAAAGGGTAGACCAGTCTTCTATTGAAGTGATGAGTACGTGACCGCTTTATTATGGTTTAACTGTAACAGATCTGGAACATTTGCACATAATATACAGATCACTCCAGTGCAAGTCCCTCATTTCTAGACTAAACATTCTAGGGTCGTACCTACAGTCATTTATTCTTAACATTTCCGATAGTATTCTACTGCTAAATCTTGTGTGGAATAAAGTTACTTGGATATGTACATTCATACACACATTTTAACCATAAGAGCTGTAATGATACGCCACCACAACAGAAAAGTGCCTTGTTCTAGATTCAAGACGGCAGGCTGCTCTACGGTAACAAGGTTGATGTTATCTGCCCCAATATACAATGCAAGGGGGATCTGTAGTATTGCACTCAAGACTGCAGCGGCCAAGTAGGTTTGCGGTGGCAGGAGACATGCCGTGAATATAATGAAGCCCTCACAGGCTAACATCAACTGAAGCGTCCCACAAGCAGAATTACAGTTTTCCAGGCAAATTCTAAATCCTCCTTGGTTTCAGAGGGCAGTGCACATGTCAATAAAAAGCATAAAAAAGGTGCTGACTCAGCTCTTTAAGACAGTGGAAGCTGAAAATTCTATCTTACAGCAGCAAATGGTAACAAGCCTGGGAAATGTCAGCTTTGCCTGCCTAGTTTTGCTAGCACCTTTTAAGAGAAAATTGATTGCTTTTTATAAACCAATTTCATCAACAAAGCAAACAACACACATGCAAAAAAAAAACTAAACTTTTTATTCAGCTCCCGGAGTAAAAAAAAAAAAAGGTACATCTTCCACTGTGTTTATTAATTCCATTACAAATAGGCAAGAACAAAAAAAATAAAAATAAAACGCACAGCGGCTCAAAATATAGGTAAATGTTCTAAATGTACAGATTGGAAACTTTTGCAATTACACACACAGTCAAAAAAAGGGAGTAGCGTAAGAAAGCACAATATTAATTTAAATGAAAAAATAAAGCCAAGCTTTGTAGTTGGCCAGATTTCCCCAGGGGCAGGAGAGTCAATGCTTATCAGAGTTTCTCAGAAGAGACAATTTTGATTAATATCAGGACCATCTGACTCAGTCTATTAAACCCCGAAGGAAAGTCTTCAGATAGAAAAGATAGGTCTTTGATTAATAATTCTCCATATTGTTATTCAAGGCATTTGCAAACCGTATGGCACATCTCCCCCACTGCAAATGCCGGCACGCTGGGAAGGCAATGAGCCCCTGGTCTTTACGAGAGGCCTGGCAGCCCCTGATCAGCTATAAGCTTATGGAACCTTCCAGAGGGGAGAGGGGGGGGGGGGGGGGTACGAGGATGTGGGTGGGCATCCAATTTCTCAGCAGCAGCCAATTAATTCCGTGGTTACTAATTAAGTCCTGTTTAAATGTAATTAAGCTTTCTTGTAAATTAACACACGACAAGAAAAATCTCAGGAAGGCAAGCATTAGAGCTTTAATTAGATAAACATATTTACAATAGTTGCAGATGACGGTTCAAATGTCATGTTACAAGTGCGTTCCTAAGTGGTGTCTGCAGTTGCAATATGTATAGAAACAAGTGACTGAGAAATCCCATGAGCTGCATGGGACCGTGGCTCGTGTCTGTCATACTGAAGAAAGAAATGCCCTAATCATTGCAGCAGGGCGTCTATTTAAAAAAAAATATTGTGCGATATAGTTAGATTTGTTCACCTGGAAATACAGATAGAAATGTTAATAGGGTTTTAGATATGAGCTGATGCAGCTTAGGGATGTCTCCACCATAATTATAAATCTATTTGTTGTTTTATATTCTCCGGATCCGTTCTTGGGAGCAATTCGTTCTGGTGTCCATACATTAGACTCCTTGAGCGGCAAGTTTCCTTATATTCATGATAAGACGCCTGGAGTAATCTTTGTAGTCTACTGGTTTCACATCCATTGCTGTTCCCTTGATGCGGGATTCATCCTATAGTAGGGGCAGAGAAAGACAGACGATCACTTGTTAGGAACCGAAAGTTATGTGTTATGGGTCTTTGTGATCAAAGCATTTGACTGGATGGCTATCGATGTGCCAACCTGATTTTTTAATACATGTGCAGAAAACAACTGTTAACATTGAATATTGCAACTGTAATTGATTCAATCACTTTGGACGCCTACAGGATACAGTTGAGCAAAATAACGCTTTACAACGAGCCGTGGTCTTTTGTGCTTTCCAGAAGCCACGTGTTACAATGCAATTCAGTCACCGCTGCAGCGGACAGGAAACCTCTAATAGCAGAGAATCCTCTTTAAAAGCAACAACGAAATACATTAAAAAGTTATCACCAGAACACAATACTCTGTGCACCAAATATCTTCCAAACAAACATCTATTCACTAAATAACCTGTCTGTACGTCTATTATCCTAGATCCTGCCGCTTTCTCACATTGTCAAGTATGTGTCACTGGTCTTATTCCAGATATATCCTCAATCATCTTGTCAACTACCCAAAAAAATGGTTGTTATCAGAGTACCCGTTCGCAAAAGTCATCTGACGAAGCAATTATACAATAATCATTCTGAAACTCTTCGATCGATAGCACTTGATGCACAAACACATAAAGCCATCCCCATCCAGCCCTTTAATAGGATTAAGTGAGCCAGAGCTGTCTGACTTAATCCTATGCTAATCCCCTACTGTATTTTTCTATGTATTGTATTGCAGCTGAGAATAGGCCTTGGTGAGCCATGGCTCACCATGGCTATCCAGAGATGGCTAGATGAGGATGGCTCCATCTGTAAGTGCAGCTACTAATTGGAAGCAACGCTCTGCAATATATATACACCATGATTCTAAATGGGAAACAGCAGTGAGCAAGAATTGTAAGCCTGGTGCCAATCTAGACATGGGTAAGGCACATGCACCAGTTCTTCTAATGATTGCAGGACATGCAATGATCACATACCTGCACAGAAAAGCGCTATAAAGGGAGAGAATAATGATGCTACATGAAAAGGGACTAGCACAACAGTACAGGATGGCATCAAGCTGTGCACCAGGTATAAGCAGCATACATTATAAAGATTCATGTCAATCTAAAATTAGTCTTTAAATGGGTCAGATGTTAATAGGGTACTTAGTCTTCAATTGCTCTTCAGGTTGCCAGATTGCTCTTTTAACGTTATATTCATAGAGAAAAATATTCAATAATCAGCTTCGGAGATTAGCAAACCAAATTAATTTGGGAGTTAAATACACACACATGCCAAAAACAAAGAAAACAATTGAACGTCACATAAAAACCAGCAAAAAGCCCAGATTATTGGTATTTAATGTGCAGTTGAGAGCCAATTTGTTTCCAAAGACTTAACAAGAGAGCAGTGGGAGCCACATAACTAGTAGGCATGTTATAAAATAATGTCTTTTGTGTCAGCACTTGGGAGGTGTACGGGCGCTGTTTGACTAGGTATAATTGATGTATCACACGGACCCATTTTGTTACATTACAGTGTTTTGAGAGTCGCATGTCTCATTTTGTAATGTAATCCTATACAGGGTACAAATTACTTAACATAAACCTTCAATAACGGTGAACATGTAAATTAAAAGCAGTGGGCAAGATTTCCGAGGTCTCCTAAGGCCACGGAACATTTAAATAGCTCTAGCTAGCTGTAGCGATGATGTATCTAATCGCAGTGGGTTAATGTGTTGGCAGATAGATGGCACAGCTTTTTTTCCCAGTTGCGCATGTGTAGTGAACCACTGCGCCACAGTTTCTTCATTCCTGGAAAGTTGTTTTTTGTTTTGTCAGATGCATGATTTTTTTTGTTTGTTTCTAATTTCTTTTGTAAATTTCTACACACAAACACATACATACACACAGATGTTATCCAGTGGTGAAATTAATGCGGTTGTCAGTGAATGTCCCAGACAGTGGTGTCACACTGTGGGGATATGTTAAAGGATAGAGATGGTGATAAATGTCCGAATAGTCAGGTACCCAGATGATCAGTGGCAGCCTAAGGGTACAGGTGGTAGGGGAAGTGGTACCTTGGAAGCCTGTTAAAGGGATGAGTGGGCGCTGCACATGGCTATCTCTAGCTTGACTGACATTCCACCCTACCCCCTCCAGACCGAGGGCTGCATCATAGGCCCGATAAAGTGAGGTCTGTGAGACGCCCATACCCCCTCCACAAGTCAAGGATCTTGTGCTGGCATCCCCTGCCACCAAACGCCTATACAGCATGACTGACAAGCTACGGCTGTATGGGGGATGGCAAAGGGGACCATTTTTTTTAACCTCATTCTATAGGCATCCGGAGACGGTCCAATGCAAATTTCCTGGCCACGAACACAACAGTAACTGCTGTCATTCTGAGTAAGCTTGGGCTTACGCAGATGGCTGCGACTTTTCTTCAGACACCTCCATTACACTGCCATAGTTTCACATTACTGCCACACAAACAGGACCCACCTCTATAGCAGGGAGACTATCCATGAAGCTGGAGTAGTGTTCAAAAAACAATTGATCCAGGAAGTGCTCAATTTTGCATTTTCATGGCTGCCAATTACATACCACTAATGCAGGTTGGACAATCAGTAGACTAAGAAGACACAAAAAGTAACAATAATAGTGAAGCGCCCTGATATTGGGATGAATTTAAATGTTATACATCATACCATCCAATAGTGTTGAATGTCCATGAATCTCCAAAGTCCAGTTGACATAAAAAGTAAAAATACAGAATGAAAGAAATTAGTCCCCCATTCAACTAGGCCAAATATTCAATTTCGGAACAAGTGTCCAAAAAGGGGATGTTTAAATTTCCTCTCGTCTAGCCAGGTGTTCTTTTTAGCTTTAAGGGTCACCGCGTGCTCTCCAAAAGACGTAGACTTACATCTGCTTACATAAATCAAATATGTGACAAAACCTATCAAGGTATCTTTTACTGTAAATACATGTCCATGTCACAGGGAAATCTCAAAGGAGTGCTCACATGTATGCTTACTTGAGTAAAGCAGGTGATCCTCTCATCAAGGTTTCTTTTACATCCAACAAGGTCAGAAATGAATCTCCCATCCAGTGGTGCAGAAAACCTTTTTATTTTACACAGCAACCACACTTACAAAAAAAAGGATTAAAAAGAATGTCCTCCTTTGCACCTTGTCTGTCTCTGGGAGAGTGTGTTATTGACCCGGGTTACCTCACCAGGGCCCTTATTCTGATCGGTGCGGATATTCCCGCATTCTTACGGAGCGGTCCGTACGCCACGGTGTTTTGCCGCGTGCGGCCATCGTCCGTAGAAACGCCCACGTGTCCTCCGCATTCGGACGGACTCACTCTTTAAGAACAGGGCGTGTTTACGGACGACATACAAACCATGCGTGTGCGGGAGAAACACTCCGATTCTGCACGGTATTACAGAGTATTCCAGAGTATGCTCGGGAATACCGCATCCGAACAGGAGCCAAGCGGTGCTACCGCCCGTAAGCGGAGTATTTACGCCAAACAACCCACTATGATGTATATTCTGCAATACATCACATGACCCACTTATTCAATTACCTATCCTCATAAAAAAATGCTTCTTTGGAATTGGAATCAATTAGATGCCAATATATCCTTACAAGCATGCCTAACACATGCATTGCACACATTAACCCTTACAGCAATTGAAGCAGCAATGGTTTCAATTAAAGCACTGACAAGCGGCCTATTAGTGAGTAATGAGTAAAGGAGTCGATTCTATTGGGTTCAGGTGTTAATGCTTGTAGTCATTAGGCGGTACGTTCGCCTACCGCATGAACGAGTGGTGTCCGCAAAGCAATAGTACACTTGTGGACACCGCACATTTCTGCCCTTTTTGGTCGCGTGCATTCGGAGTGCTATCCGAATGCACGCCCCCCAACATAAGTGTACTCCCCCGTGTCCGCCCATGTTTCCGCCCCGTTTTGCCCACTTTGAAACTACGCCCATGTGTCATTCCGCATGACGCCCATAATACGCCCATATTTCCCGACTGATTGCGGTGCACAGTTTTGTACGGGATTTGCCCGAACAGGTACGGAGTCAATGCGTGGCACATGCGCGTTGCGTTCTCCACGCATGCGCAGACGCCGTAAAGACGCGATCCGAAAGTATGCGGTAAAGTACGCGTCAATCAGAATAAGGGCCCAGATCTGGAACAAGGGCATCGGATAAGGGCAACTTTAAAATACAAACGGAGGTACCCCACCAACGCGTTTCGACCTGCTGGTCTTTTTCAAGGTGGTACCTCCAAACATACCCAGGTAGGTATATATACCTTCCTGGTTATCTCCTCCCTTTTCCCTCAATTAACCATAATGAAGCATAAAGAAGCATTGTACATTCAACAGGTTTAAAAAGCTCCTATGTCCTGAATGTAGCTACACATTCAGGACATAGGAGCTTTTTAAACCTGTTGAATGTACAATGCTTCTTTATGCTTCATTATGGTTAATTGAGGGAAAAGGGAGGAGATAACCAGGAAGGTATATATACCTACCTGGGTATGTTTGGAGGTACCACCTTGAAAAAGACCAGCAGGTCGAAACGCGTTGGTTGGGTACCTCAGTTTGTATTTTAAAGTTGCCCTTATCCGATGCCCTTGTTCCAGATCTGGTGAGGTAACCCGGGTCAATAACACACTCTCCCAGAGACAGACAAGGTGCAAAGGAGGACATTCTTTTTAATCCTTTTTTTTGTAAGTGTGGTTGCTGTGTAAAATAAAAAGGTTTTCTGCACCACTGGATGGGAGATTCATTTCTGACCTTGTTGGATGTAAAAGAAACCTTGATGAGAGGATCACCTGCTTTACTCAAGTAAGCATACATGTGAGCACTCCTTTGAGATTTCCCTGTGACATGGACATGTATTTACAGTAAAAGATACCTTGATAGGTTTTGTCACATATTTGATTTATGTAAGCAGATGTAAGTCTACGTCTTTTGGAGAGCACGCGGTGACCCTTAAAGCTAAAAAGAACACCTGGCTAGACGAGAGGAAATTTAAACATCCCCTTTTTGGACACTTGTTCCGAAATTGAATATTTGGCCTAGTTGAATGTGGGACTAATTTCTTTCATTCTGTATTTTTACTTTTTATGTCAACTGGACTTTGGAGATTCATGGACATTCAACACTATTGGATGGTATGATGTATAACATTTAAATTCATCCCAATATCAGGGCGCTTCACTATTATTGTTACTTTTTGTGTCTATATTGTATAACCTGGTGGGTAATATCAGGTTATAGTGTTAAGCTGACCTATTTTTGCGCCACAACGGTATAACCCTGTTTTACATAGTAGACTAAGAAGAGTTCACTTTGAACCCCTTTCTTCCCTCCCCTTCTGCTCCACTTGAGCAAGCAACTTTTAGCACTGTGCTGTGTCCACGACAAGAGAATACAGTTATGCTGTAAAATGGAGGATCAGAAATGCTCAGGAGCAGAGAATGCCGACAGTTTAGCAAGTCTGTTGCTGTGCGGACTATTGTAGTAAAGTGTCTGGCGGTAGGATTTTATAATTTTGTGGTTTCTTGAATTATATAAATGCTGTTTATGGGGATCTTTCCTTAGTGATCGGAAGCTCTGTATAAACTAGATAAATTTGCACTAAGTGATAAAAATGAATCTACAGTAGTAAGTGCACTGAGAAGTGATGCCATATAAGATGTGGTGAGGTCTCGAGCATGTGAGGGTGAGTACAGATATCAAGTTGTCATACAGATGTCAAGTGATCAATGGTCTGCACCATTTTTGATGTTGTTGCTTTTTAATGGAAGGAAATGGCAGATCATGCTTCCTGGGAGTGGCAAGGTCAGGGTCTCAGCCTTCTGATGGGAATTTACTGGCCTCTTGGAAGTAGTTACAGCGGCCAGTCGCCTTGACCTCATGGGACAATCAGCCGGACAATGGAGCCGTAAATGGTCCTAGGACGCAGCACTGGATCACACATTCATGCAAAGAGTCATCCCATACCAGATGCCCCCTGCTACATTACCACATCTGAACATTCAATCCAACCACATCTGAATCCGGCTTATCGCCTGACTGGCCCAATAATTATTTTGTTAGCCAGCCTAATGCGGGATACACACGGGGTGATTTAAGCCCCATTTTTAAGTGATTTGACAAGATAGTTTAGAAATGAAGCACGGATCACTGCATGTGTATGGCCCCTGGGGACGCCAATGCACGACCCTGTGAGCCGCTATCACCGGGCTAGATATTTCAAGCATGCTTTAAATATCTAGTCATCACCCTTGTTCGATCTTCATTTATAACACGGTAGTGACAGATCGCTCAGCACACATCGTGTGTGATGAGCGATCTGTACTTCACTAGATCACTCAGCGCAAAGCTCCTGTTGCCCTGTGTGTACAGGGCATAATGGTGTCTACACATGGGACGAAATCAGCCCCTTTTCTAAGAGATCTTAGAATCACTTAGAAAAGGGGCACTGAATGCAGCGTTGGCGATGCGCTGGTTTTCCCTATATTGAGGGGGTTTGCCTATTCTAAAAATAGGCAAATCCCCACTCAGCATGAACACCCAGCACACCGCTCAGCCAAAAGCCGGCTCGCCCCGTGTGTACACGGCTTAAGCTTCTGGCAAGACCAATATCTATGAGCTGCTACCAGGTACAACCTATGCTACAATTCTTACAGCATAATACAGTGTAGCCCAGGCATTTTCTCTTTGCAAACATACGAGTATCATACTTAGCCACTTTAAAGCCCTATATTCAAGCATGCATCTTATGGCAACTAACACATGTGGAGTTGTAAACACCCAAAAAGACAATAAGTATCTTTTAAGGGTGCACTGAGGACCAAATAATTTTAAACCTAAAAATTAACTTTTATTGTTATTCTTCTAAAAAGGTCTCATATAAATAGAAGACCCGATATCCTTGATGTGGTGAAATATTAAAAGATAGATTTGTGAATAAAGAAATGAAAATATGTCTTTTTTGGGTGTTTATGTCTGTATTTAAGTAGTGGGTAGCACCCACTGACCTATTTTGGGGAAGATTAATTTTCTCCCATATATAGGAAAACCTTCTTGGGGGAAGAGGATCAACATTGAAATAATACTGGTGCGGGAATTATTTTCTGCGTGTCCTAACATGTGGAGTTGTAACTGGCGTTTGCTGGATTTGGACCAGACTACAGCCCACATTCTAACCTCAAAAACAAATTCTCAAGCACCGCTCCCATGTATGCTATACTCTATCCTACTTCAACTTCACCTAGTAATTCTCCCCATTGCCACATACGTTCTGGTATTTCATCACTGTACATTACGCTTCAACAAAGTAATTGCCTATTATACCCATGTACCCTATTTAGTACACCCCAAATGGTGGCACTGGCTGGTTCCTTCCTGCGTATGCTGAAAAATCCATAGAATTTACAGATGTAGCTCCTCTTTCCTTTGCAGAGGCTGGCGATGGAAGCCCCCGCCAGCCGGTGGCTACCACCAGGGACTCACGCGCCCTGTGGCAACAGAGCCTGCCGGGGGCCCCCCGCCGCCACCTCCCCTGGTCCCCCTTGTCGCCCCACCCCAAACTGGAAAGACGACATGCGCTACACCTGTATGCAGTTTCTATATTTCCTGGAAAAAAAAGAAAGAAGCTAAACCTTTGTATTATGTCGGTTTCTGTAAAGCACATTAGTCCATTTGCAGAAGAAAACTATATAAAAAAAAAAAAACTATTCTTATACCGTCATTTATAGTCTACCTTTTTCCTGCTAACTGCACATATAGAACGATTAACATAGGAGACTGAAAATAAAATCTAAAAGATGCTTGCATTACATGGTTATTAAATTGCCAGAATTTACAAGAAAAGTTCTTTAGCGGAGCAAAGCCAAAAATGTAGTCATTGCTATGTAGACAAGCCAAGAGTGGTAGCTCATATGATGTCACCTAATGAATTTGTATCATAAACTAATAGGAGTAGGTGGTACTTCTGATTAAAGCAATTAAAATAAATCTTGGAAGCTGCGGAGATAAAAACAACTGGGTAAAATTGACACACACATTTGTAACTTGCAGCAATCTGGAACATTACACTCAGCCCACACATGTACCAGAAATGTAGAGCTGGAACAGTGTGCCAATTGCTAGGTGCCCTTTCCTGGAAATTTGTTGTTGGCTTAACCACTTCAATACACAGAGACAAAACTTATATACATTGCCACTCGTAAAGGCCAGTGCTTGTGTTTGGTATGGGAAGGTTATTTTTATTTTTAAACACATTTGGGAATGGCCTTTTATAATTAGAGAGAAGCATAAGGCAGAGGTTTTCAAGGCACCCTAATAGTCCAGGTTTAAAGTATATTTATGCTTGGCCACAGGCGATTTTTTTTATAACTTAACCATCTGTGCTGACCCATGGATATCTTTAAAACCTGAAGTGTTAAGCTGGGTACGTGAAACTTGTCCAGCGTGAACGCACCATGTTGCTGATGAGTGCTCCCAGGTGTAGTCCGCAACACCCATGGTCTTCTTTACATGCAGGGCGAAGTAGGACATCACTAGCGAGGACAGCAAGCGTGTATGCCTGCTCCTTAGGTCCCGTTATCCATAAACTGGCTGGGCACACACGTTGTCTAGTGTACCCAGCCATAAAAATAGGGTTCCTTGAGTACCAATGGGGAGTGTAACATTCTGCCTTTATTTTGCAGGATATGCTTTATCCATTTAATGCAGGTTAATGTAAGGGCAGAATATTTACTGGAAACTCCTGCACATAGGAGCAAAATTGGTAACTGTGCACCCCAGTGACCCTTCATCCACCTTCCCCGAGTTTGCCTCCAGGTGCTTGCTAATGTAAAATTAGCAATGGATGTATTTAAAAATATGGAAACAAATGCAATATATCAGTCAAGGTACATGACCGGATACAATTTCTGAGTGGATTGTTACAAGGTCATCGTCACAAAGCATTATCAGGTGGTACAGTAACAAGTGCTCTAAGTAATGGAAATGAGCGTTTATTAACGGACTAACCGAGCATCAGAATTACATAGTCAACGAGTTTCATTGAATTTATAAGCTCTAGGTCAGTGGTACTCAACATCGCTCCTCAAGGACCCCCAACAGTACACATTTTCCAGGTCTCCACACAGATTCACAAGTGAAATCATTCGCTCCACCTGTGGATCTTTTAAAATGTGTCAGTAAACCTGTGCACTTGCAGGGTGACCCAGAAAATAAAGTGTTGGGGGTGCTTGAGGACAAAGTTTGAGAACCACAGCTCTAGCGTAATAGAATACTAGCATAAATGACAATGTAGATATTTTTTAACTGGTTTTAAGTAAAAATTGCATCTTTAATTTAATACATTTTCGTTTTACCAGCCGTATGATTAACATCTGTTTGACAACCACAGAATGATTGTTTTTAGTTTATCACTGTATTTTTTGGAGTTCAAAGTGTTCCTGTTAACCGTTGGATATTACCATCTTAATAGAAATAATATAATGCATCTTACCAACTTATAAGGAACAAGCGCATGGACTGGATACAGTCTTGTGACTGTTCAGCTCACAAAGGGGGGTATTCAATGTCAGGGGTACGGCTGTCGAGCAAGCTCAACAGCCGTGCCCCTGTCCCGTTCTCGCTTTGCTCGACTTGAGCTCATCGGTCGGGATTCAATGTCCCGGCCGCAGAGTTGAGGGCGGAAATAGACGAGCTCCGCCGGGAGCTCGCCTATTTCTGGCTTTTCTCGGCAGAACGAGCCCGACAGCTTATGCTGTCAGGCTCGTTCTGCCGAGAATCCCTGTTCAATGGCTGCGGGAGCACGACAATCATTGAATAGTCTCGTTCTGCCGAGAATCCCTGTTCAATGGCTGCGGGAGCACGACAATCATTGAATACCCTCCAAGGTGTTAAATGTAGTTTAAAAAAAAAAAAAGAAGAGATTTCATACAGGCTATGAGAGAAATTAATAGAGCAGGCAGTGTTAAAATATCAAAATATAATTTGTTAGAACAAAGAATCAATTAAAAAGGTCTGAGTTGGCAGTACGAGTTTCCTATATTTCAGAGCGCAGTATCTTGTAATACTGTAGGTGTCACCATACTAGAGAGGTTTACTTGCAGACAAAAAACTCCCCCTGCAGTTAAGGAAGAAGTACTGCATGCCAGCCGCTAGTATTTTATATATAAAAAATTGACACAGAAAAGTTTTTACATTATCACCATTTCAGAAAATGTCTCCAAAAGTTATTTTAAAGCAAAATGGACATATGAACTGTAAATGTTTTGCGATTAATTGAAAAGATAAGTTCATGTTAGGATGGTGGTAGTGGAAGGAAAATAAAGTTGGGTACTTACGTTGTAAGTCTCCATCTTGACCCGAACTCTAAAAGTGTAAGATCGGAAGTTGGCATTCTGAAAAATCTCCTCAAACGCTTGTTCATTCTGCGACAAGAACACAGCAATTTATTTATTTATTAACATTTTCTTATATAGCGCATACCTACTCCGCAGCGCTTTACAGAGAATATTTGAACATTCAGATCAATCCCTGCCCCCAGTGGAGCTAACAATCTATATTCCCTACCACATGTACACGAACAAAGACATTCTAGGGTTAATTTGTTGGGAGACACTTAACCTACCAGTATATTTTTGTATTTTGGGAGGAAACCGGAGTACCCGGAGTAAACCCACGCAAGTACGGGGACAATATACAAACTCTGCACAGTTAGAGCCATGGTGGGAATAGACCCCATGACCTCAGCACTGTGAGGCAGTAATGCTAACCATTAAACCAAGTAATGCTCAGGAAAAACCACAGAACAGCTCTCAGAAAAGGCTCCCCCTTTCCAGGGATGGTTTGTACCTACACATATGCTAGCAGTCGATCATCAGAAAATGCCCTATTCTATTGTCTCAGTGGGGGATTATTCAACTATGGGGTGGCCATAGTGGTTTATTTTAAATAAAAGCAGCAGAAAACATTTTTACCTTCTGTCTACATGGGGTGAGAGATGGCATTGATATATAATGGAAATATAAAAAAATAGGAATTTAATACCTACCGGTAATTCCTTTTCACGTAGTCCTTATGGGATACTGGGAATGGTCTCAAGACATTGGGTATTAGAGGGTATCCGCAGGAGACAGGCACATCTATAACTTTGAAGCTGGGTGTGCTGGCTCCTCCCCTCTGATTCCCCACCCAGGAACCAGTTAATGAAAAACTGTGCCCGAAGGAGAATGTACATATGAGAGGAATAACTTGTGTCACCTATGTAAACATAAGTGTGAATAGTGTGGTGAGATTTATGCCAGCACACCCGCATTCATACAAAAATAAAAAACAACTATAATACCACCAACTGGATGGATTTTCTTTAACAAGGTCACTGAACTAGACCTTAGAACCAGAAGACCATAGGTTAACTTCTGAACTTTATAAGCAGAATAAAGCTGCAGCCAGACCCCCGCACAGGGCGGGCGCCCAGTATCCCATAAGGACTACGTGAAAAGGAATTACCGGTAGGTATTAAATTCCTATTTTCACTAACGTCCTTGATGGGATACTGGGAATGGTCTCAAGACATTGGGGATGTCCCAAAGCTTCCAGAACGGGAGGGTACGTGCGGAGACTGCTGCAGTACTGCCTGCCCAAACTGGGTATCTTCTTTGGCTAAGGCATCAAACTTGTAAAATTTTACAAAGGTGTGTTGCCCTGACCATGTAGCAGCTCTACAGAGCTGCAGAGCTGACACACCCCGAGCAGCCGCCCAGGATGCGCCCACCGATCTGGTGGAATGAGCCTTTAAAACCGGAGGTGTCGGCATGCCTGCCGTCACATAGGCTTGTTGGATTGTGGTCCTAATCCATCTAGCAATGGATTGCTTAGATGCAGGGTGTCCTTTCTTTTGTGCGTCATACAGAATGAATAGACAATCTGTCTTCCTGATTCTTGATGTCCTCTGGACATACACACGCAAGACACGCACAACATCCAGGGATACTGGAATATCCGGTGAACTAGATGCAGACGGGACTACAATTGGCTGATTAAGGTGAAAGGAAGAGATCACCTTAGGAAGAAATCGCGGGTTAGTTCTCAACTCCGCTCTGTCTGAGTGAAAAATTAGATAGGGGCTCTTACAGGAGAGAGCTCCCAATTCGGACACTCTTCTAGCCGAGGCTAGGGCCAAAAGGACTACCGCCTTCCAGGTGATATACCGCAATTCTATAGACTCCAACGGTTCAAACCAGGAGGATTGAAGAAAATTAAGAACAACATCCAAACTCCAAGGAGGTGTAGGAGGTACAAAGGGAGGCTGGATGTGAAGCACTCCCTGAAGGAATGTTTGTACTTCCGGGATGGTAGCCAATTTCTTTTGGAAGAATATGGACAGGGCCGAGATCTGGACTTTTAGTGAGCCCAGATGGAGACCCAAATCCAATCCCGCTTGTAAGAAACACAATAACCTGTTTAGGTTAAACTTCGCTGGGGGGACCTTCAGCTCCTCGCACCAACCCACGTACTTCCTCCAGATCTTGTAGTAGTGGGTGTTTGTTACCGGCTTTCTGGCCTGAATCATCGTGGTGATAACTGATGAATGCAGACCCTTCTGAGCTAAGATTTTCCGCTCAGCCTCCACGCCGACAAACGTAGCCGCCCTAAATCTTGGAAGACGCAAGGGCCTTGTGTAAGTAGATCTCTCCTTAGAGGTAGGGGCCAAGGATCCTCGATCAGCAGGCTCTGTAGATCCGAGAACCAAGCCCTTCTTGGCCAGTCCGGAGCCACCAGAATGGCTTCCACTCCCTGACTTCGAACCCTTTTTAGAACTCTTGTCAGAAGCGGTATGGGTGGAAACAGATACACCAAGGGAAACACCCATGGAATTGTCAGGGCGTCTATTGCCACTGCGCAGGGATCCCTGGTCCTTGTGCAATACATGGGGACCTTGTGGTTTAACCGGGATGCCATCAGATCTATCGAAGGCTGGCCCCAACGGTCCACAATTGCTGCAAACACCTGTGAATTCAGGCTCCATTCCCCGGGGTGGAGGGCGTGACGACTTAGGAAGTCCGCCTCCCAATTGTCCACACCCGGGATAAAGATGGCCGACAGAGCCACCACGTACGTTTCCGCCCAGGTCAGGATCTTGGAAGCTTCTTTCATGCAAGTCCTGCTTTTTGTGCCTCCCTGGCGATTTATGTAGGCCACAGTCGTGGCATTGTCGGACTGTATCTGGAGCGCCCGACCTTGGAGGAGATCCTGGGCTTGTAACACTGCATAGTATACAGCTCTCAGCTCCAGGATATTGATGTGGAGTCTCGCTTCCCACCGAGTCCACTGACCTTGAAAGGTTCTGTCCATGGTCACAGCACCCCATCCCTGCAGGCTCGCATCTGTCGTGAGTCGCACCCAATCCTGGATGCCAAATCTCCGACCTGCAAGCAGGTTCGACTCCTGAGTCCACCATAGAAGGGACTGCCGGGACTGATGCGACAGAGAAATCCTCTTGTACATCAGGAGATGAGAGCCCGACCATTTTGCCAACAGATCCAGTTGGAACACCCTGGTGTGAAAACGTCCGAACTGAATGGCCTCGAATGTGGCCACCATCCTGCCCAATAACTGGATGCATTGGTGAACCGACACCTGAGGCTTTGCCAAAATCACCATCACTAGGGATTGTATGGCTTCCATCTTCTCCCGAGGGAGGAAAATCCTTTTCAACTCTGTATCCAGGAACATTCCTAGAAAGAGGATACGACGCGATGGCGTCAGGGAGGACTTGGGGATATTAAGGATCCACCCATGCTCGGATAAAATCTGCCTGGTCTTTGCTATATCCTGCAGCAGGACCTGTTCCGACCTTGCTTTGATCAGCAAGTCGTCCAGGTAAGGGATAATGTTGACACCCGACCTCCTGAGCAGTACCATCATCTCTGCCATCACCTTCGTGAACACACGCGGCGCTGATGACAGGCCGAATGGCAGCGCTCTGAATTGAAAGTGCAGATCTTTCAGCGCAAACCTCAGGAAAGCCTGATGTGGACCCCAAATCGGAATGTGGAGGTAGGCGTCCTTTACATCCAGCGATGCTAAGAACTCTCCCTCCTCCAGGGTTGCTATTACTGCCCGGAGGGACTCCATCTTGAATTTGTAAACCCTTAAAAAAGGGTTTAGTGACTTTAAATTTAAAATGGGGCGCACCGAGCCGTCCGGCTTCGGCACGAGGAACAGATTGGAGTAGTAACCCCTTCCTTGTTCCTGCAATGGGACAGGTGTGATAACCTGTGACGTCAGCAGGCGTTGTATTGCCTGCTGCAGGTTCACTCGGTCTGCTTGTAGAGCCGGCAGACCTGATTTGAAGAACCTGTGAGGGGGAGGCTTTTCGAATTCCAACCTGTAGCCGTTGGTAATAAGATCTCTCACCCAGGAATCCAGGTGAGAGACTGACCATACTTGGCTGAAAGCTGACAGGCGACCCCCCACCTCGCAAGTGACTCCAGGGTCGGAACCCGAGTCATGCTGCCGGCTTAGAGGCGGAGGCATTAGCGGCACGATCCTGAGATCCTGTGCTGGCGGGCTTCCTGAACCTGCCACGGCCCCCTCTGGTGGCCGAGCTGGAGCCTCTCGCCCTCTGCCTGGGCCTGGAAGGCCGAAAGGACTGAGAAGCCTGAAAGGACTGGGACGTATGGCCCTGAAAGGGACGTTTAGCGTGAGTGGAAGCCGTCGGCAGAAAAGTCGACTTGCCGGCTGTAGCCTTGGATATAAGGTCGTCAAGTTCGCTACCAAATAACTTTTCTCCCTTAAAAGGCAAACTTTCCACGCTACGTTTGGACTCTGGATCAGCTACCCACTGTCTTAACCAGAGGGCCCTGCGGCCTGAAACCGCCATTGCGGAAGAGCGAGCATTTATAGCTCCAAGCTCCTTCTGCGTGTCACACAGGATCTTTGCAGTATCCTGGATATGGCGAAGTCTCTCTCCGACCTGCGCCATTGACATATCGGCCAGCATGCCTTCCTGGATTTGAGACGCCCATGTATAAATGGACTTAGCCATCCAACAACTGGCGAGGACAGGTCTCTGAGACGCCCCACTCGCAGTGTACATGGACTTAAGGGTAGTATCCAGTTTTTTGTCTGTACTATCCTTGAGTGTTGCTGCCCCTGGGACGGGGAGAACCACCTTCTTGGACAGTCTGGACACTGATGCATCCACAACCGGAGGCTCTTCCCACACCGCTCTAGTGGCGGGATCAAAGGGAAAATTGGACTTAAACCTTTTAGACAGTTGGAAACGCTTTTCAGGTTGTTTCCAAGCCTCCTTAAACGTCTCATCAAGGTCAACTTGTTCAGGATAAACAATTTGCTGTTTCCTTTGGGACCCAAAGAACGGGTCACCTTCCTGCATGTCTGCTAAAGGAAGGTCTAACACTTCTCTTATTGCTGTAATAAGAGGTTCTGGGCCTCTAAGAGATGACTGTGAATCAGGGATCAGAGCCCCGTCGTCCACATTATCATCTGTGTCGTCACCCGCCTGCAGATCATCATCTGAATCAGGCAACATGGCGGTCGCAGCACGCTTCCGTGACTGGCCCGTGGTGGTGCTTATATTATCCACCCGTGCGGCTAAAACTGTTAAGTCCTGCTGCACCTGTTTGGTCTGCATTGTATTTGCAGCCAATTGTGTTGACACTGCCTGCAGCATGGTTTTAATGCCTGCCGCCCATTCAGGCTCCTGTGAGTCTGATTGAGGAGTAATCTGGGATGAACCCCCTGTCCCACTCGTTTGAGTGGACATGCATTCCTCACAAGTAATCTGTGAGGTGGATTTAGGCACAAACTTGTTGCTGCAAATGAGACAGGTTAACTTCCTCACCATGTTGAAGGAATAAGTAACCTTTCTTCCACAAACACACCACAATCACAATGAAATAAATATATATATATATTCAGTGTGCAGTGTATAGCAGCTATATATGTGTGAGCTCTATCACTGGAAGTGTGTAGCTTAACAAGCACGTGGGGGAGCGCTCAGATTACACTGAGGAGACCAGCACACCCTGTACAACCTTAACTCCTATTTAGGAGTTGGTAACACGCATAAACCCAGAACAGTGTGATCATTAAGCGATCTTAGCGCTAAATACACTTGCTGTTTTCTGCAGATTTCCTCTGTCCAACACCTCACCGCTGAGGAGTGTATCTGGAGACAGTAATGGCGCCCAGGGAGAAGCAGGAAGTAGTGTATGCGCGCTCAGAGCTCTGGCCTCGCTCCGCTGAAGCCCCGCCCCCCTGTGATGGCGCAGGGGCTTCACTGATCTTTATACTGGCGCTGGCTGTCAGTTTTAATGGCGCCCTCACACTGAACAGCGTTTTATAGTGGGATCTGCCCTGGTAGCCCAGGGACTGTCACCCGCAGCCAGTTTGTGACAGGGGGTCTGCGCAGCCCCTGTGCAGGGTACCGCGTCTGCCGCCGCCGCCATCTTGCCGCACAATGAGCCGGGGTACCCCACTGTGGGGACCCTGGTTTCTACTCACCACAGACGTCTTCGGACTGTGTCAGGAGTGTGCGGCATGCTGGGGGTGAGTATCACTGCAGCGCAATGCCCGTGAGTACAAACACCCTCTCAGGACAGTGGTCCTGCAGCAGGGACAGCTCGGTACCTTAAGAGGCCTGCAGCTGAACCCTCCTCAACTGACTCCCTCGAAGCAGGGATACTGTGAAGTCCAACACAGTAACCCCAAAATAATAAAAGAAAATAAACTGAAGACAAACTCTCTGGAGCTCCAGCAGTGTGCATCCTCTCCTGAGGGCACATTTTTCTAAACTGGTTCCTGGGTGGGGAATCAGAGGGGAGGAGCCAGCACACCCAGCTTCAAAGTTATAGATGTGCCTGTCTCCTGCGGATACCCTCTAATACCCAATGTCTTGAGACCATTCCCAGTATCCCATCAAGGACGTTAGTGAAAATATAAAAAATTGAGGGACAAAGATAAATAGGCCACTTGCAGTGAAACAGCACTCAACCGTTCTACATGAGCAAGCTGTGGAGTTTTGCATATTGTTATTGATATAGTAAAGACAAAGGCTCAATCAAAATAGAACGTTGGTGAGAAACCTACAGGCAGGGTGAAAATGGAAGGACTGTACTACACCTTTTCTTTTAGTTCTCCAAGATATGCTGCATTCTGCCCAAGAATGGCTTCCGCGGACTCCTGGAAACACGTGATCCACTGATTCTCTCCATAATCAGCAATGTTGGCCTGAAAGAGTCCACCCAAAAAGCTGACATGAGAACCTTTAGTCATTTTAACAAAAAAAAAAAAAAAAAATAAGTTTAACCGTCACAAATTTGAATGCCATTATTGGATGTAGTATTTCCTTGGCAACCGTTTTACACATACCTATTTTTAAAATCACACAAACATAGCTCCTAGTAGGGAACATTTCTGATGAGATAATTATGCACAGATTTGTAATCTGCAATCTGATGTAAAAACCAGTTTCATAACATGCATTCCTGTAAACATTACAAAGTGACAAATGCTAGCGAGCAGAACCTAGAAAGGGGGGCGGGGGGGGGAAGAATAAGAAAAATAATCTTTTTATCCCCAAAAAGTAAAACCGAGCCTTCTCCATCACGCGGTGGAACGGCAACCTGCATGACACGGATTTTTAAATATAGCTACTGACATCAGTGAGTGATGAGAGATCTAAAGCATCTTTTCTGAGATTCCAAATCAGGTTAGCGGAAATGGGGTCCTTAAGCATTACTAAAGGCTCTAAAGCAGGGCAAGGAGAACCTTAGTCTTTAGTTCACCAGCAGCCTCTTATTTATACGTTCTAACACATCCTACAGCCATCTTAGACTTGGTATTTAGACCCGCATTGCACAGCTTGATTGCAAGTCGCCACAGCTGCCGAATGTTGATGAATATAATGAGCCTGGGAGAAGAAAGAACTGCGCTCTCCTTACCGGGTCTGGGCCAACAAGCACTTGTATGAAAGTGGCAGGGCCGCATGTGGAGAGCTGGCAGCCTTCTATGCATGAACTAATATCCTCACACTCAGACAGACATTCATCTCATAGGCAGAAATAAGCAGTCTCTTCGGAGCAGGTACCGCAAATGTAGGTGGTGCAGGGTATAGCTCCTGTGCTTCAGCTCAAAATGCATTTTCTTCAAGACAACGATATCAGCAAAAACAGCAAATTGTCAAGAGTTTTGCAACCAAAATAAACAGCTTAGAAATTCTAGTGCTCGTGCATCAAACAAGCAGTTTGATGACTGAGCCACACAAAGGAGACACAGAATGGACATCTGCACTTACAATGCAGATTCATTTTTGTGGTCTTTCCACAAGTACAGAGATCTCAAAGAGAAAAAATACTTGGCAAGAGATTTGAGCTCTATATCTAAGATTTTGGATCAATGACAGACAGAGGGAGTAAGCCGTATTTAGACAGAACCGTTCAGCGGTTACTTTGCGCTGGAATGAGAACGGAATTTCAGTTAACTGCAAGTCTAACAGCAGTTATGGAGAATACACAAGCATGCAACACATGTTAGCAATGCTACAGAGGGTTCTTCAATACAAACATTAGAACAATACTTTAAATACAAGCAATCTTCACACGTACTCTTATCTGTACTAAAAATATTTTAATAAGGCTAACATGGAAATAAAATGAATACCCTTGGATGTGGCATCGCACCAGGCTGGCATATTTGGCGAGGCATATAAAACTTGTAGCAAGCTAAAAGGTAGAAGCTAAGACACAAGAGGGTCCAAGTCAGGCAGTACATAGCTTAACCACTAGGAAGCCAGTGTTCCGCTTATACATTCGCAGTGGATGGAGACAGCACTGTAGTATATCAAGCTCCAACTGGTGTCCTATGCTGAAGGACAGTCGCAGAAAACCATATTTCCAATACACTCAAGTACAAGACCCTGGATAATAAAAGGGTAGAACAAGGGAATATGGGGCAGTCTTAATATAAAGAAATATTTCATCTATGATGTGCGTGTCCTAGTTTTTAGCAGTTTGAAATAAGAAGGCCAATTTTCATTGAACCTCCTGGTCTTTTAAGCAGACTGGGAGTCACTGGACAATGGGACAGCAGGAGCAGGCATTTCAGTATTTAAGTATAGTTTTAAAACTTAAGCTCCTCCCCCCTGCACCTCCAGCATGTCTTCAAAGCAGGAGCAGCAGTAACCCAGTAAAACTGTAAAAACAATAAAACAAACAAGTAGGGAAAAAGACCAAAGAAAGAACCATAACCACACAACTGACCGTGAAGTAGGGAATGTAGTATCAACCACTCTGCTTGAGAGAAAAGGATTTATTGGTAAGTGACCAAAAAAACTTCCTGGCTTAAGTGGAAAGGCAAATGAGCTTCCAGCTGGAACCATACAGAGAGCTCTACCATCATGGAATACGAGTAATAGCTTCTTGCAAGACAAAGCTGAGGCATAACAAAGACCAGCTTGCAAGTAACAAGCCGGAGATCCGCTGAATATAAAAAAGCTCAAATAGAGGCTACTTAAGATCCTGTAGACTAGATTTAGATTCCATGGTTCAAATCGGTGGTTGAATACACACAATGCCTGTAAAACTGTTCATAACTCCTGTAGAATTGCCAACTACTGCTGGAAATTAATGGACCTCTAAAACCTCTTGAAGGACAAGAAATGAGTATGGTGAAACCTGGAGGTATAGATACATTCTCCCACAAAATGTAGATTTTTTTCATACCCTGTGGTAATGACGTCAGGAAACCGTTTCCAATCCTGCATCATAGTAAAGACTACCGAGCGAGAAAAAGGCTTTAGCCTCGAAAAAGTAAAAGTAAGGTCCTCGTGCATAAATGGACTTTGTTGCAGTTGGTCTGGATATAGTAGAAAATGCCACTCCAGACCTACGCACATTTTAAAAAGTGTCGGCATACCACAACCTGCACGGCCCGTCTTGGATAACTAGGAATATAGGCAACAGTGGGGTAATAGGAAATAAATGCGCTAGATCAGGGGTCTTCAACCTTTAAGACAGCGTGGGCCACCTAAAAAATTCCAGTGAAGCCCGAGGGCCACTAAAATCACCTACGGAATTTCGGACAGCCCCATAGAATCACAGCTCCCCTATAACGTCAGCACAGTCCTTCATAGATAGTTGGCACAGCCGCCCATACTCAGCACATAACCCCACACACACACACACACACCCTAATAGTTATCAGCAGCCAATTTGGGTTCCAGTGCAAACAGTAAAATATGTGCCCCCCCCCCCCCCCATATATAATTTGATATTTTGCCAGGTCCCCTGCTCCCGCCAGATGTACCTCCTCATCCTGCAGCTTTGACGGGTCACCTGCTTCCACCATCCATGCCTCCTCCTGCAGTTTCGCCGGGTCCCCTCCGCCAGCTGTGCCTCCTCCTCCTGCAGTTCCAGTGCCGGGTCCCCTGCTCCCGCCAGCTGCGTCTCCTCCTCCCGCAGCTTCGCCGGGTCCCAACTCCCCAGCTCGTGACCAGACGTGCCTCCTCCTCCTTCAGCCGCGCTGGATTCACTCTTCTGCCCTGCCTGCAGCCAATGGAAATCGGGTAGGCGGCACCCAAGGGGACTCCATTACACTGCCTCCCTCGGCAGCATTTTCTTTTACGTAAAAAAAAAAAATCCTGTGCATGGCGGGCAGGGGGCCACTGAGATCAGCTCCGCGGGCCACTCGTGGCCCGCGGGCCATGGGTTGAAGACCCCTGCGCTAGATGAAAAAAAATACCATGCAACCAGCACTGCATCAAATGCAAAAACCAGCAAATCCCTGGAACTGTGAAGTTGTGTCAAGACACCATGAGATCCATCTGTGTTAGGCCCCATTACTAACTGTTGGAAAACCTCCTGATATAGATACCATTCCTCTGTGAGAAAATGTAGTTCTGCTGAGGAAGGCTGCTTTCGAGTTTTTCACTGATATGGTATGACCACCACTGAAAGTGTCAGAACAAAGAGCTCTTACCAGGAAAGGATTTGGACGGTCTCCACTATTGCTGCAGCGCACTTTGTGCATCCCTGATGACGTACACATGCCACAGTACTGTGCCACTCAATGTGAACTGGCTAGCCAGCATGGGCTCCCAAGAGAGACAGTGGGATGCTCAAGCACGTTTATTGAGATATAATATATAAGGATATAATGTCACAAGCACCCAACCTAGGATAATCATGTCACTTGCAAAGAACCTAAACTAATTGGCGCTACATGAAGAAGTGGTTTGGGTGCCCAAGCAGCTGACTGTACATTTCAGCTTGCCACCTCCTAAAGCTGTAAGCTGAAATGCTAGCACCTGTGAGTGCCCCAACGGGGCAAAAATTTAACTGCTCTGATGTGCTCCTGGTACAGAAGCCCACCGGTTACAACAATTGACATCTCCCCTATATGGTCCTGCAATTTCAGCTGTCAATTCTTTAGGGGTCCAGGATGATTTCCCCACTTTTATTTATACTCATCTCCCAGGTTATTTATTGTACAAAAGTCATGCAACCGCACCATGGGTAACAAAATATATATTTCTAATAATATGCGCACAGTGCTGCGATGTTCACAGGTTTTACTAAACTTTTACAAAGCTCCGCCTAATTGGACTGACTTCTTGGTTTCTTGTCACGATGGTCATCAAAATGGCACATGCAGTGCCAAGAAATGCATCATTGCTAACCAGTTTTTACACAACATTTTCCGATATGAATCAAGTAAAATATGCAGCTTAGCATTACCCAGACATTAGTCTATGCAAGTATGCAGCACAAAAAAAAATATACACTGACTTCATTAGACTGCTGCATCACTGGCCCTGCCCTTATATATGTAGTGTTCACACTAGGCTGTTTTAGCATGGCAAATAGTCACATTGAAGGGAAAGGTGGTGGGAAGCGTCCATATCTGCTGGGCCCCCATTGGCGACTGATGGCTGCGGCAAGCCACAGCAGTGATGTAGAGGGCTGTACTGCCCCCAGTGTTGACACGCCCCCTCACCAGCAGGTCACATCCCTTTTCATACACAAACTGCACTTCGCCTTGCCCACCACACATACTAGCGGGAACACAAATATGTATCAACCAATTCATATTACATATCTACAAACTCACTGGTTCAGTTTAATGGCAAATTGCTGCAAATGTTTCACATAAGAGAATTAAAGCATGGTGGAAATGTAAAATGCATTAAATAACTACACTGTTTATTACTACATGGCGTTTGATTTACATAACACTTGTAAGCATTTCATCCATCACCACTTCCAACTCCTTAGCTTAACGACTATGCTTCATGTTAAACCGAAAATAATCATGGGAATTTAATACTCACAGAGAGAATGAGGCGGTATTTAAAGTTGGGAAATTCCTGGTCACACTTCTCGCAGCGGAACAGTCCATTCTGCTGGTCTATCACCTTTTTATTACAGTCCTGGGAAGGACAGGCCTGATACAAGCAGTTCTCCTTCCGGAGATACACAATTGTAGCCACGCTGCTGAAATAATCAGCCTGGAAGAACAAGGAGAAAACAGACATTCCAAATCCATCATTTTGTTAAGAGATCATATCAAATGAGCAAAACGTACATGTACATCAGGACCATATACATAACAAAAGGCCTAAATCAATTTGCTACTTGTAAAGCTGTTTATTTCCCTAGTAAAAAGAGGGTAAGATTCTGCGCTTCCACTTGGATGCGACACGGTCCCTGGTAGTATCACCTACTACAAAGAATACAATAAAAACAAAGATAGGGGCCTGCGCTTCCTATTGGGGAGGATATTCCTTTATCCTATGGATGTGAGGTTTTCTTCTTTTAAAATAATTTTGACCTCAGGAAAAAACAGAAAGACATCTCATGGTGTAGAATAAATGGTAAGGGTTAAATTCCACTTTTTATAATGGTGAGATGCCCGTACCGTATAAGGGCCTCCTCTTAGGCCAAACAATGCACGTAGATCAGGGGTCACACACAATTTTTAGACCAGCATGTCAGATCCTTCCACTTCCCTCAGAAATAGAAATACAGAGGGGAAAAGACTCATAGCGTAAAAAGTAACTTTTTTAATTAATCCACATACATAAACATAAAATCACTCTTAATAAAATGCCTGGTACCGTATCTGGCCTTATAAAAAGGCTGAATTTGGAGCTTAGTGTGGGGTCAGATGATAAGACCCGGGTGGACCACCGCACGTAGTCTCCGCAGAGCAGTCTCAATAGCAGGTCCAGATAGGGATCCCAGGTACCTCCAGTCCACCAACGCGTTTCGACTTTCCAAGTCTTCCTCAGGAAGACTTGGAAAGTCGAAACGCGTTGGTGGACTGGAGGTACCTGGGATCCCTATCTGGACCTGCTATTGAGACTGCTCTGCGGAGACTACGTGCGGTGGTCCACCCGGGTCTTATCATCTGACCCCACACTAAGCTCCAAATTCAGCCTTTTTATAAGGCCAGATACGGTACCAGGCATTTTATTAAGAGTGATTTTATGTTTATGTATGTGGATTAATTAAAAAAGTTACTTTTTACGCTATGAGTCTTTTCCCCTCTGTATTTCTATTTCTGAGGGAAGTGGAAGGATCTGACATGCTGGTCTAAAAATTGTGTGTGACCCCTGATCTACGTGCATTGTTTGGCCTAAGAGGAGGCCCTTATACGGTACGGGCATCTCACCATTATAAAAAGTGGAATTTAACCCTTACCATTTATTCTACACCATGAGATGTCTTTCTGTTTTTTCCTGAGGTCAAAATTATTTTAAAAGAAGAAAACCTCACATCCATAGGATAAAGGAATATCCTCCCCAATAGGAAGCGCAGGCCCCTATCTTTGTTTTTATTGTTTATTTCCCTACCCATGTATACACACTCCAGACACTGCTCCCAGGCTCCATTAACACAAATGAGCGACCAGAGCAGACCATTATTCAGTAACTAATTGCATTACTTCTTCAGACTAAACAGTGTCTGCAAGCAAACACTGAAAGGATGTGCTTCCCGCTTGCTCTGCAGGGAAATATTTTGTGCTCAAAGACGCAACTTAAATTGTATTTACGGAACCAGACCAAGGAGAGGAGTTCCATCACACACTAATGTAGCTATATTACATCATTTATAAAAGATAACTTAAAATAATAATAATAAAAAAAAACACCCACAAAATATCAATGTGCGATTTTTGTACTTGCAGATAAACAATTGCCCTGAGGTCTTGGAGAGTATATGAAGATCGGGAACTAGATGAAAGGAGGAGTTCGGATAACCTTTCTTGTAACTGCCTTCTGTAGCCTCCCCCTACCCCAGTTTACACAGAGTAGCAATGAAGGTCAAAACAATAGAAACTGCTGCAGAGAACACAATATTAGTATTCTAGGGTGGGATGGGCTTTGTACTATTAGTTTGGAAAAATAATACAGGTTGAGTATCCCTTATCCAAAATACTCGGGACCAGAAGAATTTTGGATAACGGATTATTGCGTATTTCAAAATATTTTTATATTTCAATGATGTATCTTGCTTTTATTTGTGTATAAAACAAGGTTTAAAAAGATGAAAAAAAAGTGTGTGTACCTCAGGCACTGAATTTGAATGCCAAGCAATCATTTTCTTGCACATATTTAGTGCCAGTTACATATCCTGTCCCCAGTAGTGCCAGTTACATATCATGTCATGCAGAGGTCTTAAGGCATTTATATTTGATATTTCAGTACGAAGGGACCCAGAGAAAATTAAGTAGGATCAAACATGTTTCAAATGATGGATCCTTGGAAACCACACAACCCTCCATTGACCAACTGCATTTTCTAAATGAGCGTCAAAACTGCTTGCCACATTCAGAGTATGAGGTAATCACCTAACAACTCCTAGAGAAAAATCACATTAAACAGCCCTTCTAGTGGCACAACGGTGGCGGTCTCTGCATACGAAATGATATGTTACACTGTTTTCCAGGAAACCACTGTAGTGCTCCATTTCTTTTGCAGATGAAGCGTCAGGCACACACGTTGCACATTTTAATCAACTGGCACTGACTGTGCATCCTAGTCGGACGCAAATCAGATGCTATTTAACGAAAACATTTGCAAAAAAGATGCCTAGCACTTGATTCACATGGAGATCTAGAGTTATGTATAACGCGACTTGGATCGCATGAAGGATAGATATAGGTGGACACATCTGTATGGTCTCTTCCCAGCCAAACCCTGAGTTGTGCTGGTTCCACTCTGATGATTCATGCACACTCCCATCAATCTGCAAAGGATCGATTGTTCAGTGTGTACCCAGCATTAGTTGATACACAATCTTATATGCTGGCAAAAGCCAGTTTGAGTGTCCAACCAGTGGCACTAAAAACTCTTCTAGTGACATTTTCTAAAAACTTTTCTGCAGAATATTTGTTTTTGCTTTAAAATTTGTGTTCTGCCCTAACATTATTAAATGAGCGTTATACAAGCTCCATCTCAAAACTAAATATGCTGCAAAATGGAATTTCAGTGAGGACCTGTGTTGTAATACACCAGCGGTTCTCAAACTGTGGGTCCTGACCCCAAAGTGGGTCCCGACCTTCTCAGCATGGGGTCGCGACTCCATGTTGCTGACCATCAGGCTGATGACTTTTCTAATCTCAGACAGTGATTCAATGAGTCTGAAACATCTGTTGAATTGTCTGTTATTTTAGACTCCTCCCATCATGTTGTGCCTCAACAATGCTGCCATGTATGTGCTGTCTGCTGACTACATATGTGGTGTGATGACCTTCTACAGTAACTTGCTGGGGTCCTGATTTTGAGGACCCCTGTAATACACTATAGGGATTATGTAAAAGCCTGCAAAATGGCAATTATTTACAAGGCAAAACCAGGTTGGCATTGCCTTGTAAATGATTGCCTCTTGCAGGAGAATACATAAGCCCCTACAGATGTGTCCGTTAAAGTTCTGCTGCATATAGAAGTGTGCATTAGCGGAGTCGCAATGCAGCATGCATATACATTGGCGCTGGCTCCTGCTGAAATTAATGCATGGCAGAAGTGTGCTTATGCAACCGCCGCTCCCATTGTAACTTATGCATAGCGAAAGCAAAGGCCCCGCGACTTGGAAAGTAAATGTTTAGCACTCCTAGGTTAAATCAGAGGCAAATTACAAACGTTCTCCATTTTATTTCAGAGATTATTCCTTCTATAGTTGGAAAACCATGGAGACTGCACAATCCAAAACTGCGCCGTTCCTTGCACTAGTTAAAGAAGTGCATTGTAATTATGAAAGCAACTTAATGTTTTCAGTGTCTGCTCTGAAAAGTCCAATTTATCTATTCCATACTTGAGCAAAATAACACGTCAAAGTGCCAACCAACTGGCACAGCACTTGCGTGGGCTTAAGGCCCATACACACCAGAAGATTTTAATTTCAAAAGAGACAAAATCTCTGATAGATACCTTTCACCAAAGTAGTGCGTACACACTGAGCTATTTTCCTAAAAAGAAAGAAATTTTCAGGAGGTGAAAGACTTTGCTGAAAATCTTTTATTATAAAAGGCTATTTACATAATGGGCGGAGTTTGAATTCCAAGGGTGGGAGCAGGGGCCATTTTTATTCAGTGCATTTCTGTTCTTGAGGCCCGATTCAGAACGGATCGCTGGGCTGCGTATATTCGGAGCCCAGCGGTCAGATAAACGCCGCCCCAACCAGATAAAATCCTGCTCATGTGCACGGCTACGATTTCATTAACAGCCATGCACGTAGGGAGAAATCAGTTCACCAGCGCCAGTAATGTATACGTTACCACCATAACAAAATATACATTGGGGGCAGTAACATATACATTGCTGGCAATGCACAGGTTAGCGCCATTACCAAACATACCCCACCATAATGTTTAATTCACTTTTTTGCCACACTGTATAATTCCCATTACGCCACACATCATCGTAGTGCTTCAAGGTAACGGTAATAAATCCCCCCCCCCCCCCCCCATGGCATTTTAGTGCCAATTACACACACAATGCCCCCTGTAGTGTCACTTACACATATAGTACCCCCCAGCATTGCCCCATTGCCCACAAAATGGTCCCAGTAGTGCCACTTACACAAATAGTGCCACTGCCTTACACACAGTTCCCCCACTAGAGCCTCTTACACATATAATGCCCCCACTAGTGCCGCTCACCTACATGCTGGTTGCCAGGGGTTCCATGCTTGTTTCCAAAGGGGTTTACATGCTCATTGCCATAGGGCTTAAATGCTCGTTGCCCAGGGGGATTGAAATGTTTTTATTGCCCACCAATCCAACCGTTGAGACGCAGAGTTTCTTACAGTATCACAGAGGCTCTGCGCCTCTCCAATGATGGCTGCCAGTCGCAAAGGAGACAGCCGCTAGTGGATTTCCTTGAGCTGGTCTTCTCTGTGGCGGTGGCTCTGTAATGCTGTCAGAGACTGTGCACCTGAGCAGCAGACAGGCAGGCGGCATTCAGCGGACGGACCGGTGGGGTGCGGCACCCTGCTACTCTAGAGCTCCACCCTCCCTATGCCCCTGTGACCGGCATATAAAGAAATGTGCAATGGTGGGCAGTGGTGCCAGTAATATATACTTTTCTGGCCTGTGCCAGCAATGTATACATTACTGGCTTATCCGTAAATAAGCTATTAGTGGGCAGTGTACTCACCGCTACCACTGATGCAGCTGCAGTGTGTGGGGGAGCAGTGGGAGGTAGTGTGCGGGCAGCCGGGAGTTGTGTACTATGCTCCCTATGGAGCAGGGGGAGGGGGCGGGCAGCATGCTTTGTGTGGAGCAGGGGAGGGGGTGGGAGGGCAGCGTGCTCTGTGCTCCTTCTAGAGCAGTGGAGGGTGGGCAGCAGCAGGGTGGTGCATAGTGTGCTCCCTGTGGAGCAGGGAGAGGGAGCAGGGCTGAATCTGGCTCATCAGCAGATGAACCACCTTACTAGCGATGATGCATTAGCGCGCATCATCGCTAGTCCAGCATTGCTGGCCCATACACATTTGCAGACTTTCAGCTGAAAATCGCCAAGTATGTATGGGCCTTTATTCTGTATGTAAGTGGAAGTCTGATCTGTTTGAAAATATACAGAATAAGCAGGAGAAACCTTGCAACAAATACAAGCTAACTACAATTGGAAACTTACTTTGTCTCCATGGCCCAAGTTCTCGTTTTTCACTTCCAGCAAGGACTTCCAGTTTGTGTTCCCTCCTGCTACACCTCCGCGAGACTCAGAAATAGATGTACCTTCCAGGACCTGGCCCTCGGAATCAAACCTTGGAAAGAAAGTTTCCATTTATTTACATATACAAAGTCATGTGAAATATTCAACCGTTTTTACTCGACAATAGTGGTGTATAGATGAATAGTATCCAAGTTATGTCAGGGAGCTTAAATAAATAAAGTTTGAATTACGTTTTATAGTCTCAAATGAACGAAGGTTTACAATCTGTAGATGTGATCACATTCTCACAAATGCGTTTTATTTACACACTTGCATGGTCAGCCCACCTCCCACGATACTGCCTGGCACTTACGGCAGTACCTTCATTTCAATTCATTCTCTAGAATAAATAACATTTTTGAAAGCTTAACTGAGCATTTTATAATCTGCTATGTTTGACATGAACCGTACGGTTATTAAACAAATTTACAATGGCTATGGGGTCACGTGACCTCATAGCCATTGTACTGTACATATTGTTTAATAACAGTACTCACTGTGTGTAGTGACTTGTATGCTATGGTGTAATGGCTGCTTGTTAAATCACATTTTGGGGAGGCTGTTTGTTTAACAGATGTGAATTCTACATACATTTTAGCAGCTCAGAGCTGCCTAATAAAAACCCTGCAGAATTTAGAAATACTAAAGGAAAAGCCTCATACCCGCTCATAACACAGAATAGTGGTTACAGTGGGTACATGGTGTGATTTTGCTTGAGATTCGATTGGGATCGAATGGCAAGCGTATGCATTCGATTTGGACTATACAGATGAGCGCCCTTCATTCAGCACCGGGGCTCGCCAGACCGCCCCCTCTGACGAACCGGCTCTCCTTCTGACTGGAATGCGCGTCCCAGTTTTCGGGGTGGGGGAATCAGGCGGCGGGGACGGCGGAGAATCAGTGGAGACCGGCGTAGTAAGAGGTTGTGCGCGTGTCCCCTTCCGGCAGCTGGCGAATCTACGGCCAGCCCCTGCAAGAATGACAGGTGCTACATCTGTATAGTACAGATCTGTACTACATAGTCTTGCCTGCCAAGTCTATTTTTTCTATTCGATTTACACGACACGCGAGCTGGCATCAGGATCGAATCTGTAACAAATGTGGAAAATCCATTCGATGAACATTTGTTTTAGATTCTATAAGCAAAATCGTATAGAAAAGTCGTACATAGCTCACCGTGTGTACCTTCTATTAGGCTTGTAATGTACAAAGGAATACAAATAAAGTTAACAAAATAATGTCCACCGTTTTATAGACTGAGAATAAACTTCGATAAAAACTACAATAACTAAAAACTGTAATATACACTATAGTTAAGGCAGCCACAAAACAATATGTATATTACAGAACCCCCCCCCCCAAAAAAAAAGTTTATAATAAATCCCAGGTGCTATATTATATTTATACACTATTTAGCGGTATATTAATCACACTGCCGTTTTCTACTTTATGCCAGAGTGATCATTTACTGAACTTTGTGTAACTTTCGCTGAGCTACTTTATTCGTGGCCATGAATGTCTTTGTGTATAACATTAGAGACAGACATCGCTAGAGACCGTCACAGACAGAGACAGACCTCTCTTGTTACACTACTCCTTCTCTTTACTGTTGGATTTAAGAAACAGGACTAGATCTCTAGACATCCCATGGCACTACATAACATAAAGGTGCCCTTAAAGATAGGAAGGACTTGTACAGAATCCAATTCAGGGGGCTCCCAGGAATAGCATTGTACGCATCTGCTGTGGGCTTCCAGAAAGCAGAGACTTGAATTTTTACTTCTAGCAAGTACTTGATGTGTCAGATCAGGGACATGACAGACATCACTGTAGTAACAAATGGGTTAAAAGCTTGCAAATGCTAAAAATGCTTTAGGCATCGCCAGAATGCCCACTAGTGTTTAAACTTGGAACTGTTTTTTGAAGGAACTTGAGTAGTATTAGTGATACCTTCATATGACATTACACTTTGCTAAACCCACTTAAACGCATCGCCACAATCTATTCCCTACCATCCTCTGAGCTTGAATGCCTCAGGAATATCTGGATTTATCATGACAGTGCTGGATGACAAGACTGACAGGGATCGCCCTCCAAAATCAGAAAGTCGCGCTCCTTTGACTGCTACAACAGGTTGTCTAGAGCCGTCAAATTTATCAGCCTGTTTAAAAAGAGACAAGATACAACAACAAAGCAAGTTAAAGCCTAAAAAGGAAAAAAAAAAAAAAAAAAACACACACAAAATTATTTTTTAACAATAAACCTAGCCTACACACAAAGTATTCTTAAAACTACAAATTGCATCAATAAAGAGACCTTTTCTATGCAAATCCCAGTCGTTTTGGGGACTAGTTACAGCGATTAGTGTGCAAAAGCACCTAAAAATTCAGTTTAACATTAAAGGAAAACTAGCACCTAAAAAAATAAAAATAAAATAACTTCCAAGGCTGCTCCTTTATCAACTGATGACATGAGGAGCCAAGGGCGCAGATCTAAATACATGTACCCCTCAGAACAATTGAGAAAGACGTATAAAACCTATAAAAAGTCACCACAAAATATTTCTCTAACATTGCACAGAGGAAGAACATTGTCAATTGATGCTTGTAAATAGTTAGAAATTAAAACTATTAGAATTTGTTTAGCATCCCCCTTTGACTACTACTATTTTTAGGGGTATGGGTCATTGGGTTGCAGAAGAATTAGGTAGAAAATGGGAAGGTCGAGTCAACAGGTTGACATGAGTTTTTCATGGTTTTGACTCGAATGTCGACACGGTCAACAAGGACACCGTCTTAGTGTATCGCCTGCGCTCACCATGCATCCTGCACGGTGCCTCGCTGTGCTTGGCACACTTATTTTCCCACTGCACCGTAGTGGATGGTAGGGCATGAAATACTGCCTGTCAGCACAAAAAAAGAAAACATGTAAAACGCATATTGACCTTTTGACTGTCGACCTTCCCATTGTTGACCTAACGCTCGTGTCAACCTTCCGACCCTGTCAAACTTACCCATGTAGTCCTATTTCAGGTGTCAACCTAAGGCCTGTCGACCTTCATTGGGTCAATGCATGTCGGCCTTAATAATACCATTTTTGGTTCATCAGAAAAGGCCATGAACACCAATGTCACAATTGCTAGTGAGGATATAAATGAGAACCACTGATGGGCCAGACTATGTGAGCAGCATCCCCTTCCCTATGTCACAATCTGTCTTCCTCACAGCTCAGTGAATGAAGCCAGAGAGACGGTGTGGTGGGAGGGTCATTAGACCATCAGCTCTTCAGCAGATTGGACAAAGTCTCCGTTGAGGAGCAATTTCATTGGCCCCTCCTTTCTTTGGTGAATCTTTTTGTAAACGCCAGTCCAAAACTGCAAAAAATGTTATATTCACATTGCCATGGCAAAGCCAATCATTTTTGGGAGGAAATAATTATTGGTCTAGACAGAGCTAGTAAAAAAGCAGCTGTAAAAATCTTACAGTATGAACGTGTATATTTAATAATTTCCCTTGCACAAATACGAAAGGTAAGAACACCCATTACATATTATCAATCTTCATGTGAATTATAACTTACATCTTCACCCCACAGAGTTGTTGAAACAATCTTGCCGGATGAATCCATTAAATTAATAGCGCGTTTTGATACTTCTCGGTTGTTTGATTTTATAGTCACCTTCGTGACCTCTTCAAAACTCTTACAAATTCCTATGACATCTGCAGAGAAGATAACAGGAGGATAATGAAGAGTCTACGCAGCCAAAACCTACCTGGCACAGGCCAAAAAAAAAAAGTTTACAAACCTAATAGTGTGTCTTTATTCTTGTTCTCAAGCTCAGATATAGGAACAAAATCAAATTGCACCGTGGGGACATCGGAGGCGTCATCGCAAGGGATAACAGAGGTCTCACTATTGAAAGTCATCTCGTAGTCGTTCTTTACAGATGTATACTGCTTGTTAGCAATCTTTAAAGTTCCTTTGGAAAAGTAATACACCTAGCAGATGGAGATTGCACGGACATTATAAAACAGATACATACCCAGCATGGACAGCTGTAAAGGAAACTCAGACGGGTTTTTTTTTTAACTATTGAAAGAAAACAAAAAACATGCATACCTTATTCATTTCAATAATAGAGAAAAATTTGTCAGCCTGTTCATTGAAAGCAGTAGCTCGGATCTCTCCCTGCAAGAAGACAAATGATGTAGAGTCATTGTACAGCTCTTCTGTAAAAAGAAATGGGCAGCGGTAAAAGAAAGTGAAGTCTATTAACATTCATTTTCTTGCACTGAAAACGCATGGGATTGCTTTGTGACTGAGGTTTCTGTGACCCTGTAACACGTTCGTTCTGTCAGCAACACATTTACAGATTTTACCAGCTATCATAACAGAGTACTTGACTTTGAAACATCTATTTGTAAATAAGCCTATACAAAACAATATGCCTCTAGTTAGTGGTAATCAAGATGATTAACTAATTAGCTGAGGAAAGCACGTGATGTGTGGGCTACAAAGTACTTTGTTCCTAACTGATGACAAAGATGTCACCACTTGCAATCGCTGCCCAGGCTCTAGGATGACTCATCCACCCCCTCTGTACCGAGGGCAAGTAGAGCTAATTATTTGATAACAGATTTTTGTTCTTGCATCAGAGAAACAACATCTGCACATGAAAACAATTTTAGTTGCTGCGTTTCTCGCCAACTGACCGTGCATAGAAACAGGAGAAGAACTGCACTACCCAAAAGGAGTAATCATGGTAAATACAGAATACCCCTTTTACACCCAAATCCTACCCGGTATTTGGAACTCTGTTCCAAGCCAGGTCAGATCTGGGATTTGCACCCACAGTGTAAACAGGGGCGGCCTATGGAGAGGACATCATTTCCAAGGGCTGGACAACCTATCATTATGCTTTATACAGCCCTCATGACACCCCCCCCCCCCCCCATCCACAGGGTGAAGGTATGCCACACACAGGCATCCGTTCACCTCCTCCCTGCCTCTGCTGCTGTCTGCAGAATACAGAGTGCTGTCCTTGCCCAACCTCCAGAGGTTGGGCTTCCTCCATTGCTGTAAACAGGAGCCGGGTCGGATGACCCAGGGTACCTATTTACACTGCCCTCTACCTAGGCCCTACCTGGGTAGAAGTCCCGTGCAAAGGGACACTGGTTAACCCCTTTTACAACGCAGCTGACCCGGGTCCACGAGGGAAAACGCCAGGTTTTTTTGCGGCGGTGTAAAAGAGGTATAAGTAGGCCAGCTACATTCAGCAACAGAATCCCATGGAATTCACTAGATCCAAGAAGCTAGAACTGAAAAGAAACGTTCAGCTAAGTCTTCTAGCAATATAGTTTCCAATAATAAACCCAGTTTTATAGTTTCATTACTCTTTAAATTCTTTCTAAAGCAGTAAATGTTTATAGTCTACAAATACATTCACAATAAAACTTCCAATTCAAGAACATATTCTCTTTAGTAAAAAGGATATTAAAATCAGGAGGGGCTGGATCCTATGAAACAATGGATTACCAATATAGTGCAAAACAATAGTGCCGAACATAAATAAAATACCTCCGTTATCATTTCTTTAGACCTACTAGTACCACGATTCCACAATTTAAGGTTTAAGATAGGGCAAAAAATTGGGTCAGCATCTGGGAATCAGCCAAATGAAAAGCATTAGGGGACAGAAGCGCAGTAATGGGGCATATACACTGGGCGACTGTGCTGAGCACTTTAGATCACTTAGATCGCTCCGCAAGAATGCTTAGCACCCTGCGCTGCACAGTGATGTGTCCTGAGAAATCTATCAGGGCCATTGTTTCCTGGTGAGAACAATGGCCCTGACTGGCGATCTGACTAGATTTATACTGCATGCAGGATCTAAAATTGCCAGGCAATGGCACTGCCATCGCTATGGCCCCTACACAAGGAGCGATGTCCAGTCATTTTCTAAGCGATCTTTTCAGATCGCTTAGAAAATGGTCTAAAATCACCCCGTGTGTAGGCCCATAAGAAGTGTGACCAGGGAATGTAATGTAAATTGGTTGTTTAACTATTTGCTGTAACCATTTTTTTTATTTTGAAGCGAAGGCTTGCTATGATATACAGTCAGCAAAAAAAAAAAAAAAAAAAAGAAGTGTACTCAAGTTTACTTAACCTGCACATATTGTATTTACAGACAACTACACAACTGGGTTGAAGTTTTGTGTCGCTAATCATTCGATGTGTCTAGATGCCTGAGGACTAAGTTCAGGAACTTGCAAGGTTGATCACAAATGCCAAGCATTTCAAAAACTGAGCAACGCTGTTCTGCAAAACAGCTTGTAAACCGTGTGCCTAGCAAGAATGCAGAGCAATCAGAAGTGTGTTTTGTTAATGAGTTGTTACAAAATGTGATGTGAGTATCAGAATTTCAGGCTAAACAGCAATGTCTATGTTTAGTAGCTGCAGCTAAAACACTTGCACAAATTTGGATCTAAGAAATGCACAGCCTGGAACAGTGACAGATGCAAAGATAGCTCCCCACAGATCACTGTACTGACGCTGTTAAATCACCGGTAGAACTTGGCCACTGGGATCCTAATGGTGCTTCGCAGTGTAATTCTTATTGCTTCTCCCCAATGACAATTATCTGCCAGTAGTGAGACAACATTTGCAACAATCGCTAGCATGTGTTTAAGAAAGAACTGAGCATGGTTTTGCTTACACTCTCATCCACCATTTCAATAGAAAAAAGCTTCCCTTCCCCACGGGAGTTGCTCCATGTACGAATCTGACCTTTGTTGGTAACTCGAGCACGTATCGTCCACCTGAAAACAAGCCAGATACTCGTGTTTGGTAGGTTATAGTCATTCCATGAAACTCACTCAATCAGCGACTGAAAATGAAGTTAAAACCCGCTATAGTGTTCACTCTAGGATCTTTTTAGGGCAGGGTGCTGACCACCTAGCAGGACACATGACCCCACCAGTGCTGCCTACCACTAGTACCTCCAGCAGCAGCTGCAATGGCCCCAGCAGGGCACTTTATACATGCTGATCGATCAGTGAAACTCCGCCAGGAAGAACAGTGCACAACGCAGAGCATACAGGAGGGGAGCGCAATGGGAGCATGAACTTGGCAGCCAGCCCCAACCCAGGAATAATCCGACGGTACCTGCAAACTGCCGTCCCTTCCCACAGCTGCAGAACTCTGGCCGCCTCTGAGATGCGGTCACCACACTCCCCTACTCCTCAGAGCAGCAGGGGGGCGCCACTTGGAAGAGCCGACAGCTGCTTTTTATAGCGTGGTCAGTTCTTCCAGGTGCACTCGGGGGGCAGCGGTCCGGAGCAGATGGGTGCAAATAAAAGGGCAGGGCGCATTCAACAGGTTAGAAAACGGGTAGGGCGCGGCACCCTGCAAAATAAACTTAGCGGGAATACTACTCTAAAATCATCAAGATAGAGAAACAAGAAAATTCCCCCTAAAACTAAATAACAAAAAAACCCTAAGCAGCCTTATGACAGGAGTAGAAAGGAGCATTTAAAACAGAGGCACTAAGTGTGTGGTACCACAGGAAGCTTTTACAGATTTCAGCTCGGCCAACAAATCTAATCAATTGTCAGTAGCTTGAAACACACACTGCCTTCACAGAAGCACCACGCAGGCCGTATGCTGAGGGAAAATTCAATACTGCAGACAAGGTTTACACTCAAACTACCACAGTGGAAATGGGCTAATGTGCAGATAATATGTGCTACATTAATGTTTATGCTGGGAAAGGAGTGGGCAGGAGAGGTCACGTCACTCAGACGGCAGACAGCTTAGCAAGATCTGGGGAAACTGGAATACAGATGTGTCCTCATACATCTATCCTCCATTAGTTATACATACAGCATCAGCTCCTGACTCTGTAGCGCATGGTATCGTTTGTGACTTTTTTTTTTTTAACCATACATAACCTCTTTACAAAGCAGAGCAACTAGGATGCACAAGCAGCTTCTGCTGATTGAAATGATATGCTGCAAAAGTAAAGGAACATTACAGTGTTTTCTCTGAAAAAAGTGTAATGTAGAATTCATATGCCACATTCACACGCTGAATAAAGACATGGCACATAGTTTAAACCAGCAGAAGCCTGGTGTTAGCGGGTCCATTAGAAGGGCTGTTTAATGCAAAAGATGGAAGTGGGCACATTTAGAACAAGTAGTGAGACTGGCACTATAAATAAGTATCAATAGGAGGATGTGGCAGTAATATAGAAGGGTTGGTACAGTGTATCTTCGTTATTGGGAAAAACCAGGTGTTAGTCTAAAAGTCTTTGTCACTGCTTTAAATAGTAGTAACTGCCTTTTAAAGCAAATACTGTGCCCTCGTGTTATAATAGCCACTGCCTAATAAGACAGAGTTGGGATATAACTCTAGCTTGTCATTGATATGTAGCCTTAGTACATATATTATTATTAGAAGACACTTCATATATTGCGCAATTACAGCATAACATTGGATCCATCCTGTAAGTTTAGGCAGAGCAGAGAAAGCACTTACTTTGACTGGTATGGGTTGAGACTTGCAATTGGCACCACCTTAGACTGGGAACCACCAGGGGTATTGAATACACCACCACCACCCGCTCCTCCAAATGTTTTAGATAATCCTCTGTTCATAGAAGAGGGTGGAGCTGTAGGGTAAGAAAAATCCATTTAATTATTATTATTATTATTTTTTTTTTTTTTTTTTTAAGGATGACGACAGAAGATACTGAACTATCAGAGACATACAGACATATGTGAGTGAGTGCAGTGTTTATCCTCTAAGTCAGAAACCACATAAGCTTTTAAGCCCTCACAATACAATGAAGTAGAAAATAACTATGTAACCCACAAGGCCCAGAAGGTATTCTGCAAATAAATTCAAAACCCTAAGGGGTTTGGTCTAGAGTAAAAATTAGATTTTAAACTATATAGTACTTTGCACAATGCAGATATTACTCACTCAAAAACACAGCATCGCGTGCACTGTGAGGCACAGTATTAAATTAACCTCCATCTACTGAACACAGTTTATAGGGAGAACAATTATGTCTGTTGAAACACACGTACTCAATTCAAAATCAAATATTAATCATGGTCCAAAATCACTACATTTTGCATATGTCCAAAATACCTGTATTATTTGTAAGCAAGACCTAAGGCCAATACACACTGGGCGATTTTAAACTGAAAGCTCAGACTTGTAATTTGAGCTGTTTCAGCTCAAAAGCCGGCCAGTGTGTAAGCTGCCTCCGCTCATCCTGCTAGGGAAAGCCATCCTTCCTGGTAATACCAAATATCGCTCAGTGTGTATGCAAAAAATGCCCAGTGTGTATGCAAAAAAAATGCCCAGTGTGTATGCACCTTAACACAATTAAAATTAGCACAGAAGATATTTGGTTCACTATAAACCATTCCATGGACCTTTGTAAAATGCTCAGTATTGTATTGACATGCTTATCCCTATAACAGGAGAAATGCCCATCTGTGTCACAGAATCCTAGGACTCACCAGGGTTGTACGCAGGCTTGCTTGGCGGTGCTGATGCTGGTGCAGGTGCTGGAGCAGGAGCGGCAGATTGGGGAGGAGCTGGTCCTGGAAAACATTAAAACAATTCAGCAAAATCTAACCATAGTGTTCGCTTAAATGTTATATAGTTAGTGGGGTAAAAATGGTTTAAAAACAAGATCAGAATGCCCATTATGTACAATGAGAGAAGTGCTGAGTATACAGGAAGGTGCTCTACAATTTGCATGGCCACCGAGAGGATGCTTTTACTGTTATTTCCTCTTACTATGTGCACTAACTTGTCACACAACAAAGGACGACATGTAAGCAGAATACTTACAAGAAAGTAGCCTATGAAGCCACTACAAAACAAACATGTCGCAATCAAACTGGAGTATACTGGGTTATAGATTCTCAGAAGGCTGGTCAGGCGCACAACAGGGACACCAATATTGATGGTACACAGGCAGGTTTAAAAAAAAAAAACCTCAGCTGTGCAAACCAAAAATAAAACACAAAATTAAACTAAAAATATATCCCGGAAAGCATGATTCAGTGCAGTGCGTGTAACATGTAATGTCACCAAATAGCGTCACATTCTATTTCAAAACACAAGTGAAAATGATAGATTTCTAACAATACCTCATGTGAGCAGATGGCAGTGAGCAACAGATGTAGCAATACGCAGACAGCACAATCGCACATGAATTATCGTGGGGTTCAGAATCAATACACAATCACATCCGTTAACCTGCCAGGAACGGTAGCAGGAACACTGAAGGGTAAACAAATAAAACTCACCGCACGTAGCTGACTATTCTATCAAACTTGTAAATGAGGTTAATGGGCCTAATCATTTTTCTGAACAGGTGGCAAATATCTTGAGTCACTACAAGCTTGCGGGTGGGTAGTTTTAGCTCTGAAGACAGACTGGATTCAGAGCGCAGGGAAAAAAAACATATACAAGAGTGCAATGAAATACTGTAAAAACATGATTCTAAAACTATTACGCAAGCACGCCATGTTACTTAAAAGGTTTTACAGATACAGTCTCTGTAAAATTGGGCAATACTGAAACACTGGCATATATGTCGGCAAATTATATATATTTTTTTAGAGTTTTCAAACAACAAGTCTGTGACTGATACCCAGCCAAGTTTACTTCATGACTAATTTATGAAGTAAAAAAATATCTAGTTATGTGCAGAGTCCCAGATAAATAGCAACCGTTTAGTGATGTTAATGTAGCACCTTCCACACAGCATCAACCAAACATCATGTACATATAAGTAACTAGTGGAGGGTGCACGAGTTGTGGAACACATCACCCCTTAGGAAATCTATGAGAGGAGAGACAGCTCCATACAGATGAAACGCTTCAGATAAGCATGTTTCCGTCTCTTAAATATTGTCAAGGCATTCATTCATATTTATTTGTTCTTAACCTGTAAATTGGAATGCACTATATATTTTTTCTTATCTTTTTTATGACTTTTTTGGATTCCTATTTAATTTTTGAAAATCACATTGCGGTTGGCTTTGTGTGGATCATTCTAAAGACCATTTTAACCGCTTTATACATTGGTGGCACTCAATACAGCATTGCACAAGGAAGCCCCCTTAAACTTTTACTACAACTTACACATACAGAAGACCACCACATTCTCCAGGGATGGGGTGCAAACTGCACGCGCCATTCCCAGGTTGGGGTGCAGTAGCCTGTGCCTTCATGCTCAAATAAATACTCAGCGGGCTGTTTTAGCAGTCAGATAGGGAGCGGGGACAGAGACTGCACAGCGGTCTGGTAGGCAGCACTGGTGGTAATCTAGCAGGAAGGTGGAGGGGCGGAGCTTACTGTGCCAAACTTAGATTTTTAAACTAACAATATAATGTGCAATTGCAAATGAACAATTCGTCAGAAGTGGAGAACGTAATCTGTAAAATGGTACCTTATTCATTGATTTTGGTTAAGTAAGAAACAATAAGGGATTGTCACCAAAAATCACCAGATAGATATTTTTGTGTTTCGGGAGAAATACATTAAAAGGGTCATGTAACATTTTCTGCTTTTAATCTTACACATTTACATTAAAACACAGGCCCTAATAATCCTTTTGTACAAGAATACTGCAATTCCTAAAAACGACATACAAGTTTAAATGTATTTTCAGAAATGGAGATATTATCCATAGCAATTAGCCAGATTCCACGTATTGATCTAGCGCCTTCTAGAATAGTCAAAATGAAATTGGTTGCTATGGGCAACATCTCCACTTCTAAAAAAAACTGCACTTCATCAGATATCCCTCCCCCGCCCCTCATGCACCTGGATCCTTTTGAAGCTTTATAGGGAGCCTGCTAATTCTAAGAATATGAAGCTAGTTGTAATGGGCAGGTTATACTACTACAGCTAAGAAGGTTTATCGCTGCAATGGTTTAGATTGGCCATTACAACTAGATTCATATACAGTTCTATCTAGCAAGCTTCCTGTGGAGCAGCATACAGCTCCATATGTTAAGTGCCTGACTGCAGTATGTGACATTGACAGTTTAAGCTCCGCCCATGGCATGCTGAACAATTGGTGTTTTATTTACAGGGGAACACAACCCAAATTTTTTATTTTCCTTGTAGAACATCTGAAATCAAATTAGCAATGGTGAGTAAACACTAGATCCTCACCATTAATGGTTCCGATGAAACATCATTCAATTCCCACACCTACTGTACATAGGTAGGTGTTGGAATACAAATATAAAAATTCACAAAGACACACACTACATATATGTACACATACATACACAACATACCATCGACATATGGCTGTGGATTCCCAATCTTTCCCATGATAGAGTCAGCTGACTTCAGCACTTCCATCTCCATTACTATAATCACTCGCCTACAAAAATAAAAAATAAGGAGGAGAAAGCGGTTACAGCGAATACATCCACAAACAGTAATGTAACTCAAGAGAACTACAGGTAACGTTGCGATTTCTGGAGCTTTCGATTATTCAGGTATGTTACAGGATACTCTAGCACTAGGATCCAGATGCCAGTAACAAGGACACAATTCCAGTACAGTTCTACATGCATGCACGTTTTTTGGTTCTTTTGTTATACGAAGATATACGATAGTGTTCATTCTAGCACCCACCATCTTTGAAAATCCAAGCAGTTTCTCTTCCCTGCCTGTCTGCTGTGGTGTTTCTAGCACCGGTCTGGTTTGCATATCAATGCTGATATACAGACCACACTGTGCTAGGTTTTCAAAGATGGAGGGTGCTAGAATGAACACTAAATTATTAAGACTTTACGTCTACTGTATCAATGGAGCCCATACTTGCACTGAAAGAACTAAGCAGTTACCACATAGTCTAAGGAGGCCTATGAGGCCTGCAAATAAATCTGTGTTAGGTTGCACTATCAGTGACAGTAACGGAATCATTAAGCAATAAGTTCCGCAACTGAATTTACCCCTATTACCTAAGCAGCTATTTGTTAAATGAAGAACTGATCCCCTCCTTATACTCCTTTCCGGGTGAAATTGTGGGAGGTTTAACATGTTTGTCATTTTTCACTACGTTCCCCACCAAAAAAAAAAGGTGAAAAGCATGGGCGAAATCTCACACAAAAAATAAAATAAAAGAAAACCACCCATAATTGAATACAATAGAGTAGAAAGTACAGGGCAGGGGAATAAATACCTTCCATCCTTTAAGTTGTTTACAATGTACCGGGAGACCTGGCATATACAGTTTGTTGCGAGGAGATTATCATCCATCAGAGAATTCAACTGGGTAGCCAACATAAAAGCTGAAAGACAAAAAACAAAGTAGTAAATGGCAGAGAATTGTGAAGGATGGGGGAGATTTCATAGAAGGAAGCGATTATATTTAAAGGAGAAATGAAATATTTCCTAATACACACACTTTCATTAAGTCTACATGTGCAGTGATGCCTTACTTGTGAGAACACACAGGTACTACTAGTTATTTCAGCACAGAAAATAGGATTTATGGTCTTATTTTGATAAATCCTTTCCTATGAGTCCATAGGGGGTACAAGAAGAATCCTTAGGTGGGTAGAGGCTTGACTGGCAAGCTCCAAAAAAATTAAGACAAAACTCCCACAGTGCCTGGCTTCTCTATACCCCGGCTCCCAGGCCCTGGTCTGCCAGCTTACTAGCAAGCCCAAGAAAGGAGTGGGCAAGAGAGAAGGAAGACACATGAAACACACACACTCACTACTAGACCTATGCGAGTTGAAATCATCCCCACACCACCAATATAGGCAAATCCCCTGCAAGTCAGGAGCGACAGGGAGGGCGTCCTGTGCCCCATTTAGGACTCAAAGAAAAGGATATACCAAGGTATGACCACAAATGCGATTTTCTTTTTCATCCACTAGGGGGCACAGGTAGAATCCTTATGCTGTCCCTATTAGTGGCGGGGACACTCCTAGGCTGCGATAATGACAATGCGCCCAAAAGCCTTGTCTGAAGACGTAAAGGTGACAAATGCGTAGAAGTTGATAAACTTTGCTTTGAAGCTGGCCAGCAACGTTTGCGGATCCACCAACACAAACAAGGAACCCGTTTTGCAGACATCTTTAGTATGTTGGACATATATGCAAAAGCGCTCTCACCAAGTCTGAGGAAGCCTCTTCTGAGATTTTGGTATTGAAAGCTGGGACTACAATCTCTTGATTTATATGAAACCTTGAGACAACCTTGGGTAGAAACCACACCCTAGTGCGGAGCTCTATCCAGGTGGAATACTAAATAGGGGAGCGCCATGAAAGAGCGCTAAGGTCTGGCACGACGTGCTGATGAACTGGCAAACAGGAAAAGTGTTTTCCACGAAAACTTTTGGAGCTCTATGGAATCCAATGACTCAAATGGAGAGGACTTATGGGCCCCATACATCAGCAATCACAATTAATGGATTTCCAGATGCAGGGATTTTTTGGCCAGATAAATGGATTCTACAACCTATTTGACTTGCCCACACATTACAGATTTCAGTGATCGGCAGATTTTTCCATCTAAAGATTGCATCTTCATATCTGGAAATTGCCCTATCGATTGTATTGTATGACGACGAATTGGAAATGCCCACACATAAAAAAGATCCGCAGATAATACCAGATTATTAAGCATGTTTAAAAATCTGATTAAGCAATCGATTGGCGATCCCTATTAATTTTTGATTGGGATTGCCAAAAGGGGGAGCCCACACATCTAAAATTAATTGTGGCAATCTCCAGATCTCAGGATTGTCATAATTAATTGCGGATGTATGGGGCCCATAAGGCTCGCAGGACAAGAGAGAGATCACATTGTGCAACCAGGACCGTAAAAGGAGGTGGTACATGAAGAACCTAATGCAAAAAACATCCTAACATCTAGGACGCTAGCTGGCACAGAAAATACCTGGAATTTAAGGGTCTACAATTTGAGGCCTAAGTCCAGGCCTGCTTGCAGAAACACCAACATACAGAAAGTGTTATGCTAGGTACACACCAGGACGACTAGGGCCCGATCAGCACAATCTAGATCCAATTCCGATCAATCGGATGTAGATTGTGTGCTGATTGGGCCCTTTTCTGACCTGGTGTGGAGCGATTCCGATCCGATGCGCGGTCCCGCGGGTCGGTCGGTCGTTATTGAGATCCTACCTGCTGCAGGTAGGATCTCAATGACGACCATAGAACCGGGTGCGGGTCGCCATCGGATCGGACCCGCTCACGGTGCACATCGTGAGCGGGTCGTGCCCTCCCGCGTCATCGTGAGCGGGTCGGACGAGACACTGACGACCCGCTCACGATGTGCATCGTGAGCGGGTCGTCCTGGTGTGTACCCCGCATTAAACTTGTCCGGGTTAATGTGTCCGGAAGCACACCACAAATGGTAAGCTATTCAGACTCTGTGGTAAACTATAACCAAAGAGGGTTTCCGAGCCTGAAGCATGCTGGTGACCACCCTTTGGGGGGGGGGGGGACTTTGTTCCCCAAGATGGCAGATTTAAGAGTCACACCTTCAAAAGGGAGGTGTGTGAGAAACAAATGTTCAAGGCAATTCTAATAAAATCAGACAAATTATAATGGGCTATGAAACATTCTATGCATAGTATTAGAGGCCATAGTAAGGGACATTAGAATTCATAAAGAACAGAATAATTGTGTGTGCAAGATTTGAACCAATTCAGATGGATTGGGCCAATTTATCTGACAAAGTCTGATGTGCCTGATGCTGTAGGACCCAATGCGTAATCCCGTGCGCGTTGGGTCTTACCAAGAGATTGATCCTCCTGCACATAGGATAAATCTCGAGTCAATCAGGTCCAACTTGTCCCTCAGACAAGTTGGACAAGTGTAAGTGGGCCTTAAGGGTGGGTGCACACCAGATTGGCCAAACATCCAGATAGTCAGATAAAATTTTGGCTCAAGCACACTACACAACGTAATGAACTATGGAATGATACCAGCCTACGTCCTTTACTACACCAGCCAGCCTACGATAACACCTGATTGGCAGTGCAGGATGGCGAACCATTGTTACCCATAGGATCACACATTAGATGTAGAGGATTTGTCGTTCCATAAGGCACATTGTCCCGATATTATTCTTAAATCCCACTCAAACTCATTTTCAATTTCCGAATAAAACAATTGTATTGTAAGCAGAGCAGACGCGCATATTGCTGCTAATCCAGTATTATAATTATCACATTACAAAATTGTAGGCAAGTGTAGCACTGTATTTATTGTTACACCGTAGTGCCATCTAGCATCATACACAAGCATCTCTGGCTACAAACATTTATTTTCATTTGGAATTTAAGTAATTGATACAAGCCAACTTGTTTAAAGCAAACATTTAGAAAAATGTAAATAAATAAAGTTTAGGTTCAAAGCCATCTATTGACTTTAGCTGTAATTACTCAGGGTCTCTAATAAAACAATGTCACAAGGACAAACCGGGCAGCTGGAATTGGCAGAATTTCTGATGCATAATTGATTTAGATATTGAAATAAAGTAAAGAGCATTTTATTCACTTGGAAAAGACCAACTGCATACTTATTCATTCCAATAGAATCTTAAGCGGCCCACACACGGGGAGATGAGCATTCTGAGAGATGGACAGCTGAGTGATCTGTCAGGGTCAGTGTTCTACTTGAAAACTCTTATCCAGCGTGTGGGATATTAATCACTGAGGCAATAGCAACGCGTGGGGCCACGCATCAGCCTATACATGGAGCAATGAAGCTTTTGAGATCCAGTCTGTAAAACGGCGATAGCAATTGTAAACCCCCCCCCCCTCCCTCCCTCCATAAAGTGAATGTACAGTGAGTGAATAGTTCCCTCTCTGTAAACTTTCCCCAATTTAAACTCAATCTAGAAACTACAGGTTGCATGTATAGAGACTACGTGATTAATTCCCTGCAAAAAAAGTTTGCACTTTTGGTAAACAGTCATACTCTTCCAGGGTGAAAAAAAAGTGCAGATTGGACTTTAAAACAATTTATATTGGTACTTATGTAGTACCAGGACGCCCAATTAACATACGTACGCTTGCGTAAGAATCGCATCGCACGTCCCGTTTTACTGCCATGCGATGCGATCTCAGTAGTTAATGTAGTATGGACATTTGTCAGTTACCGTAGCTGTGCTTTCAGAATAAGCTTAAGCTACGCAAATAGCCTAGTCAGTCAAGTTGCGTAAGTGTTCCCGGTCCCTGTCAGATTCATTGTGAGGTGAATAACTGACAGTGATGGCTGCATCAGTGAGTGCTCAGAACGTGACAGATGTTACATCAATGGCAGGTGAACCACTCACCATATTCACCTTGCCATATACAGAGGAGGAGGCTGTAATCTTTTTCCAGCGCCACCAGTTGCTGCCGGTCACGCAAAATTGTGTAAACGGCCACTCAATGTGGCTATCCCTGAAGGAAAGCAAGTGGCGCTGCCACATTAAGGCTTGCCACAATAAGGTCAGTCTCAGAGCGGCGCACTGGTTCCCGGGGTGCCGGTTTCCCTTCCTCACCCTTGTCCGGTTTATCTACTCCTGGGCGGAGGAACTGACAAGTGTGGCGTATTGTGACGGGGAACTGTACATGTCCATCAAAACCGCAGTGCAATACAACGACGATGAGGGAGGCATGCACTATGGACTTACTTGCCCAGCCCCATAGTCAAATTGGTGGTCCTGGCATGGTGGTAGAAGTGGATGAAAGCCTCTTCGTGAAGCAAAGAATCATGTGGGAAGGATGCTGCCGCAGCAATGGATTTTCGGAGGGATCTGCAGGGAGACAGGTGCCTGCTTTGTCACTGCAGTTCCGAAGAGAGATGCCAGTACATTGATGGCCGCCATCAATGATTATGTTGCTCCTGGATTGATAATCTATTCGGATTGCTGGAGGGCGTATAACACGGAGCAGCTACAGCAGGCAGGTTATGAGCACGGGCGTGTGAACCACTGATTTAACTCTGTTGACCCAGACTCAGGGGTTCACACACAAAATATTGAGCAGGTGTGGGGGGGCGGCACGTCCCACCAAAACTTCGTACCTCCTAGAGTTCATGTGGAGACTCTGGGCGCTGCTAATCCCTTTAGCCGCATTCTGCATGCTCTGACACTCCTGCCCGAGGCAAATTCACTGCCTTCATAGTGACTGTATTATTTTTTTTCTTCCTCATTAATTATCATTATTCTTGTTACTTCTCTTGATTACTGTTTATAAATGTAATTAATTAATGTGTTTTCTTGAATAATAATTTATCATTATTCTTGTTACATCTCTTGATTAGGGTTTATAAATGTAATTAAATGTGTTTTCTTGATTAATAATTATTAAGTAAATTGACAGTTTATCGTTAACATATCCTCATTACGGTGTCAGATGTATGGTATGGCTGGATTGAATGTGTTACTAAATCCCCACCACCACGAAGCGTGGCGGAACGCATCCTCCCAACCTTTTCATAACCCCACTATCCACGTCGGTGTGGAGTTGATTCGATATAGTGTGGCGAGCCCGAAGCGTGGCGAGCCCCACGAGGAAATGCGGAATACATGCAAAGTAATCCGCTGCGCTCGCCACACTATATAAAATCATCTCCACGCCGACGTGGATGGGGGGGGGTATGAAAAGGTCGCGAGGACGCGTTCCTCTGCGCTCGCCACGCTTCGGGGTGGCGTGGACAGTTGGAGGGTGCCTAAAAATCACATTGTATGTCATTGCAATGTACAGATGGGTCAGGTCCCATCTTGGCAGGGGATTACGCTGGCGTCGCCAGCCGCCATCCCCCGCCAGCGCCATGGCGATGGTGAGAAGGGGACGCGCGTGCACGAGAGGCGTGCGCGTCCCCTTCCGACGGCGCTTCCATCCGTTTCCCTGGGTCCCCGCCGGCTTGCCGGCGTTAACCCGGGGTCCCCGCCGCCTGCCCGCATCCCCCCCTAACCCCCCCCTAATACTGTCCGTCTCCCTGAGGCGGAGACGGACAGGGTTTCCGTTGCGCTGGCGACTGAGACGCGCGTCTCAGTGTATTCGCTGGCGCGGCTGCTGGCGGGTCGCCAGCGCGGACGTTCTGGCGACCCGCCAGCCAGGATGGGACCTGACCCATCTGTAGTAAAGTTAATGGCATCGCACCTATAAAATCGCATGCGATGCGATGAGCCCGGGGCGAGAGAGCAGCGAATAAATTACTTAGGAAGATCGCATCGCACGCATCGTATGGCACTAAAACAGGACATGCAATGCCTTTTCCTTACGCAGAATAACCCACTAAGCAAATTGCTTAGTGGCTGCCCTGGTACTATATAAGTACCTTTATATTTAGTACATTTTTGAGTTTCTAGAAATGGAGACCCATAACAGGAGTTAATGACCAGCAGGATTGCGAAATCGTTCATCATGTACACACTGGGTGATATTCTGAATATCGCTCAGAAGGGCCAAAATGAGCGATAGCGTTTATTAAATTGACCATTGCTCATTTAGGTAAAGAGGATATTTTGAAGGTGAAATTAGGTATTTTCAAATGAGATGACCGTCAGGTGGACAACCTTTCTTTTTATGAGAACAGGAATCTAACAAAGTCTGAACTGTATCATGCCATGAAACAATGAGATTTCTGAGGACCCCAGGAGGAGTTGATGATGCTCAAAAGCTTTGAAAATGTTACAAAACTATCTCTAAAGAGTTTGGACTGCACTAATCAATAGTAAGGTTGAATGCTTTCTCACATTAGCCTACAGTATGTCAATGTTCAGGGTGTGGTATAGGGGTCCGACAGTCGGGATCCCGACAGTCATTATCCCGACGTAGGGATCCTGACTGACCGGACCCAGACAGCATGGTGAGCGCAACTAAGCCCCTAAGCCACCTATTCTATTCTCCCTCTAATGGGGTCGTGGACCCACGTGAGGGAAAATAGCCGATGGCCGTCGGGAACCTGGCTGTCGGTGTTTTGACAGTCAGGATCCCGACGTTGGGAGAATGCCTGTTGGGACCCCGTCCAGCACCCAATGTTCACAATCAGGGGGACACCAAACAACAATTTTTCTGTGGACATATGAGAACATTAAGACCCTTTTGGTTTAAATGAGAATTTGGGAAAGGAGAACATTGCATTCCAGCTTAAAAACATAATCACATCTTTGAAATGCAGTGGTGGTATCAAGGTTTGGGCTTATTTTGTTGCATCTGGCCCAGGACAACTTTCCATTATTGATGGGACAAGGAATTCTGAATTATATGAGAATATTTTAAAGCAAAATGTCAGGACAATGTCCATAAGCTGCATCTCAAGAGAACGTGGGTCATGCAGTTACACCATCCCAGAAGTCATTCAACCAAAGAAAGGTTAAAGAAGAATAAATTAAAAGTTTTGGAATGCTCAAGTCAAAGTCCAGACAACTTAAGCCAATCGAAAATTGTGAAAGGACCTGAAGTGAACAGTTCATAGGAGGAAGCCTACCAACATAAATACAGATGAAACTTTAATAAGGTGGAATAAAACCGATGTTCAGGACTAATCAACAATAACTGCAAATGTTTAGGTGCAGTTATTGCTGCAAAAATGGTCATACCAGATATTGAAAGTAAAGGTTCACAAATTTTTGCCACTCACTTTGTGTCTCATTTCTTCGATATGGTTCCTTATCTATTTTACAGGGGAAAGGAAAAGTATGTCTCTGCGTGGTGCACAGATCAAACAAATTTTAAAATGTAACCTTTATTAGATATCTTTAAAAGTTGCGAAATATAGACAAACGGTGAAACATGTAAACACAAAAACAGTGTATTTTAAAAAAGGAAATAAATCCTTCACTCAGTGTGGTCCAACTCAATATCCTTTTTATTAGTTGTTGGTATTAGCAATGGATGTGTTTATTGTGTACACACTCTTGTTACTAATTATATTTCACAATAAAGACTGTCCCAAAACGTCGCCTAATAGCATGAGCCGGTATAGGGGAATGGTCTGATCCACTAGTGGTAGGGAACAGAGCCCATGTCCTTTATCTATTATTACCAATTACTGTATCATATTACAACTAGCAGTACCCCGCGGATCAACCCTCACCTGGTGTGTGCCTGGTGAGATCTGCCACCGCCACACCAGCACTAACCACCTTGTATGTGAGGGAGAGCCGCCTTGCTGCACTGCCGTGTGTCCGGCACGGAGGCTCCGGCGTGTATCTCACACCATCGGAAACCTCCGTCTGCTAGGAGTCAGAGATTAGGCACGTTGCGCCTCTGACCGAGCGGTCCAGTGAAAACTGGCGAACCGCTCCGATAAGGGTCAATAGAGGGTGGCCAGTATATAAACATGATGAAATACCATCAGTGAAAGCTACGCTAAATAATGGTCAAAGCATAAATAATTTGCATACACATATATACAAAAATAATCCAGGTGTGCACAAAAGTACACCCAATGTCGGCAACTGACCCGGCAGACTTTTTTAAAAACATACGCACATAGGGTTGATGTAAATGGGTACTCGAGATTGCCCAGTGTGTGACCTCCACGGCATGCACAAGAACTCAATCCTGTTTCTAAAGTACACATATAGGGTTAACATGGATGCGAACCCAAATCGCCCAGTGTGTAGCATATACCTTGATGCGATACAGACCGCATCCAGGGTCTGAGTGGAGAACCAATGAATGACCCAAGAATGCGAAAATGCACACTCCCACACACGGAATCCCTCATGAATATTCATGAGCATGCAGGTACTTAATGAGCTTCCGGCAGGTTGTCAGGTTGGTCCTGACGAAGCTCCTATGCGAAGCGGACGCTGACCTAAACAACCAGTGTGTGCTATCCTCCTCTCCCCTTCCCTATTACAAATGTATTTTGATCTGTATTAGCGTAATTTACCTAAGTCGGAGTGGTTCGCCAGTTTTCACTGGACCACTCAGTCAGAGGCGCGACGTGCGTGACGTCCGCAGCGCCTAATCTCTGACTCCTAGCAGACGGAGGTTTCCGACGGTGTGAGATACACGCCGGAGCCTCCGTGCCGGACACACGGCAGTGCAGCAAGGCGGCTCTCCCTCACATACAAGGTGGTTAGTGCTGGTGTGGAGGTGGCAGATCTCACCAGGCACACACCAGGTGAGAGTTGATCCGCGGGGCACTGCTAGTTGTAATATGATACAGTGATCGGTAATAATAGATAAAGGACGTGGGCTCTGTTCCCTACCACTAGTGGATCAGACCATTCCCCTATACCGGCTCATGCTATTAGGCAACGTTTTGGGACAGTCTTTATTGTGAAATATAATTAGTGAAATATATAATAGTGAAATATAAAAAGAGTGTGTACACAATAAACACATCCATTGCTAATACCAACAACTAATAAAAAGGATATTGAGTTGGACCACACTGAGTGAAGGATTTATTTCCTTTTTTAAAATACACTGTTTTTGTGTTTACATGTTTCACCGTTTGTCTATATTTCGCAACTTTTAAAGATATCTAATAAAGGTTACATTTTAAAATTTCTTTGATAATCTGTGCACCACGCAGAGACATACCTTCCTTTCCCCTGTAAAATTGCTAACTTTTGTGTCCTGTGGTAGCACACCCTCCCAGTCTAGGGTTAATTTGACCAAGATACAACCAGATTGAGGGTACAGATAAGCACATATATTTTTACCCAGATAATCCTGTGCGACCGATTCTCCCCGTCCCTTTTCCCTAATTTTTTGTGGTTCCTTATCTACTTTTAGGATTTCAATGAAAATGTGAGTATTACGCCAAATTTCAGCAGAAAATTCAGGGGTCACAAACTTTCAAGCACCACTGTAGATGATACAGTATACTGCACTTACTGTACTTGTCAAGTTACAATATCACTATGTATACCAGGGTTTTTTACCTTTTGCCCCAAAACACATTTAGATACACAGATGTTACTTCGTTGATTTGAAAAGAAGGAAATCATAATTACAATACACACTGTACCCCCAGAAATTGATGATATATCTTGCTAGTACAGTACACAGGCTCGCTACTAATAATGGGATGTGCTACCTAACAGACTTATTATTTACAACATAGGTACAGAGTAGAAGGTGCGCCATTGACATTTTTATATATAATATATGAGGTTCTTGGCATAGTATTGGCCAATAGTATGAGCCTGCACACCACTCGTCCAGGTGACCTTGTCGGACAGGTCCCTAACATGGGGGTTCACCCACAAACCGCCCCACACCTATCCTTTCACTTAACAATTCACACCAAGAAGCCATATATAAAAATGTAAATGGTGTATGGTGCACCTTCTACTCTGTTCCTATGTTGTAGTACAGTACACAGCCTGGCAGCAATTGATGATTACCATGTATGGCTACCATGATTACCATGTAGGATTACCATGTGTGTGGTACAAAGTTTGTGTGTGGTATAGTCATTGATAATGTGACGTCCAGGCAATTATTAGTGTCAGTATTACAAGATGATATAGTGATAGTCTGAGCAAATTTTTTTCCCTAGACTAAAAATGGGTAAATATTGCCAGTAGCCTATAATCAAGAAAATAAACTGGTGCCGCAGTAGCAGTACAGACTGCGCGCTGCCAAGATGGCGCAGAAACTAGTCGACTCTACTGAAGAAGCAGGCGGACTTGGAGGAGGGGCCTGGGGCATCACACAGGGAAGTGTGTTATACACAAGGGCCTGATGCACTGCACTACGTCAGGTCCTTGTACACTACTTTACTGTAACACACACACTGCCGGGCATGCATATAGAATCTATATATGGATTCTATATGCAATGAAATGAAATTCCTGGGGTAATAGACTGTCGTGCTGCCGAGACACAGCCAGGCATGCATACAGATTCATATGCATGCCCGACTGTGTCTCGGCAGCGCGACCGTCCATTACCCACAGGAATTAAATTCTTACCCCATTTGGGATAATTAACCCATTCGCTGACCACTGCACTAAAGGATATAATAAAAATATAGCCCTCAGAAAGGGCTGAGGGATATATTTTACTAAATCTTCCAGTGTGTACACTCAATATTGAGAACGATGCATCGTCCAGCACATCATTAACAATGCCCGCACCCCACAAGGTCTTCTCCTCTGCCAATATCAGTGTCGGCGGGGATTGGGTAATGTGTATGGGGCTTAAATGCATCCATCCAAAGGTGACATCAGTCAAGACAGATCGGGGGCATTGTGTGAGGACAACACTTTCTTTCCTATGTTCCACGTTGCTTCTAGGAGTAGAAATCATGGTATCAATATTTTAACCCTGTAAGAATTAATTCTCGGCAATGAGTCTGTGGGTGCAGGACTGGAAACACAGATGAGCGAGCATTTAAAGTGCTATACGTCCTGACTTTTAAAAAACATCTGCAGTAATGTCTATGGAAGGGATTTAGTCACAAATATGTAATCTAGTCCTTACCCCCTTTAAATACAATAGCAATTATAAAGAGGGGACTTTTTGGTAAGTGCTCCCAAACTCTCCCCCCCCCCCCTCCCCATTTCATTCAGTACAGTGCTTTGAAACGATTTCCACTTGTCCTTAGCAGTGAAGAGGTAACGTAATATACAGGGCTATTTTTGTGCAGGCTCTAGCAGGAACTGTGGCCCTTATTCTAGCTCACTCTTTCTGACAAAATATTACTTAGATGTACAAAACCATGTGCACTGCAGGTGACGCAGATGTAAAACCCCACCCAAATCTAATTATCTCTGCACAAGTAACACCTGCCTCACCTGCAGTGCTCATGGTTTTGTCCATCTAAGAAATATTTTGTCAGAAAGAGTGAGCTAGAATAAGGGCCACAGTTCCTGCTGGAGCCTGCACAAAAATAGCCCTGGTAATATAGAGCTGGACATTACCTAGGGTCAAGGTGACCAACAGGTCTAAAACTGGGTCCTAGCCTGCACATGATTTTGTCCAAGTCTTTTCAATAGGATCAACCGATGTACATTTTTTTCTCAACAAACTAATGGGGCCTACACACGGTGCTACTGATGCTAGATCTCTCAGCTTGCTTAGCAAGATAGCTCAGTACAGAGCAATGTGTCAGCAATGTTGCTGAATGATCTGGCGGTGAGAACACTGGCCCTGACTGGTGATCTCACTAGATATATTCTGCATGCAGGATCTTAATTGCCCAACAATAGCAATGTGGGGATCACGCTTTGCTATGGCCCCTATACACAGAGCGATGAGGGGTCATTTTCTAAGCGATCTAGTTAAAATTAAAAAAAATCAAATTAGTAGTGCCTAGCTCCCAGCTGTCCCAGCTCTAAACCCCAATGTGATTCCAGTGTCACCTGCTGCATGAGAGCGAAAACTATACACATTGGGGGTGGATGGGGAAATCATCAGTAAGATTTTAACATAAAACAAAATTGCAAAGAACTTAATACTAGCAGTATTCACAAAGGATAGCTTCATGCCAATGGTCTTTTTTTGTGTCAAGTTGCTGGTAAGACAATGTGAGGAAATTGCTATGGTTTTAGTGTACGCATGCATTATTATTAGAGCCGCATTCATTTAAAGAGAAATGCTATTCTCCACCAATGCATTTAAATAAAGTGCCCAATAAGGCAATCAAACTGTTACTGTGAAAATACCTACTGGGTTTTATTTTTGTCAAATATAAAAGAGGGATTTATAAAATAAACATTGTTAATATTTGTTTTGCTTCATGTTTAAGGGTCATACAGGAGTTTACCTCACTTCCAGTTTGGCCGTTACTTTATCTGGACTGAGTCCCAGCACCAGGTAACACAAGTACCTTGGCAACACTGAACACGCAACAGAAGCAGATAATTCCCAATTACAGTAATCTTCATGTGCAAGAAAGTTGGTTCCTACTACAGAAGCCAAGCATTACTTGTTCAACAGCCTTCTAGCATCATTTCAAGGTGTAAAAGCGCCATTTTATCTTACAGTCCACCGATTAGCAGAATGTTTGGCTAGGTAAAACTATCAAATCAATATACCCCAATGAGAAAAGGCATATTAGGGCGCAAATTGTACAATTACAAAAGTAAATTTATAACAAAATATGGCAAGGAGTAGTTTGATACAATCACATTATAAACATCACTTATTGTATAAAACGTGAAAATATAATTATACCGACAGGTAATAGCGCCACAGTTGACTGCAGCTGGGTCTATATTTCAGTCTACAACTCTCCTCAACATTAACCAAAAATACACAAGTATGTCAAATAGCACAACGCTGGTATTTAAACTTCTTACATATACATTAAAACGTGTTAACCACAATAATATAAAAAAATGGCCAGTGCAAAAACCAGCATTTGAACATACATAGGGGTTGAACCTATTAACCCCGAAGGGTGCGAGTTGCTGTTCGGGTGCCGTTTTAACGCTGAAATCGGCACTCAAATTAAGCCTAACTTGCACCCTTCCCTGGGCCAAATTTGCTGAAAATGGAGGTGCAAGCACTTTTCAGCGAATTCAGCCCGCCGTGAAGTGCGCCCGGTGTCGTGATGATTCGTGAACACTGGGCGCAACCGCACCCTTCGGGTGTAATAGGATCAACCCCATACTGTATAGTTCAACATGCTAGTCCTATATTTAATTAACTTGATACCTTATTAATACTTGTAATTATTTTATTACAGATAGGAATGGCAACTATCCATGGCTTCTAGTCTATATTAACCCTTTGAGTGCCAACATCTGCAAAAAAAATGCCAGCGCCGCTCACATTTGTTATATAAATTAAAAAAATGCTGTGTAAAAAAAAATAATAATAATTTCCTATGTAAGGTAAAATTACCATTATGATGAATCAATGTTTGCTTGCCAATTTTTGCACCTATTCACAAATTCACTTAGTACTCAAAGGGTTAAATTATTGATACCATGAATTCTACTCATAGAAGTAATGATGTGGAACATGGGAAAGAAAGTGTCCTCTCCAAACAATGCCCGATCTGTCCGGTCTGACGTCACAAATGTATGGACGCATTTAAGCCCCATGCACATTACCCAATATTCGCAGACACTGATATTGGAAGCTGAGGAGGCCTTGTGGGGTGCGGGCATCAGCAAGTGCATACACACTTACCGATGCCGGTAGGGAAGGGAGTGAGGGCAAAAGTGGGGGCCATGCTGTAGCATGGGTGTCGTTAACGAGGACTTACCTTGTTAGGGGTATGTATAGGGTTCCGACAGTCGGGATCCCGACTGGCCGGACTCAGACAGGAGAGTACGGCATCTATTCATGAGGTGGCAGCATGGGCAGGCTGTTTTGGCAGAAAGCTGCTAAAGGGACAGGGTGCATTTTGACCTTTAAAAATTGGGCAGGGTGCTAAAACAGCGTTGCTCGAAATCTGCAAACACACACACAACATCCTTTCTTTAACATCTAAGCAATCTATATCTGTCTGTTATATATAAAAAGCATCACATTTCAATACAACAAACCAAAATAAATATACATTAAAAGAAGAATACAAATACACAATTGCTATTACAATAGAACAGGCAGAAATTTGCGGCTATAAACATTTTTTGTGATAAAATAATAATTAAAAAAAAAATACCCACAGGAAAGTGTGTGTAACCCATCACTCATCAGTAGCCGATAACGAGGGGGACCGTTTGCAGTATTGATTGGACGGATATTCTGAAAAGAGAATAAACCAGTTAAGATAGAGAACTTCATAATTGTCGTACACACACATTGTCATATATTTGCCACCTGCAACAACCTTGGCAGTACTACAGATATAATAGCAGACTTGGATCTAAATATTCTGCAACTGGCTAAATTAACTCAGATACTTACAATGACTTGCAAAATAGGCTTGCACGACGAATCTCCTTGCAAAATGGCCTGCACATTAAAAAAAGAAAACTTTTCAGTGGCTCAATAATAGAAACATGCATCATTACGATTAATACATAAATATATTTTAGAGAAATCTATAACTTTACCACAATTACAGTACTGCAATTTGAATCCATTAATAATGAATGAAAAAAAAAAAAAAAAAAGAGGCAAATTATTTAAATGTTGAACTGATTCAAACTGTGCCAGGTACAAACCTAAACGATGGATTGGTCCAGTGCCTGATGAGCCGATCGATACAACAATTTGGTAAGTTTCTACGATCCGCTGCCGGACATGCCTGGACACAGGAACTGGTAGTAACAGCTCAAGGGGTATGCATCGCAGTAGTATATGTCAACCTGCCTGGGAAGCTCCCAGGCAGCAGAAGAGGGATAGGATGTGACTTTGCAGGGAGGCTTTAATGTACATCTTATCCATTTGTCCACATTCAGACTACCACTATTCACAGATAAACTGTATTAAACAACTGTCTGTTCCTTGTATTACTAGTTGTCCATGCATAGGATGTAGCCAGGCTGAGAAAACCACAGATGGGGAATTCAATTGTTTATAACCAACGATCTCCCATCTAAAGTGACAGGAACTTGTCGTGTGTTATTCAATTGATGATTTTAATTGCGCGTGTAAACCTGACCAAACTAATTTTTGTTTGAGTGTGCAAACAGGTAACTTTTCACAGATTTATCAATGAGGGCTAAAATATTACATATGAAAGGTACTTTATGTTATCTACCATAAAGATTACGAAAACCCGAGGGGTCTGGATTGTTAGGTCAACAGTCAAAAGGTAGACCACTATTGGTCGACACATTAAAATGTCAACATGCGTTAGGTTGACATGGTCAAAACACAAGCAAAAGGGTCAACGTGAAAGAGGTTGACAAGCAAAAGGTCAACATGGGATTTTCAAGTCTTTGGTGTCTAGAAAGAAATCATGAAACTCATCGACTTTTTGACAGCATATCCAAATAAATGTAGAAAAACACATAGGGGAAAGTCAACTTGGAGCGATGTAAAATACATTGCATACCCTTGTAGTGTTCATTCTAGCACCCGCTATCTTTAAAAACCCATGCAGTTCCTGTTCCTGCCTGGGGTGTCGCTGTCTGCTGTGGTGTTTCTAGCACAGGCCTGGTTTGCATATCAGTGCTGATATACAGACCACACTGTGCTAGAAGCACTACAGCAGACAGAGACACCCCAGGCAGGGAAGAGGAACTGCATGGATTTCCAAAGATAGCGGGTGCTAGAATGAACACTACCCTCGCTTGTTGAAATGACTCCACAGCCTTCTTCAGGCCAAGCCTATGTGTGGCCTAAGCCTTACACCTGCCAACACTGCACATTTTCCCTCACCCCCAACAGAGCAGCAAGGGAAAACTTGCATTATTAAATTGGCCAAAAGATGCGCAGCCAAGCATCATTCCAGACTTAGGGGCTGGTGTACGGTGAAGTGCTAAAGCGGAAGGTGATAGGAGCTGACTAGCTGATGTATTATCACCTTCCACTTTAGCGCTTCACCAGGTTTAATACATTATCCCCTAAATATCACCAATAGAAGGAAATTTAATTACATGCAATAAAAGATAATATTGCTGTGCAAGGAACCAGTACATATACAACACCCACATACTAAATGGTAACTAAACAACGTGCAGTGCTGATGCTTACGTTGTCCCAAAAGCCTATCACCTAAACGTTAAGTAAATCATCCCCATAACTTTTTATAAGTGCAATAACCCATCCACACATTAAATACATATATTTAACTTTTTAAAAAACCCTGAGAAGGAATCAATCTCATCTGAAAAAAAGCTACATATATAACTCTACCTAAAGCTACCTATAACTCTATACCTATATAAGATCCCTGCAGGGTGGCAGAGAATGGGCACAACTCCATTATACTTGCCCCCATCGCCACATGTGTCAAAGACGACATAACTGTGCCGACACTCCTACATAAGTAACTCTGAGATGCCACTCACCGGTATGGAGCCCTCACTCAGCTTCGGCATCGCCATCCTGACAGATGTGCCCCGTAACAGCCGGTAATACTATGCTACCACTGTGCCCGCGCTGTACCCACTACTACACAACCGCTGTAGCCTGACTTGGCGCACTCAGCCTGGCGCCAAATCCCACGTCTGGTCACGCAGCGGCAAACAATATGTGTGACGTCAGTCATAGCGGCCTGACCGTGTCCGCCATCTTTGTGTGGGGCAGAAGGGACAGCGAGGTTATTGCGCGGTGGGGCGTATAAGGTAACGTTTCTCACGGGAGTCGTGTACATGGAAAGATGTTTTGACATTTTCCATGCGGGCATGGCTGAGAAGCGCCAGTGGTGTGCGGGGTGCTCGGCCTCGGTCTCTGCTCTCTATGAATGAGGGCAACGTGAAGGTAGTCCGGAGCAACGGAGGCGTCATCATGGCTCATCATTAATCACGTGACCGCAGCAGCTGACCCGGCAGAATCAGAGAGAAGGTATGACATGTGAGTTGGGTAACTGCGCTGGTAGTGTGCTGCTGTGTGACATGTCTGGGACTTGTGTATATATGTTGCTGTATGTATGATGCTTGCATAGCTATATGTTACTGATCTTTGGGTTTTAACATTAAGAGCATAAAGGAAGTTGCTTTTGTATTCTTAGTTGGCGGGTATAACATTCCTCCCAACATGACCCCCCTTAAGGAGGGACACATTGCTCTGCTCATGCACTTCCCTCTTAATTTATAATTGCCATCACCTGTGTTGAAGCACCTTTCTTAGCAATTTACCTGTTCAACACAGATGAGGGTAATTATACATTAAGAGGAAAGTCCAGGAACAGAGCATTGTGTCCCTCCTGGAGAGGGTCATGTTGGGAGGTATGGTATAAGATGATTCCAATAGGAGTTCGATCATCATCGTAATTTTATTTTTTTACCTGATAAGTGATGAATATTAGGTTTTGTGGTCATCATGAAGTCAGAATTATCTCCAAAGCCAGTGTTCCATAGATAATATATTCCTAATATTCAGTGTTTCTGGTATTGAGACCTGTTCTGGAGAGTTTGTAGCTCTAGGCTGGTGGTTCCAAACCTTAGGTACACTGCAGACCATTGGGAGTACTTGAAATTAATATTGGTAATGGAGGAAGAAGTCTTCTGATGGCAGAAGTCTCTTGTTGCCATGGAGATGGACCACATCTCGTCCCTTCCGGTTCCATCTGCAGCACTATTTCATGCTTTTGCTTGACAAGCAATCCACTGGGAGCTACCCGTTTACACAAATTTGGGGTTCATGTAATTAAATCTGCAAATGAACACCCCAAAAAAACATGAAAAACTCATATTAAACATTTCCATGCGCCAACCTACTTTTTTATATCAACCTTGTCCATGTTTGTCATACAGTGTTGACCTAGATGCTACAGGCCCTTTATACCATAACCATAATTTTTCATGGAACCATTTCACACCAAACCGTGACCCAGGATAATGCATCAATAATCAGTTCAAGTGGCAATGTGAAGGGGGGATGAGGGGGTTGTTGTTGGTTTAAACCACTCTTGGTTTTGAAATAATAGAATAATAATAAAAGTATAATAGAGTCACTATGAAGGCAGTACATGCAGAATGCGGCTAAAGAGATTAGCAGCGCCAAGAGTCTTCCTCCACATGAACTCTTGCAGGTGCGACTCCAAATTGTGGCGGGACATACCTCTATGGTGCTTGTTTCGCCATTTGCATGCCCCCACAGTCGCTCAATATTTTGCGTGTGAACCCCCTGACTCTGGGTCAACAGAGTTAATTCGATGGTTCACACGCGCGTGCTCATAACCTGCCTGTTTTAGCTGCTCCGTGTTATACGCCCTCCAGCAATCTGAATAGATTATGGATCCAGGAGCAATGTATTCGTTGATGGCGGCCATCAATGTACTGGCATCTCTTTTCTCAACTGCAGTGACAAACCAGGCACCTGTCTCCCTGCAGATCCCTCCGAAAATCCATTGCTGCGGCAGCATCCTTCCCACATGGTTCTTTCGCTTCACGAAGAGGCTTTCATCCACTTTCTTCCACCATGCCAGGACCACCAATTTGCCTATGGGGCTGGGCAAGTAAGTCCATAGTGCATGCCTCCCTCATCATCGTTGTACTGCACTGCGGTTTTGATGGACATGTGCAGTAGGGCGGAGTGAAAAAACTGAAATTGAGAAATTCAAAATCGGCTAGTGTGGAAAAGTTGTGACTTGACTTGAATAAGAAACGTGCAAAAGCATTTTGATCTGAGTCAACATCTTCTGTTCTGGCAAGAGGCCTGAAGTTTCACTTTTTTGGTGAAAATGACGAAAACTATGAAGATGCTCCGATCTAGTTAAAATTATGTCAGGATGTCTTAGAGTGGTTCATTAATATACTTTAGCTTAGTAAAAGAGAGTAAAAGCTTGTCCTAGTGCAAAGTGGCTGACTTTGGTGGGAGAAAAAATACCTAATAATTGACCCATTTTCATGGTCACAATTGTGAATATTGTGTGTTTTCTCCTGAACGTGTTTATAATAGAAGAAGCACAAATACTCTAAATGGAATTCCGGTGACACTGTGTGAAATATAACACTGCATAATAGCCCTTAATCAGAGCTGATCCCAGTACAAATTTGTTCTCAAAATGGGCAAAACAAATGCTGCATTGCAGGTGGGGCAGATGTAAAGTGCTGAGAGAGTTAAATTTGGGTGGGGTGTGTTGAAACTGAAATCTAAATTACAGTGTAAAAATAATGCAGCCGGTATTTACCTTGCACAGAAACAAAATAACTCACACAAATCTAAAGGTGGCCATACATCTACAGATTGATTGTCAGATTGGGCAGGTTGGAACAAACAGCTGGTAATATCTGAATGACAGTTTTTCAGCATTTCAAAGCAAATGGTCAACTGTCATTTGCTCTCATCTTTTACCAGGATTTTGTTCCAACCAGACAGATCGGACAATAAATCTGTAGATGTATGGCCACCTTAAATCTCTCTGCACATGTTACATCTGCCCCACCTGCAGTCCAGCATTTTTTTGCCCATTTTGAGAACAAATTTGTACTGCGATCAGGTCTGATTAAGGGCCACTATGCAGTGTTATATTTCAGACAGTGTCACTGAACTATATGAAATTGGATTTATGCTGCTCTCTTTGCAGTGCATATACAAAGATAGACAATCCTGTGTATATAAATAAGAAATAACTGTTGCAGTCTGTTATTGAAAAACAGTAACTGTTACAATAAGTTTTACAAGTTAACAGTGTGAACTGTCTAATGTATCATTTTACATATCACTTCTGTTTATTGACAGAAAAATAGTGTTGCATCCCCTATACTGGGAACATGATTGGGCTGCATTACAGCATATAATTATGCCAAAGATAAGCCAATATATTAACTGTTAAATACGTTGAAGTGAATTATGATGTAATAAATTGTAAGCTTGCAGCAGGGCCCTCTAACCCCCAAGTCTGTCTGTCATTACCCAGTTTGTTTTATCACTGTCTACTATTGTAAAGCGTAACAAAATCTGCTGAGCTATATAAGAAACTGTAAATAAACAAATACATTGATTCAAAAAATAACAGGTTAATCATTCTATGAGTGGTGTCCAGCAGTACATATATGCCAATCCCTGTGTTCATTTCTAGGCAGCAGGGCCGTCTTAACAGCAGTGTGGGCACCTGGGCAAAGCAATGCACTGGGGCCCTTACCCATTCTCCCCTCCTAGGGGTGGGGGGTGGTATCAGCAGCAGCTTTGGTGTCCCACGGGTGGCAGGGGGGGCTCTATCTTCCATTCAACATATAGGATCTGGAGCAGTAACTTCTGCTAATTACTCCTTTACTGCACAGGTGGTGGGAGGGTGAACACTAACGTGTGGAAGGGGGCACTGAGCTGTATGAAGGGTCCCTTGTAAATGACTTCCAGGGAGGTAGGGGGTGGCTTTATACACAGGGGACGGTTGGATAATGGAGTGGGCTTAATATTCGTCATTTTCCGTTGGAAGGGCAGCTTGTTTGACTGCAGATATCACCATTATCTGGAAATAGATTTCTTAGCCTAGTATAAAAACCTAGAGTCCCAACTTTCAGGAGGTGCTGGGGACTTGGGGATCAGAGATCAGGAACCAGAGCAATCCATTGACAAAAATATAAAACTGTACACCAGACGTTTGGAGCTGGAGCAGGGACCGGCTGCTGGAAGGCTGATATCTCTGGTTCTGGGCATGATAGAGACAAGCCGCTAGTGTCAGTGAGAACCTGAGAAATATGACTGGAAATTGTAATTAACAGGTCGGATGTGGACTGCTGCTTTGAAGTTGGATATCTGCAGTTCCCCAGGGCCGATTTTCAAAATTCTGGTATCCCTGGAAAAAAGGGGATCCTCAGCTATCAACATAGAGCTTATACACCTGGGGCCCCTGGGCAAGTGCCCATTAATCCCATACAAAAAGACGGCCCTGCTAGGCAGGATTGATCAGCAATACTTATTACAGCATAATGCACTTTAATGTATTTAACTGTTAATATATTGGCTTATCTTTGGCATAATTATATGCTGTAATGCAGCTGCAGGTGGGGCAGATGTAACATGTGCAGAGGGAGTTAATGTGGCCATACATCTACAGATTTATTGTCCGATCTGTCTGTTTGGAACAAAATACTGGTAATGGATGCTTTGAAATGCTGATACTTTGCTTTGAAATGCTGGAAAACTGCCAAACACTGTCATTCAGATATTACTAGGTATTTGTTCCAACCAGCCAGATCTCACAATCGATCTGTAGATGTATGGCCACCTTTAGATTTGTGTTGAGTTATTTTGTTTCTGTGCAGGGTAAATACCGGCTGCATTATTTTTACACTGCAATTTAGATTTCAGTTTCAACACACCCCGCCCAAATTTAACTCTCTCCGCACGTTACATCTGCCCCACCTGCAATGCAGCATTTGTTTTGCCCATTTTGAAAACAAATTTGTACTGCGATCAGGTCTGATTAAGGGTCATTATGCAGTGTTATATTTCACCCAGTGTCACTGAAATTCCATTTAGAGTATTTGTGCTTCTTCTATTATAAACACGTTCAGGAGAAAACACACAATATTCACAATTGTGACCATGAAAATGGGTCAATTATTAGGGATTTTTTTCTCCCGCCAGTCAGTCACTTTGCACTAGGACAAGCTCGTACTGTTTTTTACTATGCTAAAGTATATTAATGAACCACTCTAAGACATCCTGACATAATTATAACTAGATTGGAGCATCTTCATAGGTTTCGTTATTTTCACCTAAAAAGTGAAACTTTAGGCCTCTTGCCAGAACAGAAGATGTTGACTCAGATCAAAATGCTTTTGCACGTTTCTTATTCAGGTCAAGTCACAACTTTCCCACACTAGCCGATTTTGAATTTCTCAATTTCAGTTTTTTCACTCCGCCCTAATGTGCAGTTTCCGGTCGCAATACGCCACACTTGTCAGTTCCTCCACCCAGGAGTAGATAAACCGGACAAGGGTGAGGAAGGGTAACCAGCACCCCGGGAACCAGTGCGCCGCTCTGAACTGACCTTATTGTGGCAAGCCTTAATGTGGCAGCGCCACATGCTTTCCTTTAGGGATAGCCACGTCGGGTGGCCGTTTACACAATTTTGCGTCACTGGCAGCAACTGGTGGCGCTGGTAAAACCTTACAGCCTCCTCCTCTGTATTTGGCAAGGTGAATATGCTCATCGGTTCACCTGCCATCGCTGTAACATCTGTTGCGTTCTGAGCTCTCCCTGATGCAGCCATCACGGTCAGTTATTCACCTCAGACCGAATCTGACATGGACCGGAAACACTTACGCAAGTTTTGACTGACTACGCTATTTGGGCAGCCTACGCTTATTCAGAAAGCACAGCTATGGTAACTGATAAACGTCCATACCATATTATCTACTGAGATCGCATCGCACGACACTAAAACGGGACGTGCGATGCAATGCGATTTCCTAACGCAAGCGTATGTATGTTAATCGGGCACCCTGTTACTGCATAAGTACTGACTTATTTTGTTTCTGTGCAGGGTAAATACTGACTTCTTTATTTTTACACTGCAATATAGATCTCACTTTGAAGTAAAACCCCACCCAAAACTTTCTCTGCACAAGTAACATCTACCCCTCCTGCAACCAGAATATCCCCCATAGTAACTATGATTTGGTCTAAGTTGCCTCTGCTCTGGCATGTCCCTCTACAACCCTTACAGTTTAAAAGGACTTGTGGATAGACACCTAAATGACAACATCACGTCTTTGCATTTTTCAACACTACAGTCTTTAACCTGGCTTTTTCCTTCTTACTCCTTGTAATCACTTTGCTTGCTAAATCCTGTTCTTTTCCTGAGATCCGTCTACTTGTTTTCTATTTGCAAGGGCCCTGGCACTCAATGTGTACTATGTAACAGGAACCTCGTACAATCAGCTTCGGTACTTATCATGCTTTTACCATTAAAACTGCTGCATTTCCCGTTTTCATGGTATGAGACTTACAGTATGCTAGGAGCTTGAAGAAATATCTACTTAGAAAAACTACTGGATATGGGAGAAAGCTGATGTCTTATCAATTAAATTGTGGCAACATTTAAGGATGTATTGAAAGCCTAGATGAGGTTTAAATGCACTGGAATAAATCTTTTCAGTCATCCTATTGGATGCATATTTGTGTATGTTTATCTGAGATGGCTTTTCTTAAAGTGGCTTGCTTTGTAATGGGAATGGATAGCTTGGAAGGAGTAAGTAGAACAAATCCGGTCATGTAGGGCGAAATGTAATGGGGGGGGGGATTTTTGATCATCTTTAATAATCGCATCAAATCGCATGTGCAAAAATCACACAATTTGTTTTAAATTTGCAAATGTAATAGGTTGCTTGCAATTTCACTTCACATGCGATTTTGAGCGATTTTTCGTTATGAAAATGTGCGATTTTTGATAAAATGTGCGATTTTGTGGGGGGAAAAGTTAAAAAAAAATGGCTTGGGGTCCCCCTTCCTGAGCATAACCAGAAATTGAGCCGGACCTAATTCCATAAATACGGGGGACAAAAAGCGTAGGGGTCCCCCGCATTTCTGAAACCAGCCTCGGACTCTTGGCCCGGTTCCAAATCGCCACTCCAAAATGTGCGAATTCGCGGCAAAAAGTGTGATTTTTTTTTTTTTTTTTTTTTTACTGCGAATCGCACCCTATTACATGTGCAATTTTTGGAAAACGTGCGATTTTGGACATTTTTGACCAAAAATAGCACATGTCTAACAAATCGACCTCTATTACATTTCGCCCATTGTGCTGTCTATTAGGAAAGTGCAAGCAGAAATTTTGGGCAACCACAGCACTTACACTTGTTGGCAGCAACAGTTTAATTGCTCCGTTGAACGCCCAAATAACAATTGAATCCACACACCCCACCCCATTGACACATATAACAATCTCAAGGGTAGAAGGGTCTGTTTTGGTCCTCTGAGTCAGGACAATCCAGCAAAAAAAAAAGGTACTTGTTTCCTAGCACGGCGCCCGTCGGGTCCCATCGCATACCATAACTTAAGGTATGCGATGGGACCCGATCAGACCCGACCGACCCGATTTTCGGGCTTTAAAGACGTTTCTGTACAATTAAAAAATAGGTTGCAACGCATGCCATTATAATGGCATGCGATCCGACCGACCCACCCACCCGATTTTTACATTGGACCCAATGTTAAATGGTCCTGAGACCCGATTTTTAATTGTATACCTACCCTGATGGTTAATTATTATGTCAAATGGCCCCCCATTCTTAACGCAACGCCACGATCAACGTCAACCCGAAGCTTGGCGAGCGCAGCGGTACGCGTCCTCTGACCTTTTCATACCCCCATTATCCACATCGGCGTGGAGTTGACTTTATATAGGGTGGCGAGCCACCGAAGCGTGGCGAGCGGACGCGTAATACGTGTGAAGTAATCTGCGTCCCCACGCGGGGCTCGCTGCGCTCGCCACACTATATAAAATCAACTCACGGCAGCCAGTGTTTGTTGATACGTATTATTGTTGGTACAGCTATAGAGCAGCCACTTTGACCACAAGCGCCACAAAATCCCTACCAGTATTTATAACACCTAAACGTAACTTTACTAAACTATTGTGTTATTTCAGTTGACTTGAATACGTGCAGGCAGGTCTTAATGTACAACCGCAGACATGTATTTCCTTGCTGTTCCACTTTTGTTTGTGCTCATAAACTAATTTCCCTCCTCTATTCCACCCTCCTCTCCCTTTTGTGTTCTTCCAATTTCCTTTTTATATTCTCTACAAAATTATGCATATTGCACATTGTCATTTTGTAGGTAAAATCTTTTACTTGTATCCATCTGTTCTCATGTGACTTGCCATCTTTATCTGCCAGTGTGACGTCTTGGGCTTAATCCCCACCACAGCCCAGACTGTGTTGAGTTTCCATGGGCTACCCCCAAGTCCTCAGGTTTGCTCCCACACAATAAAACAATATTCTGGTAGGGTTAGCCAATTAACCGTACGTGTGGTAGGGAATATACATTGTAAAGTTCTGTGGAATATGAATATGCTGTATAAATAACTGGCAATAATGATTACTTATACACAAGAACAGTCACATGACACACATAGTCAGGGGGGAGGTATAGTGTGTTTGTACACCATTATACATTTATTTCTTCTACGATCCCATGGCAGCCTTAACATTGGGATTTCATCCCTCCTCCTCGTAATTAGACAGGTTACTTTTTTCCCAGGGACCTCCCCTTCCTGTATAAATCCCTGCTCCTCCCAGACCCTGGTGTCTTTTTTTCCTGTCTCCTTGTGTAGTTAGAGGCAGGAGTGGTTACTTTATTTTGGGCTCACTTCATAGATACAGGGGGTCACTATGGGAAGAGCAACATGGAAGCGTGGCTCTAAAGAGTACTGTCCATGTAAAAAGGCAGGAGCGGATGGGTAAGTCTCCCAAGAAGCATATATGTATATCACCTTTAAACCGCTGCGGAAATCCAGATGGTACTGCTACAGAGAGCTGCGGCGTCCAGGCAGCGTGTTCGACTACAAGCACCAGGATTCAGAGCGCCGGAGGCTACTTCCGCCGACGCTAGGCTTTCAGCGTGGCGGTGACGCGCTTCCGCTGCGGCAGGACTACAGCGTCCACAATGCATTGCGGTACGCCATTTCCGGCAACAGCACGCCCAGGCGCGCTCTGCACAGTCAAAAGCCGCTGTACGAACGGCACTATGGCAGCTTGTATGGAAGCAGAGGGATCTCTGAGCAAGCGGTGGTACAGCGTTTCTGAGAGGCCAGTGGCAGTGACTTTGTTTAGCCGGTTTAAGGTAGGACACTTCCTTACTACTCGGATACCTCAGATGTTTATAGGATATCTCTCATGGGAATATGTTCATTCAGGTCCTTTGACAGTATGGAACAGCAGAATCTGCCTTCCCCCACTAGAGAAGAGAGTGCCCCTGTGAGGTGAGCCTTGTTATTTTTTTTATGCTAATAGGAATAGGGTTTTTTTGTTATAGCATAGTGACAGGCTTTCTTTCTCCATAGTGTGCCGGAAAATGAGGTACAGACTGGAGCTAGGAAGAAAACAATTAAGAAAAAGCATAGAGAAACATGCTGCATGAACTGTGACAGAAAGTTTGAATTTGTACAAGGCAAAACACTATGTGGACAGTGTGAAGTACAACCTAAACAGGACTCAGGAGCAAGTAGTGATAGTCATACTAAGATGCTTAAGGATTTGATGGACTGGATGAGAGACTCTTTCGTTTCCAAAACAGAATACAGGGAAGATCAGGGCTCTAAGAGGTCCAGAGATCAGGCAGGTCTGCCATATGAGGATCCCAATACTTCTGATGAGCATGACGGGGCACAGGTTGCCGATGATGAGCCTGGTGAAATTAAGGAAGACACTAGAATATTCAATTTTGAGACAGTTGAGATTATTCTGAAAAATATATATAAAACCATGAATTATGAAGATCCGGTAACTCCCGTGGAGGGGGCGGATGTATTATTTGAGGATAGGTCGAAAAAGACAAGATCCTTTCCGGTACACCGTGTAATCAAAGAGGTCATTAATAAAGAATGGACGAATGTGGAGAAAAAACAGGGCAAGTTGTTCCGAGTTGACCGGATGTATCCCATTAAAGATGATGATTTTATTAAATGGTGCGGACTACCAAGAATTGATGCAGCTGTGGCGGAGGTTACATCTCGCACTACCTTACCGTTGGAGGACGGAGCCTCCTTCAAGGATCCAATGGATCGAAGGATGGAGAACTCATTAAGAAAACTACACTTCTCCACGGCTGTGTCTTTGAAGGCGGGTGTTTCTATGGCATCGGTAGCCAGGGCCCTTAGGGTATGGTGTGCCACTCTTCATAATGACATTGAGGAGAAAATCTCCAGACAATATCTATTAAAGAATTTAGAGGTGATCCAGAAATCGGTGGAGTTCTTATGCGAGGCCTCATTGGATGTGACAACATTTGCAGCCAGGGCTATGTCAGCTGGAGTAGCCACAAGAAGAGCTTTATGGCTAAGGCCCTGGGCTGCTGACTCCAATTCAAAAAACCGTCTAGTATCATTACCTTTTGAAGGAGCATTCCTATTTGGGACCAAATTGGATGCGCTAATTCATAGGCTCACGGGAGGTAAATCCTTGAAATTACCTCAAGATAGGAAGACTCGTTTCCAATATCCTTCAGGCTCCAGACAAGCGTTCAGAGAAGCCAAGTCTTATAGGCCGGGTAGGCCATACAATCAAAGAGGGGCTTTCGCCTCTTCTCGCCAGTCCTTTCGTCAAAACTTCCGAAGAGGTGGCAGACAATGACAGTCAGCAGTTTCCCCCGGTAGGAGCCCGGCTGTTACTATTTGCCAACATTTGGGGGAATTCAGTTCAGGACATTTGGGTTCAGAACATAGTGTCCGAGGGTTATCAGCTGGAGTTTGCTCAGATACCTATCAAGAATTATTTTATGGAATCAAGAGATCCGAAAACAAAGTTGGAGAAGAGAGAATTGAAGAAAGTCATAGTCAATCTGTTACTAATAAGGGCAATAGAACCGGTTCCATCAGAACAAAGGATGGAGGGGTTTTACTCCAATCTTTTCCTAGTCAGGAAGAATACAGGAGGTTTCAGAACTATAATAGACCTAAGGCGTCTGAATCAATACCTGAAAGTAAGAAAATTCCAAATGGAAACTATGAAGACGATCACAGCAGGAGTAAGAAGAGGAGACTTCATGGTGTCTCTAGACTTAAAGGACGCCTACTATCATGTTCCGATCCACATCAGTCACAGAAAATTTCTCAGGTTTTCAATCAAGGGAAAACACTATCAGTTCACGTGCCTCCCCTTCGGGTTAGCCTCATCCCCGAGGGTATTCACCAAGGTGCTAATAACAGTGATAGCGAATCTCAGGAAGAGGGGGATTCTGCTGTGGCCTTATTTGGACGATATTTTGATAGCTGCTCCTTCCAAGCAAATTCTAATGAAACAGCTCAAGATAGTAAGGGAGCACTTGCAGTCGCACGGATGGCTAGTGAACGAAGAAAAGAGCCAGCTGGAGCCAACACAAAGAATAAAGTTTCTGGGAGTGATGATAGATTCCGTGAAGTTCAACATTTCCCTGTCAGAGGAAAGATGTGTGAAGATAAGAGAACTAACAGTCGCCTTGGCAGAAAGAAGAGTTGTAGTTCTCAGAGATTGGGTGAGGCTTCTGGGAATGATGTCATCCACGATCGGGATAGTTCCATGGGCTCAATGGAACATGAGAGAATTACAGTGGGCAGTGTTGCCATACCTAAAGAGAAGATGGACAAAAACAGAGAAGATGTCAATTCCGGACAAAGCAAGGAAATCTCTGTCATGGTGGAGCAAGCCAACCCTGAGGGACAAGGTGACATCGTTGAAGGTGCCCAAGTTTGTAGTCATTACAACCGACGCGAGCCAATCGGGCTGGGGAGCCCATTCCGAAGGAGAGACGGTACAAGGGCTATGGACAAAAGGAGAAAGTCGGAATTCATCCAATTGGCGAGAGGCCGAGGCGGTATGGAGAGCAATCGAGTTCTTTTCTCCAAGAATCAGGAAGTCAGATTTAAGAATCTTCTCCGACAATACCTCAGTTGTGGCCTACCTAAATCATCAGGGGGGCACGAGGAGCAAGTCCCTAATGAATGTAGTTGCGAAAATAGTGTCATGGGCAGAGGAGAATCTGTATTCACTAACAGCCTTATTCATGCCCGGGAAACAGAATGTGCTAGCAGACTTTCTCAGTCGAAAGCAGATCCTCCCAGGCGAGTGGGAGCTGAATGGAGAGACTTTCAGGGAACTAACCAGCCGGTTTGGAGTTCCAGAAGTGGACCTCATGGCAACACATTTGAACAAAAAGGTAGAGAAATTCTTCTCCAGATTTTGGCTACCCCAAACATCAGCAGCAGATGCCTTGTCAGTCCAATGGGTGTTCCGATTAGGGTATGTGTTCCCACCTATTCCATTGATTCACAAAGTGCTAAAGAAAATAATGGAGGATCAGGTAGAGGTGATAATAATCCTTCCTTTCTGGCCTCGGAGATCCTGGTTCGCAACAGTACAGAGATTGGCGATTCTAGGTCCATGGACCCTCCCACTGAGACCAGATTTGTTAAGACAGGATCAAGTGCTTCACCCGGATCCAGCTACGCTAGCTTTGACGGCTTGGAGATTGAGAGGAACTCCTTGAAGCAGAAAGGTCTGTCAGACCAAGTGGTGGCGATCCTGCTACAAGCAAGGAAGAAAGTTTCTTCAAATATCTACTATAGGGTATGGCGTACCTTTATCAACTGGAGAGGGGTGACATTACCAATCCAAGAGACATCCACAGCAGAGATTCTACAGTTCCTGTGTAGAGGGTTCTCCGAAGGTCTGGCCAACTCTACATTAAAGGTGCAGATCTCAGCCTTGAGCGTCCTGGTGGAGAGAAGGCTAGCAGAGGAGCAGTTGATTATAAGATTCTGTAACGCAATTAAAAGGATGAGACCTCCAATTAGAGCGCTAGTAGCATCATGGGATCTGAATTTGGTTTTGACGACCTTAATGAAAACTCCATTTGAACCTTTGTCCGAGACTTCGTTGAGACATTTAACATGGAAGACAGTATTCTTAGTTGCCATAACATCGGCAAGAAGAGTCAGTGAACTACAAGCCCTTTGGGCGGAAGAACCTTATTTAAAGATACTTCCAGGAAGGATTGTTTTAAAAACGAATCCACATTTCGTTCCAAAGGTGATTTCTGAATTCCACCTCAATCAGGAGATCTCGCTACCTTCATTCTATCCTGACCCACAGAGTGAAGAAGAAGAATTGTTACACAGACTAGATGTGGTAAGATGTATTACCATTTACCTACAAAGAATGGAGGACGTTAGGCAATCAAGAAGCCTGTTCATCATCCCGGAAGGAGCCAGAAAGGGGCTTACACCTACCAAGCAGACCATCGCTAGATGGTTGAGAGAAGTTATCTCATTTGCATACAAATTGGAAGGAAGAGAAGTTCCGGCGATCATTTCGGCACACTCCACGAGGGCTACGGCGACTTCCTGGGCTCTGAAGGCGAATGCATCAGTCAAGGATCTGTGCGACGCCGCTACTTGGTCCTCAGTCCATACCTTTTCAAGGCATTATGAGCTAGATGTATCAAGAACTCAATTTGGGAGTCAAGTTTTGCAGAGTGTGTTTAAAAAGTAAAAGTCTATAGAACATGCTTTCGTGTCCCTCCCTTTCTTATTGGCTTTGGTATTTCCCAATGTTAAGGCTGCCATGGGATCGTAGAAGAAAACATCGGATTATACTCACCGATAATTACTTTTCTTCTTAGAGACCATGGCAGCCATGGTTTGCCCTCCCTTTGTGTTCTTTTTTCCCAGGAATGGAAGGAGACACTCGAAAAGACACCAGGGTCTGGGAGGAGCAGGGATTTATACAGGAAGGGGAGGTCCCTGGGAAAAAAGTAACCTGTCTAATTACGAGGAGGAGGGATGAAATCCCAATGTTAAGGCTGCCATGGTCTCTAAGAAGAAAAGGAATTATCGGTGAGTATAATCCGATGTTTTTTCTTGCATTTTTAATTCAATAACTGACACAATGCTACAGTTACGCTAACTTTTGTCAGTAGAAAAATTGGTGATTAGGAAATTTTAGAGCTGACATCATTAAAGGAAGCAGCCTAAGCACAGCTCACTGCTCTTGACAATGCGCTGATCTCATTACATCTATAAATGTCGTAGGACATTTTGTTATTAATAATACCGCTTCACTTTCTTCTCAGAGACTAAAGTGAAAGTTAGATTTCAGTCTGTCTTTATACAGTGTAGGGTGCTGATTAGCTGCTGGGTGAAGTCACAAATTATCTGCTGTTCTCTGTACTCTGCGCGATCCCCAATAAGTCAGTCTTTCTAACAAGACCTGAACATTAGCATGTAAGGGCGGTAAAAGCAGCACATCTTGAGTGGGGATTGACAGCAGAGATATACAGTACAATTATTTCATGCACTTAGACAAAAAGTAGAACAGTGCTGTTTTTAATAAGTTTTTATGTGTCATTTACCAGAATTGAGCTGACCGATCACCTAAATACCTGATTAAATTATTTTCTTTATTGCATTTAAATGTTCCCTGATATAGAGCTGCAGACCTCACTCAATTCCCGATGGAGCTTCCCGTGTTGGATTGGCAGAACCATGCATGCAAGAAGTGGTCACAGCTTACTGCGCTTGACAGAGCTCATTTTTCTCCAGACTCAGATCTTAAGGATAGCTTCAGGACTTGTTGGTCACAGATTCAGTAAGTAACTTTATGGTATTGACTGAAAACATGTGTGGTGATGATAACAAGCTTGGTGGCGCCAGTTGGCCACCTCACCAGGTTTGGAAATGTTGGATCCTCCCCACAAGATTAAGAAGTTGGGATAAGATACCTGTTTGGGGTTCAGTACAAACCGCCATGCAGAAGGCCAGCAGCACAGGGGGACGCTGTGAAAAACCAGTGAGGTCACTATTACCCTTTCAGATCGCACCTAATTACCGGGTTCATGCCAATTTGTTACCGGTTCGACCCGGTAATAGGTGCGATCTGAAAGGGGTAATGGTGCCTTCACTATTACTCCTAATTACTTGACCCACACAGTGGGTGTGTTTGTGGAAGTAAATTGAGTACACTCTATAAGATATATCTGCAGATCAACTGACATCGTTCACAGACATATTACTGGTACACACTGGCCGATGGTCCATCAATAAACAGCCAACTCAGACCTAATTGAATTGACCTCACAAACCGCTTTCAGATTGCAAAATGCAGGATTGCACCGGAACTTTAAATGGTTCAGTCGCGACTTCCAAACCAGCCCTGCATTTTGCTCTCTCCGGCCCCTTCAGCAACTTTTTACTCTTGTGGGGAAGATCTAATTGGATCGCACCTAATTACCGGGTTCATGCCAATTTGTTGCAGGTTCGACCCGGTAATAGGTGTGATCTGAAAGGGCTTACTGGGTCCAGCAAACCGACAGCATTACGAACCGGTTAAAAAACAAGGGTGCATGCCAGTTCGTTGCTGTGCACTGTGAACAGGTTCATCTGGTCGAGCGACCCGGTTCCCATTCATACTGATGGAGGAGTCCGTGCTTGGAGCAGCATCGGCTCTAACCGCTGCCTCTTCCCCCTCCCCCGATGATGTTCCACCTTGCCGGGTCGCTGAAGGGGCTGGAGAGAGCACAATGCAGGGTTGCTTCGGGACTGAACCATTTCAAAGTCCTGGTACGATCCTGCATTTTGAGGTCTGAAAGCGGTATATGAGGTCAATCCTATTAGGTCTGAGTTGGCTTTAAACGCTCATTTATTGATGGACCATCGGCCAATGTGTACCAGCAATATGTCTGTGAACGATCTGCAGATATATCTTACAGAGTGTACACAAACTGACACCTAATTGGATTGATGCCTACAGTATGTGCTTAGCTGCATGGACATTCGGTTCAAGGAGTAAGTTTTTTTATTAAGAAGTCACAAAGGCAAGGACAGGATTATTGCTTGGTATGGCATTTGGTGGACCCACCGACCATGTCAGCCCATTAAATTGTGTACAGCTTACAAATAGGTGCTAAATTCATTTCATGCACTAAATGGCATTCGATTATTGACTTGCCCTTATAGCAGAAGCCACTTTTGTATTGAGCAGGGGTGTAACTAGATCTGTGTGGGCACCATAGCATGTTTTTGCCCACACATAGAGAAAAAGCATACTCAGCAATGTAGGCTTATGGTGTATACACACGGTGAGATTCCTTTGCTATTCGACTAAGATTCGATTGTTATGCAATCTTTGCTAGCTCATGTACTATTTACATACAATTCATACTACACAGGCGCTTTCACAGATTGTCCTAGTATGCCATGGGCTGCTGTCATCTTACCTGGCAGGGAGCAGGCATGAGGCTGTGCACTGCTGCCTTTGGGCTGTGGTCCCTCCCAGTTTTCCTGTGGTCCTCCAGCCAGATTATGTACCACATGTCTCCCCTGTCGTGTTCGATATCTGTACTGTTTTTTTACCTGCTACTTATGTGGCTGTTGCAATCGCCAAGTGGTGTGCCGCTAAATGGCTGCCTGGGTGCTTTACAGCTCAATGAATATATATTCCCCATGTCCGTGTCACACACCAGGATACATTTAGTGCATATCTGTACATGTGATCTATATCTGTACGGTCACTGTTACTTGTTCCCACCCTGGCTGTTGCACAGCACTCCAAATCAAATTCCTAGTATACGCAACTATACCTGGCCAATAAAGCTGATTCTGATGTGTAATTGATTTAATGGCAATAAAAAAATTACCATGCTGAACCTTAGAACACTAGTTTACAGGTTCATAAACACTATCCTCAGGACCCCACACAGTTCATGTTTTTTAGGTCACCTGTGTATTTTTAAAGGTGATAGTTGGTGATCCTGCCAGTTAACCTGGAAAACGTGACCAACTTTCGGTTCTGGAGACCGATTTTTCCGCCTGTGCTTTAGCTGTATGTGCGAGGGATGTGTTCCAATAATCCATTGGGTGTTATTCACTAAAGGCCCATACACACTGGGCAACTTTGAGCTGAAAGCAGCTAATTTTTCTTGTTTGAGCTGCTTTCATCTATGAACAGTATGTAGTGTTCTATCTAGCACCCCACAGCTTTTACAACCAGTTCAGTTTCTCTTCTCTGCCTGGGGTTTCGATGTCTGCTATGTCTATCACATTGGGCCTTATTCTGGTCTGTGCAGACGGAGCCGAATATGCGGCCAGGACCGTGCGTCCTAAACCCCGCCTTTCGTACGGATCGCTCACTCCGTCCGAACGTGGTAAGAAGCTGTCCGAACGGACTGCAAGTGTATTTCTCATGTATACACCTCCTCCATGTCAGGGAACCTCCCCCATCATTCGATGGTCGCAGACCATCGAATGCAGGAACGAGTGGTCAGGCAGCTCCCGCAACCTCAGACCACACGGACATTTCTCCGTGCAAAAGCAGAGATCTGGGCGAGCAGCTGACATCCGGCAATGTCATATGTCCGCCCCCTACACGTGCGTCACGGCCGCATTACCATGCGTACGCCCAGCGTTTTCATGGGAATGCCCATGAAACGCGGGGTGTAAACATATGGTAATGAGCCCAAACAGCCCTTCACACCCCTCTCCACCCCCTGTTCGTAGTGTACACATTTTATGCGGAATTTGGATGTGCGTCCCGTTCGCACATGCGCAGAGACGCCTCTGCACATGCGCAGACACAAAACATCGGCGGACCGACCGCACGCAGACATTACCGCACCAACCAGAATAAGGGCCATTGTGGCCTGTATCTCCGTACAGAGATACAGGCCGTACAATGCCCAGGGTATATGGAACTTAAGGATCTCAAAAGCAAAATCTTTCTCTAATGGGAAAAACCATGCTGCACTGAAGGTAGGGCAGATGTAATGTGCAGAGAGAATTATATTTGGGTGGGGTGTGTTTATTTTTATACTGCAATGTAGACACTAAATTACTCACCCAAATCTAACTCTCTGCACATTACATCTGCCCCACCTGTAGTTCAACAAGGTTTTGTTCATTTCAGAAAGATTTTACTTTTTAAAATCCATACTGAATAACCCCCATATTGTGTGATGTGAGTTGGTCACAAATTGAAAGATTGACTTTACATGCAGCATTTTCAGAGGATAACTGATAGAGGGCGCCGCGTCAGCCATCTTTTCTTCACTGTCAATACGGTTACATTTCAATACTGAAAAGAATATCTGTTAAAGTTAAAATATAGCTGAGCTCTTGCTCTAGGCATAATGTCTTCTTCCATTATACCACATTTATTTCCATAGATTCATTTTATCGCTTTCTCCTAATGCAGCCCCAATTGGCCTGTTTGCAATGGAACAACTGTTTGACCAAAATGTTCTTCTGATTATATCTTTTTATTATTATTATTAAAGGTGTAATTTCAGAATTGCAGAGGTAAAAAAGACAAAAAAACTCCTAGGAAAGTTTAGTTGGAAGTATGATTGCTGAACGTATTTATTACTTTCACTGTAGGAATGTTCAGATTATATAGTATGCATGCTTTAACATCTGAGTAATCAGCACTTTTTACTGTAAGAGAATGTACTTATGTAGGAACAATTGCAGCTGCTACACTGCATGCTCTCGGCTACAAGTGTATATTAGTTGCACTGTATGTACTGGACTTCTCTTTTCCCTTTTTTTTAATATAGAGATATGTTCTCATATACCTAGCCTCAATACTGTCTACAGCGCGAAATGTCTGCCGTGAGTGAGCCATGTTAAAAGTATTTGTTGTGCAACGGTGTGTCATAATAGCAACGCAAAAATCATAATTAATTTAACATGTAACGCTTGTAAGTCTGTGTGCGACTAAAGGTGGTATTCAGAACACTTTAAATACAAAAAATGACAATAGTTATTCGCGCTCACAAACAGAGACTGCTGCTGGAAATACCACCGGATTGGGATACCAAACCCAAAAAAATACCACAAAGACAACAAGATGTGGAACTCCACAGCGCTACCTCCGGAAATGTTTCTTGTTTCCCTATGTATATATGGGTCAAGACTTAACAGATATGGAAAAGAAAATATAACAGTACAGATTTCAATTAGTAAGAGTCCATATATTGAATTTTCAAATCCTTCCAAATCCTAGGGTGACTCACCTAGTCTGGCTAGGAGATGTTCCCATAAAGGTTTCTTTCTAAATATAAGAAATGGAAACTCACCAGAGGGCAGTGCCCTATTTTCATCCAAAGGTATCTTTTTATTTTCGATCCAAGATGACAGGACACTCTGAATCATCCAAAGTCCACAATTTATTCCTTTAAAACCAGGACATTCACCCTCCCACTGAACAAGGAAGTCCTTCTCCCACCCGGAATGGAAGAAATATAGTCCAAGTTGTGCAGATGTTATGACACCAGTGGATAGGGGTTCAGTCCAAATACCAGTAATCCTCTAAAAACACCAACGCGTTTCGAACTTATACAGTTCTTCCTCAGGGTGAAGAACTTCACCCTGAGGAAGAACTGTATAAGTTCGAAACGCGTTGGTGTTTTTAGAGGATTACTGGTATTTGGACTGAACCCCTATCCACTGGTGTCATAACATCTGCACAACTTGGACTATATTTCTTCCATTCCGGGTGGGAGAAGGACTTCCTTGTTCAGTGGGAGGGTGAATGTCCTGGTTTTAAAGGAATAAATTGTGGACTTTGGATGATTCAGAGTGTCCTGTCATCTTGGATCGAAAATAAAAAGATACCTTTGGATGAAAATAGGGCACTGCCCTCTGGTGAGTTTCCATTTCTTATATTTAGAAAGAAACCTTTATGGGAACATCTCCTAGCCAGACTAGGTGAGTCACCCTAGGATTTGGAAGGATTTGAAAATTCAATATATGGACTCTTACTAATTGAAATCTGTACTGTTATATTTTCTTTTCCATATCTGTTAAGTCTTGACCCATATATACATAGGGAAACAAGAAACATTTCCGGAGGTAGCGCTGTGGAGTTCCACATCTTGTTGTCCCAAAGGTGGTATTCAATTTGGACTTTGGGCCCTAATTCAGATCTGATTGCAGTACAGATTTATTCTCAAAATGGGCAAAACTATGTGCACTGCAGGTGGGGCAGATGTATAGAGAGAGTTAGATTTGTGTGCGTTGTTTTGTTTCTGTGCAGGGTAAATACTGGCTGCATTATTTTTACACTGCAATTTAGATTTCAGTTTCAACACACCCCACCCAAATGTAACTCTCTCTGCACTTGTTACATCTGCCCCACCTGCAGTGCACATGGTTTTGCCCATTTTGAGAATAAATTTGTACCGCGATCAGATCTGAATAAGGGACTTTATTAAATTGCGGACGTTTTCTTATGGGTTTTTAGACATGTTTCACTGCTGCAGTTTTCACCTTTCTTTAAAAGTCGACACTGCAGGGGGTGTGGCTTGACCTTCTAGCTGAGCGGACGTGTGTGCTCCGGGCTCTGCATCTATCCTGCCTAAATCTCCTGTCCCGGAGGCCACGAACACCCTGCCCCTGATCACTTACTCTCCGGAATCTTCCCCGATCCTCCTGGGACACCTGTGGCGCTGCTGTTGGGTGCCTGCGGGGAGAGGCGGCTGTCTGGGCCTGTGGTGTGTCGCGCTGCAGGCGCCATCTTGGAACCCTCGGCGGGTCCTCCTGCGGCCTTGTCTGCTGGGCGTGGTGGTGGTCTAGGAGCCGGGTGCGCTGTTGATGAGATCATCCATCCCAGCTGGTGCTGTCAGCGGTGAGCTGCGGGGACTCAGCGCTGCTCAGACCCTATCCTGTTGCTGGGGTGCGCGGCGGGATCGCGGCCCGCTGCAATCTTAGCCCTCGGAGACGGGGAGCTGCAGTCTGCTTGGTCTGTCGCGCGGCTTCTGGGAGTGGAGACAGAGGCTGGACCCGACTGAAAATATACTCCTGCTACCACCCGCCACTGACATCCTGCCCTGCTGTGTTGATTGCTCCAGCTTTTGTATATATATCCTGGACCTACTCGAGCATATCTCCTACTGCTGCAGACTATTTGTGGTGTCTGGCATACTGGTGCTTCTGCTTCTACACCCTTCGACAGGTACTGTGCTACACTTGCTTGCTTTGAGTCAGACCACCTGGAACACTGTTTTAATTCCTGCTATAAAAAGAGCCTGTTGCTAGTGCTCTTCACTATATATCCTATATATTGATTTGTGGTGCTCCAACAGCCTAATTGGGTCTTACTGTGTATCACCTGTTGCACTGGATGCTCTCTACTCGACTTACCAGAGGTACTATCCTAACTACCTGGTGGTGTGCTAGCCGCCACCATCTCGTCACTGTACTTGGTGTGGGTGCAACCTAAAACACACAATGTCGATATCTCTGCAGCACATAATCGAGGCCATTAATGCCTCTACCCAACGACTTCTTCATGCACTCGGTCCGATGGAGACCCCTCCTGTATATCCTGCAACCTTGACCTGCGCTACTTCCACGCCTCAGCGGCCAAGGGAACTATTACATCAAACAGAGCAATCCTTTATTACTCCCGGTACTCCCGACTCGATGGATAAAGGTGATGTGTATCCAGCTGCAGCAGAAATTGTGCACTTCCAGATCTATGCACCTGGCTCTCTATCCTGCTCCTATATGTTTCCAGGACTTGATCGAATAGACAGGCAGCTTCAGTTTTACTGTGGAGATATTTGGATTCCCGTATTTGCAGTACCTACCTGTATGAAACAAGTTGACACCTGGCCAGACTAAATGACATTGGTGTATATGTCTGCCAAATCTGAAACAATGCCTAAACTCTCTGCTCAATACTTCCATACTTTGTGCCTGGTCTACTGTAAAGATATTTAATTTTATTACCCGTAGTGTTCAGAGGAGTTGTCCTTTGGTCTCACAATGATTCGATTCTGCTTATATTGCCCCTGTTAGACACTCGTTTTGTTATCCTTTATATGGGGTGGGGGGGGGGAGGGTTAGATAGGTGCTAGTAGGGAGGGGAGGGTGGGAGTGAGGGGGAAATTAGGTTTTTAGGCTAGGTAGCTATTAAAAGGTGCAGGCCACTACTTTACCCCTTCTTAGTTGTAGTTAGTTGAGAGGGCAGGTTACTTATGGGATCCAGGTATACCTAGATTGGGGTTAGGTCATACAGGGTGGGTTTTTTTTTTAGGGGAGGTTTATTTTGGGTCCTTAGGGGGGTTTGTGAAGGGTTGCTTTGGGGTTCTTCTTAGGACTAATTTGTTAGCCTTAGATAGGTTTGAACTGGTGTGGAGGTTTGGCAGGAGGTATTCTTTGTTAGCCCATTTTGATTCATGACATAGCAATACGTTCCTGTACTAATCACTTCACAAATGCGCTTTTATATATCCTGTTTTAACGGTTGTCTGGATGCCGCCTTCGGGCAACTACGATATACTTATGTGGGTGTAGGGAGCCATGACTTCTTTTCATTCTTTACTGCAATGTAACCCTATCGTTCTGTATATGCACAAATAATGTATGTGCTCATGTGATATGTGTCTAATACCCCTTTTCCACTAGCAAATTCTACCCGGGTTTTTGCTCGTGGACGCGCACCGACACGGGTTTTTAGTCAGTGTGAATGTGTCCTTCTCACAAAACACGGGTAGAGAGACCAGGGAATTCTACCCTGGTATCTACCAGGGTAAAACACGGCAATGACACGGGTCTGTGCGCAGTGTAAATGCACATTACCCGTGTTTTATATATATATATGTAACGCTCTGAGGCCGGTAATTGGTTCTTCAGGGGCACCAGAAGATGATGTCATCTGCTGGAGACGCGCTGGGAGACGCTGACCACGAGGAGGCTTCCCAGCAGCAGCTCCTCCTGCGCTGGGCACAAGAAATAAGAAGACAGATGACAGGAACAGTAAAGGATACTTTACCATATACCATGGCAGAATAGTACAGCAAAATGTCTGCAAGTCCAGCATAGACACAGCTACTCTGAGACTCCATTGCTGCAATGCTGTAAGAAGTCCCCACCCACCACCACCCCTTCCCTTTGTCCCATTTGTGACTTCAAACTGGTTTGGACTGGAAAAAAGCTATGTCTTGTGGGCATTCTTGGGATTTTTCAAAATTTACCCGGGTTTAGTGTAAATGGCTCTGACACGGGTATAACACGGGTCTATGTGCAGCGTGAACAGTGTTTTTACCCGTGTCTTACACAGGTATGATCCGTGTTCAAAAACCCGTGTTTAACACTGGTTTCAGATGGAAAAGGGGTATCATTTGCCTCTGTCGGACTTTCATGCCAGTTTTGTTTGTTTATGTTGGAAAACCAATAAAAACAACTCAATTTTAAAAAAAATAAAAAAGTCGAAACATGACTAAAATATAGTTGAAAAAGGCAACAGTTTTTGACAAAAACACATTGATCTGGGAATAATTTGCAGATCAACGTAATTTCCAACAGTTTCCAGCACGGAATTGAATACCCCCATGAACCCGTATACAAAGCAACAGAACTTGGTGTGTGGGTAATAAAAAGCTACGGAAGCTGCATCATAGTGCTTCTTATACAGTGGCAGACTTAGTCGCATACAGATGGACAATCAAATCTCAAAGATTGACAATTTCCAATTAAAATTAATTTGTGCAGTCTTATATTGCATTGCCTTACAATTGAGATGGGTCACTTTTGCATTTGTTGTATTGCCTTACAGTTACTATGGTTATGCTGGGAGGGGGGGGTAACGGTTAGGATTAGGCTGCCAGAGGGCACATATAGGGTTAGGCTGCAGGAGGGGTGGGTTTACGATAAAATACTTACTGGAATTACTGTAATGCTTCAGGGTTTTAACCATCAGGATGTCACTCTCTGCATTGTAAATGATTTCAATACCAACCCATATTAATGCTTATAATAACATATTGGTTATCCAAACCCAAAGTTACTTGCATTTCAAAATCTACTGTAAGTGATGTTTTGTAACATGACAAAGAGGAAATATATTTGACTTAAACCAGTTTATATTCAGGCTCAAAAACTACTGAAGCCATCAATAACCTGCAGCAAACTGTTAAATGAGTTATCCACAATGGCTGGGAAGGGGAGCATGGTAATCTGTTACCATTACCATGACCCTTCCCTTCCCCTGCCCCTACACATAAGGCAATAATATACATAGCCTGCTGGTAGGGAGAAATGTATTGGAATAGCAACAAGAGAGGAACGTTAGATATCTACCCACTCGGAAGTTAGAATCCGCTACATCAGAAATGTATCGGCTATAAATATTTGGGGCAGTTTTCACAGTATAATTGCAGGTTTTCATGCAAAATTAAAAAACCGCTATGTCTAGAAATATACAATTTAAAATCCTCCCCTAGCGGGCAAAATTATACCTAACGGCATTTTTCATTTTTAGAGAGAGCTAATTATAGAGGCAATCGAGATCCCATTCTTTTTCTTTCATAGCCTCTTAAAGGATACTTTAAGGTTTAATTTACACAAAAAAGGGCCAGAACTCATCTGCCTTAGGTTGATAATGCTTATTGAACCCACTTTTATTTTTTGCGCCAAATAAATAATAAAGTATGAAGTAAAGGAATGTATCACGACTCTCAAGAGTCAGAAAAGATTGATAAAACTTTTTATTATTTCTGGAATCTCCATACCTTTTATTGACAAGGGGTCAACAAGTTCTATTTGGATGAGGCACTGAGCTAGGAATTGTGTTCCACATACACCTTGTCACGATCCGAGCTGTCAGACAGACTTTCTTACTGGCTAAGTGCCTCCGCAGGTTCAGCTTGCGGTCCAAGTCTCATCCCTGCCGGCGTCCTGTCTGCCGTGCGCCATCACCGCTGCCATCCTCCAGTCCTCTCAGCGCTGCTGAGTCCGCGGCTGCGCGGCGCACCGCTCCCCTGTCTCCCAGTGACAGTGCTCAGTGCACGGCAATCCATCCGTCCGCCGCCATTGCTCCCAGTATCCAGCATGGCGTGCACAAACACACTTTTCCGCCATAGCAGACATGGGGGCTGCCATGTTCTTCCCAGTCACATGTCTGTCCTGTCCAATCCTGAGGGTTCTGATCTCCCAGTCATTCCTGCCCGGCCAATCCTGGCCACTCAGTGGGTATAAGTATGCTGGGAGCTCTCAGAACCTTTGCTAGTGCTTCAGTTGTCTCCAGTGTATGGTCAGCTGTCCTTGTCTCCGTGCAAGTGTATTTCCTGCTGGTGTTGTCTCCTATGCTGCAGTGTATTCCAGGTTATTCCATCTCCTGTGAAGTCCAGGTTATTCCATCTCCTGTGATCCTGCATCTACAGCCCAGCACTCAAGCCTAGCTCCGGGACTCTGGTCCTTCCGATGTTCTACCATCGCTCACCATCGATGTTCCATCATCGCCTGTAAATCCGATACTCCGGATCTCCTGCTTCTAAGCTTCCGTCCGTCATTCCGGACCCACAGTTTCCACATCCGATATTCTGGATCCGATGTTCCACCATCGATACATTTCATCAGTCGTCTGTAAAGTATTGCTATCTGCATAGACTGTGTTATAACTCCTGCATACTTTACTGTCTGCCTGTTACAACCATCTGCTAAATAAACTCGGTTGTATTTTACTCCTGACTACTCATTGGCTCCGGGTGCACTGTCGCGCATTCCATGCGCAAGGGTCCTCTCCAACCTCCCCGGTTCAGGTACCGGTCCAGGTCCCCACCAGAGGTCTCAGTCTCGTCGACTCAGACCCCTGGTGTGACACACCTCATATGAACATAGCATTTTGTGCACCTTTAACCCTTATACTGTACCTCAAAAACTATGAGGCCTAGACAATTTGGCATGTGTTTGTAGTCAACTGTACAAGGTTGCATGAAAAGCTGAGTCCTGGGTGAACTGACATGGAGTGACTCCTATTGATTTCTTACCTTCACGCAGTGGCAGTGACCGCTCAAGCATATACTGTACTTCCATGTCCCAGGGGTGCTGAGACAGCCAAATCCTCCACAGCTTAACCCTAACCTCCTTCTGGAGGTGCCTAACCAGAGGCATCCCCAGGATGACAGACTAGCAATATTGTGAACGTGTCGGTTTGAGAATGTTGTCCTATTGACATGTCAAGGTTCTCATGATGACAGAGTACTTTTCTTCTACAAGTACGATGACATTGTAGTGTCAACATGATAAACGTTGACCATGGTTAACCACCTCCCTTATGCACCCCCTGCCACTTCGTACTCGCCACATCCCTCACAGACCCTATTACATCAACCCATATGCCCATCAGATCTCTCCAAGTGCAACCCACATTCCACCTAGGCATACCCACTAGTCCTTGAGACCTTCACAGAGGTCATTACTACGTCTCTACTCTTCAGGTAGCTTATTAACCTTTATTTATTTTTAAATGTTACACTACCTGTAAAAAATGTTACACTACCTGTAAAAGATGTTACACTACCTGTAGTATTAGATGGCATCAGTGGCCTGGCAGCAAGAGACACAGTGTTATATAGATACATCTGTTCACTGCTAGGTGTTACATTTTAGAGCAACAGAATTTATATTTAAAATGTATTGGTTGACACCTTGTACAGTACATTTCCATGCTGAGCTCAGAAACATTTTGATCTGTCACATATAGATCAAGGCCAAGATCAGCGGTGTCTTGAGGAGTGTAAAGTGTTCTTTCCTCTTCAGCACGCAGTGGGAAAGGAGCATTTTCACATGGCATGAAGCACAGGTTCTGCAAGTGGTAATGCTTATGTCAAAGTCAAGCAGAGGGGATTGGGCTTGCAAGTACTGGGGGACAGAGCATGTGTATGCACACTGTACAAGCACCTGTCTTTAATTTCTCTCCACAGGCAGGAAGATGAGGAGGTAGTGGAAAGGTTGTGCAGTGATCTAAGTGTGGAGAAAGAGCCTCTCGCTGTGCTATTCTACAAGCAGGAGGGGAATAAAAGGTTTGGAAGGAAGCAGTACACAGCTGCCGCAGCTTTATATTCCAAGGTACATGTAGCAGCCGTTTGGGAAAAGTGAAATCCCTTTTCTTCATTGCTATTCCTACTGATATCAGACTGTGGTGCGTAGCATAATTTATCAGAAAAGGTTCCAACAAGGTGTTTTAGAGTTTTCTGTTTGGAAACTTGTTTTATATAGGCAACAGCTAGATTTAGGGCATTTTCCTTATATTACGGCACATACGAGCAGTAGAGTGGTACCTGAATACAAATTTCTTGTGCCATCCAACGTTAACAGTTTTGTAATTGCGGATGGTTTTGATTTTGTATCTGAAATCATTTTTATCACTTGAAAGTCCATAAAAAACTTTTTGAAAAAAGGTTTTTAGCAATCTTTTGAAACGTGTGATCTTTTGAACACTTTATAAACCTTTAACTTACCTTTTACAGTATCCCCCCAAGATATGATTTAGGGGGGAGGGTGTGGCTGCGTGCGTAACGAGGAGTGGCACTGACCAAACCCTACCACAGCAGATAGGACGCATGATGGTCTGCTGCTTTCTCTGTGCACACTAAGGGGGGTATTCAATCCCTGCCCCTATTTCCGACAGGGGAAATAGTGGCGGGCACCTATTCAATGCTGTCATTTCCAACAGCATTGAAGAGGCAGCTTGACAGAACGGACCCAACTTTAACACCAGTCGGGTCCGTTTTGCTGAAAACGCCCATGGATTGTCAAGTTCACGGCCGAATCTAGACAATCCACGGCTATATTCGCTGACATGCCCCCCTTTTCGCCGCTCGACAGGCGGAACATTGAATTCCGCCTTCCCGATAAACTGGCGAGCGGACCAAAAACGGGGCAGGGTTCTGACTGTCAGAACATTCCGACAGTCAGACCCCGGGGTTAAATACCACCTTAAGGGTGAGGATGCCGTGCTTACCTCCAGTGGGGTGGGATTGAGGTGGAGGGGACAGCCAGTATCCTTTTCCTGGCGGGACCGCTCCAAACAATGACCTGCGTTATGACACAGCCAGTGGGCCACAGTACGCTGACGGTTCCTTCAGTGCTTTACTGGTTTTGGAATATCATTGACAGATCGACCACCCAAGAAATGTACAGTGGGAAGTGCACTGGTTTTAGTACAGCGATCGGTGCTTCTTCTACATGATATGGATTCTGCAGGGTGCCAAGGGTTATAATGCACCAAGATATAGGCCTGTATTCTCTTATATGCAGAGCTCACAGGTGTACACGGTGACATCCTACAGAAATGAGTGTAGCGTTGTTCAACCGCATATTCTATATCTGTGCCTGTTGACCTCGGGCTTGTTCTGTTTTGCGTAGATTTGAGAGTTCTTTTCTACCAGGTACAAAATGCTCCGACCCTGGTCTGCTCTCTAAATTCATTATTGCCGTCACCTGGGTTGGACTATTTAGTTTTAACTGAAATACAGGGGAAATGTAATAGGATGAGAGATTCATAAAGTGAGAGATTTGGTAAGAAATTTTTTATTTTTTATTTTTTTGAAGCGGCAATCCTTTACACTGCAAAACTAGTTTGATTTTGCAGTGTAAATGATTTAAAAACACTGGTGATTTCTTACCAGATCTCTAACTTTCTGAATCTCTCATCCTATTACATTTCACCCACAGATTCAATATATGGTTACAATGTAGGAAAATCTCTACCTAATAAACATGGTTAAAGCTTCATTCCTCCATTATTTATGACAAGTGTGTAAAAACAAAAACTATTTATAAGGTGTACCACTGTTTCCTCGGGAGTAGAATGGCAGGAAGTGTAAATCCGATTGTGGGCTTGTATTGTGTGTGATAATCAGGCTTCATTGTGCTACCTGTACTCTGCAAAACTTTTGTTGAGCCTACAAGTGTCTTTCCTGCAGGCTATCTCACATGCCATCCCTGGCACGGAGGAGATTGCAGTGTGCTTTGCCAATCGATCAGCAGTTCTCTTTCACCTTGGCCATTACTCAGTAAGTATTGTTTACATCTCTCCTGTCATTCTGCAGGTTTGTTCCTGCACAAGATTTCAATGTAAATCATCATTTCGGTGAACCACATGCTGTAGATCTCAGTTTTTCTTAGCCCTGTCATTTTTCTTATTTCCTTTCACACACATGCTGTTGTGCTCCGTGATGTCTCCCTCATTCATCTGTCATTTCTCCAGCCGAGCCTTTCAGCTCTCTAACTATTTTTTAATTATGAAGACTTTCGGAAGCGTATAAATAGCTTGTTCGCAAGCTGCAGGTAGCGCGGTAATTGAATTATTTTTCCACAGAACTTTTCAACTTAAAGGTGCAGTTCCCATGACAAACTGGACAGTTTAATAGTCACTTAGCTACTTATCCTGCATGGTGTGCTTAATTATGGGTAATGTACAGTACCGCTTCCTAAATACATTAGCTGCTAAATCTAGTCTCGAACAGCTGGGGGACTTTTGTGCAATTCGGCTTTTAGAGGTCTGTTCTATTGGATCTTTCATTTAAAGAAAATCTATTACAAACCTTTTTCTCTTCGTGGAAGTGCATGTTTATAACTTTATTATTACAGTATAACATGGAAGGTTTGTCAGTCGTTTTATAGAACGTTAATGTACAAAGATCTGTACTGTGCGTGTTTTCTCAGCAGCCGCAGAGAGCAGTTTTCTGTTGTTCAATAGCTGGACAGAAACTTCTGGGGACTTTGTGATCCCTGTCTTTGGTGACGGTCTATTCTACAAATTGCTTATGGCAGCGACTCATCTACTAGGACCTGAGGATTTTTCTATTACCAAGGCTAGACTAGTTCATAGTCCATTGGCTGCATTCTTGTGTATCGGGTGAGCTTATGCTGTTTGTGTCAGGTCCCCCGTTTCTCTGCTAATTACCCATTTGCTTTTATTTTTTGAGGGTGAAACAGTTGCTGGGTGGAAATAATAGCTTGCAAGGAAAATGAAGTGCCGGACTTTGGCCCTTATTCTGGTTCACTCGCAAAAGGCAAATTCCTTCACAAATGGAGAAAACCATGTGCACTGCAGGTGGGGCAGATGTAACCGGTGCAGAGAGATTTTAGATACGGGCCTTTGTAAGAGTTTTCTTTAAAGCGGCAATCCTTTCCATGTCAAAACCAATGTAAATGATTGCCGCTTTGAAAGAAAAAACTGGTTCTGCCCTGAAGGCTGATCGGTTAAGGACTGCGCGTAGGTAGTCGCCACTCAGATAATAAAAAAAACCGCCCCATGCATATCTGCGCGTGAATTGCAAAAATATTGCTATTGACCTGCAAATCCAAATGCAATTTCAGAACCATCATATTATTATTCCAGTCCGTGCAAAGGTGAATAGATCTGACCCTTTCACAACTCTGCGACGGACAGGCTGAAGTCACACGCCCTACCTTAAAGTGCCTGGGTAATGCCAGCGTTTTTTCTGACACGCCCAGAAAACGATCGGTTACCACCCCCAAACTCTGTCTTCCTGTCAGTCAAATTGTGAAGGGGATTGCTATTAGATCCATATGCTATTTCTGTGGCTACTTGTGGATGGGAACTTGCTCCTAGCAGGATATTAGATCACACACCCCTTACACAAGTAGGGTACTATCAAATCACATCAAGCCATCTCTGTGCATGTTAGGTTTACTTGCTTCCAATAGAATGGACACTCCGCCTGGCTCTCATTGAGAGGTGAAACCACAGAAACTAAACTAGAATGTGTAAAATTGTTCTTCTTTCTTTCACCCTTGGGGAATTGTCTATTAGGTTTGCTTGGAGGACATTAATCGTGCACAAGAACACGGGTATCCGGAGCGGCTAAAGAGCAAAATCCTTCAACGACAAACGGAGTGTTTGCAAAAGCTAAGACAATCTGTCTCCTCCAACAGTAAATCCTCTAGGACAGAAGGCGCTGGGCTGACTGAGACAACCGGGGAGCTCACTAAATATTCAACGAGTGACAGACAACAGGACCTGAAGCTGAACAAAAACCTGCAGCTAGCCAACGCTTCTAGCTCTCTGTCTCTACAATTCAAAAGTTCCAAAGGGCGCCACTTAGTGGCTTCTGAAGATATTGCACAGGGAGATCTTTTGATAAAGGAAGAAGCTTATGTCAGTGTAATAATCCCTAATAGGAAGACATCAAGTGGACAATGTGCATGGGATGTGACAGTTGGTAACGATGAACTGTATTGTCACCATTGCCTACAGAGGACCTTGGCATCTCTGCCCTGTAAGCATTGCAGTATAGCCGGATACTGTAGCAGCAAATGCATGGACGAGGCCTGGGGAGAGTATCACGATGTTGAGTGCTCATTGGGTAGCATGCTACTTTGCTTTGGCATTTTCTGCCAAGTTGCACTCAGGGCAGTCCTGCTGGCTGGCTACAGACAGCTGTCAGAGGTCTTATCTCAAACATCAAATACCAGGGTTACAACGCCAAGCTGTGCTTTGAAGAATGCTTCTAATGAGCATTATTGCAGTGACTATAAATCTTTAATTAACCTGCAGCCTCACGTTGAACATCACAAAGATGAGCACAAGTTTCTCTGCGCACTCACTAGTGCAGCGTTGTGCAAGAAACTGCGCATTGATCAGCTGCGAAGGAAGGCAGCATTGCCACCTGGCGAGGGCACTTTGGGAATGGATGGTCATGCAGGACAAGACAGGACCCAAGACGTGGAGATAATTGGTTCAGCAATACTCCTGCACATGCTTCAACTGCACTGTAACGCCCAGGCAGTGACTGACATCCGAGAAGAATATGAAGGTAATCTTTGTTCTTTTGCTCACACATTTTAAAAATAAAGTTTTAAATGACAATTGCAAAAAAATAATGTATTACTGTTTTGACCTTAATACAAAGTACATTCCGTGGGATACAGTAAATATTGTATTCCATGGAAAGTTCACGGTAAGGGACTTCTGGTTTTTTTTTTTTGGTACTTATGTAGTATCTGGGCTGCCGATTTCTAAATCGGGTCGGATCGGGAGATCGCATCGCATGCGACCATGCGATTCGATGCGATGCGATGACCCGATTTTTCCATAGGAATCAATGTTAAAATGGACTGAGTCCATTTTAACATGGAATTCAATGGGAAAAATGGGTCCTTTTCATACCCCTACTATCCAAGTGGGCATGGAGTTGGATATAAACCTGTGGCGAGCGTAGCGAGCCACCGAGCCCGAAGCGTGGCGAGCGAAGCGAGCCCCGCGAGGGGACGAATACCGTCCCCTCGCGGGGCTCGCTTCGCTCGCCACGCTTCGGGCTCGGTGGCTCGCTACGCTCGCCACAGGTTTATATCCAACTCCATGCCCACTTGGATAGTAGGGGTATGAAAAGGACCCATTTTTCCATAGGAATCATTTTAACATTGATTCCTATGGAAAAATCGGGTCATCGCATCCGATATCGGATGCGATGCGATGCGATGCGATATCGCATCGCATCGCATCTGATTGTATGCCTTAACTTAAGGCATACAATCAAAAAATCGGCAGCCCAGATACTACATAAGTACCTTTTTTTTTGTATTCACAGTTTATAGAACATTTCATTCATTTGCTCTTGCTACAGCCCTCATATAAAATCAAATACCTACTGGCAGCTATGCCATGCAGTGTTTCCCCAGGGATGATTACTAGAACTGTGCCTGTTGGACCTGTTCTGTTTTGCAAACATTTGTGAGCCAAGTTGGCCTGTTACACCAGGTACAAACTACTTTGATCCTGGTCTTCCCTTTTGAATTAGTTATTGCTGTCACCTGGGCTGGGCGAGTTAATTGATGAGTGGTATTGCCACACAGGTAATGGCAGCCATAAATTAGGAGGAGCAGAGCATTATGTAGCTGGTGGAAGGGGTCATATTGGGATAAGCCAAAGTCCTGGCTAACAGGGTGCAGCATGGATGAATCACTGAAAGAAACCAATATTTTGTTCATCCAGTCCTGGTTCTTGGGCTTAAAGTGGTCCTGGGGAGGTGGTAGTACTCCTTTCCCCTAATACCAACACCGGGTGTGGGTTGTTGGGTCTACACCAACTAGGTCGACATGGGTCTAGGTCGACACAAGCATTAGGTCAACATGGGCAAGGTCGACAGTCAAAAGGTCGACATGGGTTTTTCAATTTTTTTACCCGAATGTCGATGCAGTCGACATGGACGACGTTTAAAGTGCACCGCTTCACTCGCAATGCTTCGGGCACACTATTTTATTCTCCCACCACGCCCTAGTGGATGGTAGGGCATGAAATACCACCTGTCGGCACATGTCGGCTCAAAAAACAGTGAAAAACCCCAAGTAGACCTTTTGACTGTCAACCTAGCCCATGTTGAACTAATGCTTGTGTCGACGTAATGACCTGTCGACCTTGACCCGTGTCAAACCAATGCATGTCGACCTAGTTGGTGTAGACCTAATGAACGTATCCCCCCCCCCCACACACACACACACACATTACAGCACACAGTAGCACAATCATATACATATTACATCCAATGTAGTGCCCTTTATTCATATTAAATCACACAGTAGTGCCCCTTATACACATAATGTGCACAGTTGTGCTGCTTATACATATCTGTCCATGCCCTTCAGCAGCTCACTGTCATGTGTCCCTCCAGCAGCTTCTACACTACATTCATGAAAACCACATGTCAACCTTTTTGCTGTCGACCTTTTGCTTGTGTCGACCTTCCTACCTAGACTTAGCAATGTTGGCCTATTTCATGTGTCGACCTAAGCCCTGTTGACTTTGTGTTGACCCTATGACCCTTGCCCCCTTGTCCTAGATGCTAATTTACTTTTGTGCAAATAATACACTGTTGTGTTTTTTGCTAGCTAAGGCTGGCTTAAGGCCCTTATTCTGGTTCACTTGCAAAGGCAAATTCTTTCTCAAATGGACTAAACAATGTGCACTGCAGGTGGGGCAGATGTAACATGTGCAGAGAGTTCGATTTGGGTGGAGTTTTACTTCAAAGTGAGATCTATATTGCAGTGTTTTCCCTGCACAGAAACAAAATAACTCACTCAATTTGCCTTTGCATTTGAATCAGAATAAGGGCCTAAGACCTTTATGTCTCTTAAAGACACAAGATTAAGGTATTTGCCAGTTCTCGGCTCCATGACCCAGGTTGATGTGCATTGACAGGCAAAACCCAGCATATAGCTGCGTGTGAAAGGAGTATTAGAGGCACTAAGCATTAAAAATATTTTGGTACTCTTATATAAATCTAATTCAAATATATACAACCAGGGCTATTTTTCAGCAGGCTCCAGCAGGAACTGAGGCCCTTATTCTAGTTCACTCTTTCTGACAAAATATTTCTTAGATGGACAAAACCATGTGCACTGCAGGTGAGGCAGGTGTAAAACCCCACCGAAATCTAATTATCTCTGCACAAGTAACACCTGCCTCACCTGCAGTGCACATGGTTTTGTCCATCTAAGAAATATTTTGTCAGAGTGAACTAGAATAATGGCCACAGTTCCTGCTGGAGCCTACTGAAAAATGCATCCGGTATGTAATCCCGGCGGTCGGGATCCCGGCGTTCAGAATCCCGACGCCGGAATCCCGACAGCCGAAATGCCGACAAGGGGGGGACGTGGATCGCCCCCCCTTGCGGGCTCGCTGCGCTCGCCACGCAGCGGGCCCGGTGCCTCGCTACGCTTGGCACGCTATTTTGTTCTCCCTCCAGGGGTGTCGTGGACACCCCAGGAGGGAGAAAGTGTCGGGATTCCGGCGTCGGGATTCTGAACGCCGGGATCCCGACCGCCGGGATCTTAACTGCATCCCCTGAAAAATAGCCCTGTATACAACAATAAACCTTTTAATTTTTCAAAATGAAACAAAACTTATAGAAAGATGGAAAATTATGTTTATTTTTTGTATAATTATTTGTATTTGAAAAGTTTTCTCCTAATTTTTCTAACTGCAAAGTGTTTGACCAGATCCTTAAAACTACTCTTAAGTTACACAGCGGCTTGTGTACTTAGAGCCTAATTTAGCATCTGTTGCTGTTTTGATTAAAAAAAAGTAAAACTGCAACTGGTGTCTCTTGTGTGCTGGGGTTCACTCGCCACAAGGCAAGGCCACCCAGCATGCAAAGTCCCTCAATGCAATCACATCGCCTGCATGGCTGCGGAGTCAGATGCAGCTCGCAGCAGCTGCATGTGACATGCAGCCGACAAGAATCCGCCCGGAAACCTGTCTGGACATGCCCACTGTCACTCAAAATGCTACCGCAGTTTGAGCTGCTGAGGCTGCATATGTGCAGAAGTGCAAAAAAATGCTCAATAGGGCCCTCAGTATTCTAATTTTGTTGTATTTCCAAGATCAATGTATATTCTTAACTTTTTATTATTATTTTTATTAGTGTGTGTGTGTGTGTGTGTGTGTGTGTGTGTGTGTGTGTGTGTGTGTGTGTGTAAATAAATATATATATTACACACACAAATATATGTATATATATATTTTTTTTCTCATTTAGACTGGAAGCCCCTTTTTGTGAAACCCAGTTCAGCTGCACCATTTGCACTTTTGCACCATATGGTCAATGGGAAATTTCTGTGGTGCCCCTCTTGCCTTGATGCTAAGCGCACTTTGCCACTGACAGATCATTAGACACTTCAGGTGAAATGTGTTTTTCTTCGTTTATAGAGTCTGCTACCTCACTGGTGGAAAGCAACAAGTATGTCCGTCTTGCCACTGCGGTCTTCCCAGTTCTCAGCCTTTTAAATCACTCATGTGACCCAAACACCAGTGTGACTTTCCAGGGCAGATGTGCCATGGTGAAAGCTAGCCGACCAATCAGGAAAGGAGAGGAGGTGGTGCACTGCTACGGTATGCTTTATGTGATAATAGATACACACTCTATTATTGAATATATTTGAGTTACATATGAACTAATAATTATGACCATGGTATAGTCAGCCATGACTACTTAAATTTGAACATCTTAGAGACTGATTTATCACTATGCTGTGTTGTAATAGTATTGTCCCAATTTGCAATACAATAATTGATTACATTACATAGCTGTATCGGTACTTGTGTATTATTTGGGCGCCCGATTTTATCATTGCATGTCACTACTTAAGGCATGCGATGCGATTTTTCATTGTATAGTCACCCATGGGTGATTTCATACCCCCACTATCCAACTACGCATGGAGTTGATTTTATGTAGTGTGGCGAGAGCAGCGAGGGGACGCGGATTACTTTACATGTATTCTGCGTCCCCTCGCGGGGCTCGATGCGCTCGCCACACTATATAAAGTCAACTCCATGCGTAGTTGGATAGTGGGGGTATGAAATCACCCATGGGTGACTATACAATTAAAAATCGGGTCTTAACAATGAAAAATCGCATCGCATGAATTGTATGCCACTATATTGCATGCGATGCGATGAAAAAAACGGGCGCCCAGATATTACACAAGTACCGATGTATCAATTTCCGCATTCAGGGGCAGAGCTTGCGATAAAGCTCTGTTCAATGACAGTCCCGCAGCCAAATCGGGGTTTATTTCACGAAAATACCCCCATGAGTGCATTTAGGGGATACCAAAATAATGTGAAATGGGTGTGAAAACATTTAAGGCCCATACATACACAAAGATGTGTCAGTAACGACCCATCGTTAACTACCATCTTTCATTTTCACCCTTGAAGTGAAAATGAACGACCTCAGCATTGCAGGTGATCACTGGTGCACGATGGCTGACAAACGACCACAAACGATGCAGGACCTTTTCTATTAAAAAAACAAAGAATGTTAACGACCATAGCCAAATTGACCTGCATGCATTGACGATGGCTATGGTCTTTAACGACCCACGGGTACACGCATCGTTGGTAGTCGTCCGTCATTCACAGCATAAACAGTAGACAATGTTAAAAGATTCACCTCCTAAACGACCCTGAACGAAGTCGTTCTGGGTTGTTCAGGAGGTGATTTATAATGGGGTCGTTCATCATCATTAAGAAGACATCGTAGTGTGTGTACGGGCCTTTAGAGATGGAGCACATTATGATGAGACACCTTAGAACTATCGACAGTGTCCATGGTTGCTGAGGATACTCAGGATTGCACCATGGTAACCAGCTGTGTGACAATAATGGGCTACATTTGCAGAACTCTTGTGACTTATTTACTCGATTTTAGATTTGTACTGCACATTAAGCAATATTTAAAGACTCACGCATATGGTCTCTTGTCCTTCACACATTTTTGTGTAATCATCTATGGGGGTAGGCAGCCATATTCATTTTCTAAGGGGGGTGTTCCGACTGGTTTTAAAGTCTGATCTGATCTGTTTTGTCAGAATCTGCCTTTAATGCTGTTGGTAATCTGCCTTGAACACCGCCCTAAGAGTGAAGTTAATAATAGAGATGCAATTGTTGAAAAGCTTTCTGGATCACAAGCTATAGCCCAGTGTTCCAACATCTCCCAAGGTATCTGAGAATATGATTTAACTGGTAATTACACAAATCAGATTTGGCCCCTCTCTGCATACAAATCCTGGCTGTATTTTAGCTTTGTGCGAATACCCCCATTCTGCACAAGCAGGCATAAGTGACAGTCAAATACCCTAGACGCATATACGTGCGCCCAGTGTCCTGGGCATAGCATATGTACTACAGATTCACATAACATGTGCCAAGCCAATTTATAATCAGCCTCTAAGGCATTAAATCACTTTAAATGACTGCTATAACATGTCTGGAATAGTGCGATGAGTTTAATAGTACTCTCAGGTATAGTTTTATTTATTCTCTTACAAAAGTTGGTTCTTGTTTTTTCATTTTTGTTTTGTTTTAAATGTCACCTAAACATTTTGTTCTTATTACTAGGGCCACATAAATTGCACATGGACCGCGCACAAAGACAAAATGTATTAAAGGATCAGTACTTCTTTGCGTGCCAATGCGATGCTTGTAAACAAGAGCAAGGATCTAAAGAAAACACCTGCTGCGATTTCTGTTGCCCGAAGTGCCAGGCCGCACTAGAGGTGATATGTCTTTGCAAGAATTGTATCTAAAGGGAGGCGTATAGAATAGGGTGCTGTATTATGTACATGATAATGGAGGGTTTCGTTATTTTTCCCTTAAGGGTGAAGATGAACTGCGCTGCGTCATTGGGTCCTGTGGTCATTCCTTCAGCAGGACTCAAGCTGTGCTCCGCTTACAGAATCTCCAGCAGGATGTTCATCTCGCTCGAGAACAGCTACAGGACAATCGCACTGGTGACAGCTCAATTAACATTACAGCACATATTAGCATTAATTGTTTCATTTAAAAAAATAGTTGCACTATTGTGGGACTAATGGAGATTTAATTTACTATAATTTTTTTTAAAAACCCACGTGAAGTCATGGTGTGTTAATTGTAGTGTAATTAGTGTAATGTACTTCAGACATCTCAGTGCCGGCATTCTCTAAACAAAAAAAAAGTGCTGGCATTGAGTTCAAGTCCTGTATTTCTAAACACTGATGTAAATTAAATAATTTTAACTCATCAAGCCTTAGGGCTCATTCACATAGCGTCACTTGTAAGAGAATAGCCAGAGGCTTAGCTCTGCATTGACATGTATGAATCATACAGTATCCTCACAGGTCATACCTGCCGACTTTTGAAGTTGCCTCTCCGGGAGAAGTATGGAGAGGAGAACAAAATCTGCACTTCGGCAGGGACAAGGGTGACATCGCAAAGCCCCCAAGCCACACAAACTTTGCGGGTCCACGAGAGGGGGGGGGGGGGTGCGGAGCTGAAATCACGCATTTTGCATCATTTTATTCCCACCCCCTCCTAGGATAGGACCTGCGAATACCGGAATTTGTTTCACAAGACTTGGTTTTCTGGAGCCTCCCAGCTATTCTATTATATATAAGTATGTCCCAAGTATGACCTCATAACCAACCCAGACATGGGCCCTTATTCTGATCGCTTCGCTCGGAAGCGTGTACGACCCAAAGCGAATGTACCAAACCCCGCCTAGGGAAAGGATCACCCATGCTGCCCATTAACACAAAAAATCTGGCCGCTCGGCTTGCGGATGGACAGTGAATGTTCACTCGCTTGCTAGTGGGAACCTCCCCCATCATTCGACTATCGAATGATGGGGCAAACGAACGACCATGCCCAAATGGTCTAGTACATACACGCACGTCACGACCGCATTTCCATACGCACGCCCAGCATTTTCATGGGAACACCCATGAAACGCAGGGCGTACGCATATGGTAATGAGACTGTTCAGCCCTCCAAGCCCCCCTCGACCCACTGCTCAGATGGCCGGAGCATGCACTGGGCGAGCAGAATTCTTGCCAAGTTTGGACGTTCTCTGCATACAGACATGCGCCGAAAAGACTCTGCGCATGCAAAGCATCAGTCCCCACCGAATGAACCAGAGTAAGGGCCATGATCAAGAGACCTACTTTTCTTGTGTTCTAGAGATATTGGTGGAAATTGTATATGCATTAGATAAAGAAGCCTGATTGCAAAACTTATAAGGCAGCAAAACCAGCATGGCGGCAGCAGTGATAAGAAGCCAGATGGATGTCGGACCAGAAGACCTGTAAATTCCAATGCGTGCAGACAAGTTAATTATTGATGCTGACCTGTCTGGACTAGTTACTGTAGTTATCGATTTGATTTATTTATTTATTAGTTCTGCCCAATATCACTTCATAAATGTGCCCCATTATTTTTCTGTCTTCAGCAGTAGCTAGCAGAACGCTGCTGTCATGTTTATCGGAAGGCCGGCAATTTCTCTCTCAGAATAACTTGCTGTTTGGAGAGATCTTTGATCAGCTGGCTAAGGCAGAGGCATCAAAAGGTACAATCTTTGTAGGAGCAGAAGTGAATTATTCCTGTGTGTTTGGAATCTCACGTGCTGTGTTCTGGCCTTTGTAGGTGACTGGGCTGCAGCAACAGGATACCTCAGAAAGAGCGTTCACCTTGTGAGACAGCATTATGGTTCTTCCAGCTTAGAACTCGGACACGAACTCTTCAAATTGGCACAGATTTTATTCAACGGGTAAGAGGGATCAATATTTGTTAGATTTAACCGTATAATGTATGGCGATGTGGCGCATTTAAGTAAGCCGCTAGACCAGTGATTTCCTTTTTAAAATTGCGCAAGGCACACCATGAGATCCCCACAGGGCAAAACACATTGGCCCCCACAGGGAAAAAAAAACACAACTATTGGCCCCCATACGTAACAAAAATAAAATACATTGGCCCTTTACATGAAAAGAAGAGACCGGTGAATAACAGTTGGACTGGTAGTGGCTGTAAACTGGTTTGGGCATCTCTAGATTTGGGGGCACACTTGAACAGCTCAAGGCACACCAGCGTGCCACGGCACAGTGGTTGAAAAAACACTGAGCTAGATATTGCACCAATGCAGAGTACGAGTCCAAACAACACTTTATTTTAGGCGGCTAAATTCAGTGGGCAGCGTAATAACTGAATCAAAACAACAAACAGCCTAGCCTCCAACTAGGGCACTATCTTACTGATTGGCCTCTCTTTATGGGCCAGATGTACTAAGCTTGGAAAGCGATTAAATGGAGAGTGATAAACCACTAGCCAATCAGTTCCTAAGTTTTATGTTACAGGCTGTGTTTTGAAAAATTACAGGTAGGAGTTGATTTTTTCATTCTCCATTTTATAACTTTTCAAGGCTTAGTACATCTCGCCCTATATGAGAAGCTAATCTGCAACACAATGGGGGGTATTCAGCGTCAATGTCTCGTTCTCGGTCTGCTTGACTGAGATTTTTCAGGCGGTATTCAATGTCCCACCTGCTGAGCACCAAGAAAGGGGGTGTTGCCACGAGAAGCGGCCGGGAATCGTTGAGCTGCGTCCAGGAGCTCGTCAATTCCCAGCTGTTCTTGGAAGAATGTGCCCTACTGCTTGTGAAGTCGGGCGCGTTCTGCTGAGATACCTGCTTAATGCTGTCTAGGAAGACCGCATTGAATAGGGCCCCGCTGCCATTTCACCCACCGAAAATGGCGGCGGGAGTGAATGGCGGCACCGAGAATGGCGGCGGCAATGTTTCATGTAAATTTAAAATGTTGGTTAATTGAATTTACAACTGAAAATCTGTATGCATTCTGTTTGTTGTAGGCGAGAGGTGGCTGATGCTATGGACATCATTGTGAGAGCCCAGCACATTCTCTTGCTGCACTGTGGACCTGACCATAACCTACTGCAAGAACTGCAACAGATGAAGACATGTCTGCTGCAGCTCCCTTGTATGGGGGCTGCACTGGAGAAATAATACAGGAGTTGTATGAATTGCAAATACAGTATAGCCCTGGACATGAAAGGACTACATAAATTTTTTGTTCTTTTGCATTATATTCAAAGCAGAAATCGGCAGCTTTGTAGGTCTCCCTCTGTCAGCGCTTAGGGACTCCCAGGTCACTGCTGCAATTAAGTTAGCTCTACAGAACAACTGCTAATAACATTCTTGGCTAATTAGACGTGTTACATAGTAGGTGATATTCCCATTGCATTCATTATTTTAATAAACTCGACCGTTCCAAGACTGAAGTCAACCAATGAAATGAAAGAGACATCCCTGAGCAATAAGTAAAATTGACTTTATTGCATTGGACTGTTCCATTGTACAGCACAAGAAAAGAGCTCAGTTGAGACCTCCCCTCTTTGAAGTAGTAAAAGAGCATAATGGAGCACCAGGTACGTTTTAGATCAGGCATGGGGAACCTTTGGCTCTCCAGCTGTTATTGAACTACACATCCCAGCATGCCCTGCTACAGTTTTGCTATTTAGCCATGCTAAAACGGTTGCAGAGCATGCTGGGATGTGTAGCTCAAAAGCTGGAGAGCCAAAGGTTCCCAATGCCTGTTTTAGGTGATGCACATACTGATAGACCATTTTTTTTAATACTAGATGAATATCGAGCGCTCAATAAAAAGCTTAGAGCTACAATTTGAAATGAGTGGTCCTAAGTAAAAAATTTTAACAACTGGTCATCTTTGGGAATGTTTCTTAATTAAAAAACCATCTACATTTCTCTAATTATCACAATTTGCCTCGACCAAGCTCAAAACATGGTCTAGTAAGGTTTTGGAAATTCTGCATTTTTAAACTTTAATATTTATGAATCTATGATCTCAATTGCGTGCTCTAAATGTAATCCTATACTATCAGCATCTGCCATATGTAGAATATAATGGGTAAGCACTTAAAACGAACATATAATACATCTTGATTTTGAGGAAAAAAGATTGTTTCAAAAGAGTGGATGATGGAAATTACCATGGCGGTCAGCAGAATCCAAAATTCATTTTTAAGGCAAATGATTTCAGTTCTGCGACTGTCTATAAAAAATGAAAAGCAGAGTGGGTTAACGGGAAAGTTATTTAGGGTTCATTACTTTTCCAATCATCAGAAGGGCACCGTTATCATCGGCACGAAGAACAAACAGGAACGGGTGATCTAAGTGAAACTCCAATGGAAAATGATGGCGAGAGGTAGGGTCCACTTTCGGTGCATTGTCCACTCCTTCTTCGTTAAGCTCCAGGGCTGCCTTGTGCACAACATGGGTGAGCTTCAAGGACTTCGATGTGATTTTACTGAAATCAGGGCTGGCGAAGAGAGGTTGGAGTTCTGAAAGATAGAAACGTAGATTTTGACATCAGAAAACAATTTTTGAAGCAATGGTCGAGGAAGGTTTAGCTAAATGGAACCTTAATCTCTGACAAAAATGAGATGTGCAAAGACTGTTTTAGTAAAAGTCAACCTATTGCTTAAATGGGAAATTCAAGGAGAATCATTAATGGAGAAAGATCTAGGGGCGCTTATAAACAATAGACTCAACTGCAGCGCTCAAATTCAAGGAGTCGCAGCAATGGCCAACAAGGTATTACTGTATAAAAAGTGGCATAGAAGCAAGGGAATATAGGGGGTTATTCTGGTTGATTACACTCGGATGTGAATTTGCATCAATGCAAGTCAACCTAACCCCGCCTTGCGTATGGTGGTACACCGGCCCACCATTCGCAAGGCGCGTAAGTTGGCACTGGCTGCGAATGGATGCATCCATTTGCAGCCGGCGGGGTAGCACCCACATCATTTGATGGTCGCCGTGGAACGCGCACGCATATGTAAGGTTGCTCCTGAGCAACTTTACATATGCATGCACTATAAGAAGGAAGTGGGCGGGCAGCTGGCATCCGGTGATTTCAGCTGCCCGCCCCCTGCACCCGTGTCATCTGCCCATTACCATAAGGACACCCATGAAACGCTGGGTGTTCCCATATGCTAATGGACCAAACACCCACCCTCCGTTCGCAAGCATGTGTGCGTGCACCCAGTGACCAGTTTGGTCCACATGGATGCACGCACCAAGCAGAAATGCGCAATGCAAAAACATTGGCCCCCGTGCAAATGCACGTGGGCCTGTGAACAGACCTGAATAAGGTCCATAGAGTAATCTTGCCACTGTCTAAATCATTGGTACGTCCTCATCTGAAATATACTGTACAGTTCTGGCACCACCATAGAAAAAAAGACTTCTTGGAACTTAAAAAGGTTCAGAGGAGAGTAAATAAATGAATAAAGGGTATGGCGTCATTGGGTTATGGGGAAAGGTTAGCGAAGATAGATATGTTTAAGGCGTCAGAGGGGATATGATAAATTATAAATAAATATATTAAGTATCAATACAGAGAACTATCAGGTGATCTGTTTACCATGAGGTCGTACATAGGACACAAGGTCATCCATTAAGGTTATAGGAGATAGTTTCCCACCAAGCAAAGGAAGGTTCTTCACAGTAAAGGCAGTAAAGTTATGGAATACTCTGAGAAGGTTGTGATGGCAGACGTTTAAAAAAAATGAATAATTAATTTTGGGTAATAATCCATTTTGGGTTGTTCGGTATCCTGGGTTATTATAGAGCGATAATAACCTAATCCAGGTCAATTAAACTTTATCCGGGTCAATTACAATTTACAATTTAGGAGTTCTTATAGGCTGAACTTGATGGGCTTCAGTCTTTTTTTTATTTATTTTTTTGACCTCACCACTCACCAACCATGTATGTAGTCACACTCTCAGTAATACCCCTTTCAGACCCTTTCAGCTTGTTTTACAGAAAATTGAATAACCCAAATGGAGTAGCCCTCTCAGAGTCCAGATCTTAACCCAAACGAGAACCTCTGGGACGAAATGGAGCAACAGGGGTGTTCTCGGCTGACTGTAACTTTTTCAGTGTCACAGTTGGTCACTGTACTTAAGGCAGAATGACAAAACATACCGCCTGCTGTTATCCAGGAACTCGTGGGCAGTTTGCCAAAAAGAGAGTCTGCAGTAATCACAGCATGTGGTGGAACTTCAAAGTACTGACGTCAATAAAGTCTCATTGGACTATTTACTGTCAGGGTCCAATCACTTTAGTCTAAAGAGTGTACGTTTGTACCTACTACAGTTTTTCTTCTCTTTGTTCTATACTACTTTTTGTAGTGTTCAATCTCTTTGACACTAGCTTGGAGCCTAGCCTTGAATATTTCTTATCCTCCTGCGAGAGGTTCTGTTTTTATTTCCTAAATGCAGTTTTTTGTAGAACCTGTATCGACTGCCACTTCCTCTGAGAACCATGTTGGCTTTCATTTTCCAACATCTTTGGCACAAAGTTCTGTTACATTTAATAATTCATTTTTTAGTTGATTCTACTGTTCCTGCACTCCACCTATCAATTCCCACTCTGTCAGGGATTCACATAAAAGAATCCACATTTCACAATAGTATTTGTAAAATATAAAAAAAAAATAGTATTTTGAGCAGTTCTGCCTTACTGCTGACTGGATGGAACCGGATCCGGTCATTATACCAGAGTTCGGAAAGAGCGCCGGAACTCCGACACTGCTCGCAATGCCGGTGCTGGAATCCCGACTACTGGCATCTCTAATGTAAGTATGCTGGGGCTGGTTAGGGTTTGGGCGTGGAGGGGGGGGGGTTAGGGTTAGATTCAGTGGCTATGGTGTGGGGAGGGTTAGGTACTAAGGGGGTATAGTTAGGGGGATTTTAGTGTTAACCTGTTGGGTGGGCAAGGGTTAAAGTACTTACCATCCCAGTGTCAGCATTGTACACATGGGGATGCCACTGTCGGCTTTCTGATCACTTGCATCCCTGTACCAGATGACTGCCCAAGAGTTGGGATTCTGAAGGTCAGTACTCTGACATTGAAATGCCCGACAGTTGGGATCCCAACTGACAGGGACTGTTCTCCATAGAGGGAGAACAGAACCTGTAGCGAGCCCTCAAAGGGCTTCTTTGCACTTGCCCCCCTGACTCAGCACTGGCAGTCGGGATTACGATGTCGGGATACTGACCAACGGGATCCCAGTTGTCTGACCACCATACCACCCCCCCCCCCCCCATACCATCCCTATGAAAACAAACTGACCAGTGGTCTCTAGACTCCTTGTTCTCAGGTGCCCATACACTTGTAAGATTTATCTTCAGATCTGGCTGGTTGGAACAAAAACATGGTTATGGATGAGGGACAGTTTGTCAGTTTTCCAGCATTTCCAAGCAAATGGTCAACTGTCATTGGCTCTCATCCATAACCATGTTTTTGTTCCAACCAGCCAGATCTGAAGATAAATCTGTGTGTGTATGGCCACACATGATATTGGTGGAGAGATCTATCAATGGGTAATTTTGATAAGTTAAAAAAAATAATTACCCAAACTGTTAAGGCCCCCATACATTAGTCCGACTTGTCCTAAGGACAAGTCGGACCTGATTCCCCCCTGCAGCTCCCCGGGAGGGGGACACACGATTTGGCACTTGATGTGCCAAGTTTTGCAAATGATACATCGCATGCGATGCATCATTTGCAACTCCAGGGGAGCTGCAATGTGAAGAGGGCAGGGGGACATTGAGGCGGCTGGGGGGACGGACGCTGCGGGGGACACAGCTGCGGCAATTACTTACAGCTGAGCCGGGCAGGGGGAGCCGGGAGCTGTCTGTACCGAAGAAAAAAAAAAGCCCATACAATGAATGGGCGGCCTGTGATTGGCTGCTGAGCGCTCTCTCAGCCAATTGCTGACTGGCTGAGAGAGCGCTCAGCCAATCACAGGCTGCCCATTCATTGTATGGGCTTTTTTTTTTTTCCTTCCGTACTGACAGCTCCCGCCGGCTCCCCCTGCCCGGCTCTATGCTGCCTGTGTCCCCCGCAGCGTCCCCAGCCCCCCCTGCTCCCTCTACCGCCGCGCCGCCCCACTAGGTCCCAAGTCGGGTGGTCGGACGTGCAGCAGGTCCGACCACCCGACGCAGATCCGATGCGCACGGGACCGCGCATCGGATCTGAGGGGACATCAAAACTAGCCGATTTTGGTCCGATTTCGGCCAGATGCGACTGATCTGGCTGAAATCTGACCAAAATCGGCTAGTGTATGGGGGCCTTTAAATCTGTCAATTTATTTAAAGCCAGTTCATTTTACTCTGCTGAGCATACACAAAGCCAATAAACATCACAGAGGAAAGCTCTGGTGGGCATAAGCAATTCTTACATGCTGCCAGCATGTGATTGGCTAAACTGGTACTGGCATCAAGCCCGCTAAAAAACAGATATGGTGTACCTATTCCAACATGTCTTGGACACTGGGGCATACTGGCATATAAGTGTCAACATTTCCACCCAGTCAATAGCCATCATGGTTTTCTGGGACTTTTAGTTCCACAATAGCATTGAGTCTATATATAAATGTATTCTCTCCACGTGTTTGATGTGGGTGGAGCCCACTAGGCTGCAAATGGATGTGACTGCGTAAGATCCATTCACAGGCCCTGCGAGGGAATCACCCTTGCGAATGGGTGGTGGCCAAGCCACCATTCGCAAGGCTGCGAATTAACCAGAAAAACCCACTTTATCTCCATACAAGGCTCATCTAGAAGTGCTTATTTACATATTGGTCCCATAACTAATTGCTTGAGTCGGACAGAGCTGTGTCCATCCATGAATCAGGAAAATTATCTGTTTCCTATATTAGTCTTTTCTTGTTCACACATAAAGCAACTCAGTCTCCCTTTTCCTGTATACTTTTCTAATTGGTGAGCACTGAATATATTTTACACAGAGGAAGAACCTGTCTCATATTAATATGTGAACATATTTGCGTTGTGCGCACATTGCATGCATAACAATAATAAGTCCCTACATGCCCCATTCTACTGTAGGGAGTATCTACAGTGTATGTAGAAACAGCATCTATTCTGTTTGTAAGGCATATAGGCCGGGATGTATCAACGCTTACCGCTGCGTTGACATCCCGTTTTCGCTTCCGCATTGTCTTCGTTTATGTATCAATAAAGTTTCCGGGTTTTGTTGTTAAAAAAACTCCGCCGGCTTGTAGCATCGCAGAGTTTCCGGCGCGGCAGATGCTATCATAGAGTTCTATGCAAGCTGACGCGCTGTGTTATGTATTAACACTCGCAGCGCTCAGCTGTGGTTAGAAATTATTCGCCTTATATTGCTGGCGAACTACAGTGTTGGGACAGGTCAAATATTAAATTATAAGGTAATTCCAGTTGTGTTTGTTTCATTTTAGGGGCTGTTTACTTAGGTTGTGTTGTGGGATGTATTTTTCTTTGTTGTATGGGAGAAAATATTGGATCTTTTTTGAAAGGAGTGGCACAAATCATCAGGGCAATGCAAGAGGCAGTGAGGTGTGAGGCACATTGGAGTGAGGTGTGTGCCAGATAGGATAAGGATTAGGGTAAAGTAGGGTGAGGAGTGTGGCATATTAGGGCGATGGCATATGGAAATTATGGCATGTGACTTGTTAGGGTGGGCTGAGGCTTTCTAGGGTGAGGATAAAGGTTGAGGTGAGAGGCATGTAATTGTAATTTGGAAGGCAAAATAGGGCGAGTTAATAGACTCATTAGTGTGAGGTGTGTGTCATATAAGGCAGAGGTCAAAGGTAAAGTATGCAAGGGTTATGGGTGAGGTGTTAGGCACGGTAGGGCGGGGGTGATAGGCTGATTGGTGCGAGTAGAAATGTTAAATAGGGTGAGTACGGAGGCTTCGGGCGAGGTGTAATCCAAATTAGGAATGACAGAATGAAAAGTCATTGCGCATGCGCAACAATACAAGAAAAAAAAAGACGAGGAGATTCCGACAGAGCACGGAGTTACCGCGGCCATAAATAAAAATGAAATAAATAATACATAATGCGGAAATCTCCGCAAAACAGCAGCGAAGATGGCGCGAAAAAATGAAACACACTTCACTACAGAAATGCGAGTAATGATACATCCCGGCCATAGAGGATTCCCTTTTATGTGTATAGTGAATAAAGGACTACAGTATATAAACAGAGCATTTGGCAAAAGCAGGGCCAGTCTTTGTAAATGTGATGTTGGATCCATTGCAACTTCTCTATGCATCTTATTGATCCATGAGGTTCCACCTACCTATTAGTTTGTGCTTGTACATGTTCACTGATACCCAGTTTTCACTGCTGGCAAATTCCCGGGTCTAGCATGCCGGAAATTTGCCTTTTAACACAGGTTTTTTTGCAGTGTGAATGGGTCACATACCCGGATCTCATACACGGGTAAAACCCTTCTTTTTACCCGTGTATGAGATCCGGGTATGCAGACACGGGTTGACCCATTCTCAATGCATAAAAACCTGTGTTAAAAGGCAAATTACTGGGTAGAACTTCTTCACCCGGGAATTTGCCTAGCAGTGAGAAGGGGGGTCCATCGCTGCAGTCCCCGGCAGTTTAATGCCGGGTAAAAGCCACGAGAACACGGTATGAGTTAAGCACAATGTACCACTGTGCACATTTCCCTTGCGTTCACTTTGAAACTTTCCCAAAGGGCCAGATTCAGAGATGGTTTGCATACATGGTAGATGGTTACTGATCTGCGCAGGTGCAGGTCAGCAGATTTGATTGTCACAGTGCTACATCCATTTGTGGGCAGTGCCAGTGAGTGTTTTACAAAATGTGGCCATGTCCAGCCCATTGTGTAGGGATACTGTGCCTTATAAAAATCTGTGCGTGATTACACTGGCCATTCCACAGTAACCTCTGGTCGCACAGGGTGATCCGATGCTTTGTCTTCAGATACAACAGCGGGTCTCAGTAGCCAGCAGGGAAGTGTCTATTACACAAGATGTCTCCTGTGGCATTAACATATTTTAGCACATCCGCTGAATACAAAAGATCTCTGAATCAGCCCCATAGTGCCTGATGCGCAGCGCCATTTCTCGGTTTATAAAACATAGGATTTGGGTATTTAAACACCGACACCCTTTAAATACCAGTTTTAATAAAAAAGATGACCAGTTCTCTTTAAGCAAATAAAAGGCGAGTGTAGGAATAGTCCATAGCAATATTGTACAGTAAATAAGCAAGACTATAGGTGGCAAAGGTGTCAGTATACACAGCCATCTCCAGTAATCATATTTTGTACTTTCTCCACAGGACTCGCATGTTTTCAGTCATTACTGATAGCTTCTATGTACATCCTTCAACAAACTATTATCACCTTCTGTAAGAACCTAACACTTGATGAGAACGATGAACAGCTGTGAAGGAGAAATGAAATAAGTAGTTTAAGTGCTAAATCCCTATGAAGGCCAGTTTTCAGAGGGCCGTAAATGAGAATTCATAACCTATTCTTGGAAACCTATTTATTGGAAATATGAACAGATTTTATCCTGTCAAAAGGTAAGACATGGGCGGCGTGTCTGGCGTAATGGTTAGCATTACTGCCTCACAGCACTGCGGTTTTAGGTTTGATTCCCTAACTGAGTCTGTATATTCTCCCTGCGCTCGAGTGGGCTCTCTCCCATACTCCAAAATTATACTAGTAGATTACCTGGCTGCTGACAGAAATGGATCCTAGCGTGTGTTCCTGTGTTTTTGAATGTGGTAGGGAACAGATTGTAAGCACCACTGGGTCACAGATTTATGTGAATGACCAAATATATATAAAAAAGGGGAATTCAATTGAGGGCCGAGGATTAGCCCGCCCAAATAGGCGCAGTAGTTGCCACCCTGTATGGCATCCGCTGTGCTTTACATCAGCGGGATCTCTCCCAAAAGTGTTCTTTACCTCTTACGGTAACCAGCTCTGTTGTGTGAAAGAATATAGAGAACATTGAGTTTGTACAGGATTGCACATTTGCAATGAAACTGAACAACAGAAGTAAAATGACCTTTAACGTACAGATCTAAATGGATATATCAATCGTGTTCCATTTAAAGATGTAGCACCCATTGATTTTATTTTCCTAATTATTACCATGGCATTGTATTACTTACTGTATGCAGGGAGCATAGAAGCTGTGACGGAACCCCTGACAGCACTACTAATATTGATGATGGGAAAACTATGGCACATACTGTACAAGTGTTCACAGTGAACACGGAATGTAACATGCATGTAAGGCCATAGAACTAGCGGTGTCCATGAATTGAATAAAGGGACATACGCACTTTGAGATTTGTGCTTATAAAATTGGCAAAAATCGTTCCGTGTGTATGCCCCTAACATCGAGTCGCTTCACTCTTAGCATTGCTGAGTAAGCTGCCTTTACCACCATTTTTTCTATTCTCCAATAGTATCTAATAATTGTTTTGGGCAGTACAATGGATGTCCACTTTGGTCAAAATTGATCTGATTGGTCAAAAATAATTTGTGGCTACCTGTATGCTTTAAAGCGGGCGCGCGCTGGTGCACACCTAAAACTAATTTCTACTGTACATCCAGAGACTCACACCTGTACCTAACATAATTATAATATATATGAAAATAATTTTTTGACATTATATGCAATGTTAACCACCACTATGACATAATATATATATATACTGCAAAATGTAAAAATAAATTTAATTAAAAAAATAAATACGTACTCATGTCTTGTAGACTGCTGACGAGGTTAGCGTCGTAGTTCACCTTCAGCTTTGGTATGCTTAGCTTTATGATGACAGACTGCAAGGCCCGATCTATGTCATGAACAAACTCAGATGTGAGGCCCTCTTCGATTAAGGTAAGGTTCTGGGTGACTGTCAGAGGCAGGAAAAACATAATGCTGACTCCTCCGGTGAGGGGCAGCTGGACAATCTAGAAGGAGACACAGTAATCAAGCCTCAGTACATCATTGGTAAACAAGCCAGTTGCAGGGCATGGTAAAGACATTTGAGCCATTGTAATATATTGTAGCAGGGACAGCATAACTCCACATGAAGATAATGTGAAGGATCCGGTCCAGGATTTAGAGCAGCAGCAGGGAAACTGATGTGATCAGGGTGACTGATTAGCAGCACCTGTGTTCTCCTGCTATAAGTGTTTCCAGGGCACAGGGTCATTGCTCCTTATGGTGAAATAGCTGCCCAAGTGATAGGCCGGGCTGTGGGGTATGGTAGGGACCACTGGAGCTTTCTATACTATACTGTGATACCTGTATGCTGCAATGCTGTAAACATCCTTGCTTATGTTGATTACCTGGTAAGCTGTTTACCTGCTACAAAATAAAGAGCAAGACTTCATCTTATCCAGTGCATGTGATTCCTTGTCAGAATATAGACAACCTAATTACCCTACATTGACATAGGAAAATAGGGGAATTATCATCCCGTGTCAACGGTGAGTGATAATTTGAAAACCTTGCATGGCTAAAGAACTGCTACCAAGAAAAGTCTCAGTCGCAACTGCGTACACATACATTTTGTTCATATATAATCGCAGCTGATGGCATATACATGTCACTCCATGTTACCTCCCCCAAATGGTCCCTTCATGTTAACCACTTAGTGTGATCGCAACAGCACTTTTGGCGCAGTGTGGGTGGGGCACATGCGCAGTCTGTCAATAACTGTTCCGTTGCTTGTACATCTGCATTGTGTACAAGGTGATTTGGGTTCCATGAACACTTTTTTTTTTTTACCTATTGAAGTGCTAAAGTTAAAACTGAAAACATTCTGCAGAGGGTCACTCTAAACCCTTTTCGTTCTACTTTGGTATTTGTTATTTCCGTTTTAACCTTTTACTTAAATGATCCAGTTTTACATACAATTTTAGTACTTTATACATGCTGTACAGTGACGCGAAAAAGTTTCTGCCCCATTCCTGATTTCCTCAATATTTGTCTTACTTTTATTTGTTTCAGAACTTCAAGCAAAACTGGATATAAGACAAAGACAATCAGAGTAAACACAAAAGTGTTTTGAATTACTAATTTTATTACTTGAAGTAAAAAAAATATCCAATCCCTGTATTACCTACAGTATGTGCAAATTTAAAAAGGGAGATCAGATCTTCAGTCTGGAACTAAACATGGCAGCATGGTGGCCTCTGAAATCCTAATATCTGGCCATCAGATACAGGCAGTGGCGTAGATAGCGTAAGGCAGCCCCCGCTGCTGCTTGGGGGAGCGGGGGCTGCGTGGGCGCCGGATGCTGGCACCGGCCACTGCCCTCCACCCCTCTCCTTACTGTGCCCCGGCCCCTGCCTCCCCCGCCGCGTCTGTATTCCGCCGGGAGTCGGGACCGCATATCTACTAATCTGCATCCCGGCGCCTGGCTCCTTATGAGTGAAATGTCCATCACAAAATGGCCGCCTCCTTAGAGCAGACCGTTTTATTAAGATGCTAGAGGAGGCAGCGACAGCCTCCTCTAGCATCCTTACAAACGGTCTGCTGTAAGGAGGCGGCCATTTTGTAATGGACATTTGACTCAAGGAGCCAGGCGCCGGGACGCAGATTAGTAGATATGCGGTCCCGACTCCCGGCGGAATACAGACGCGGCGGGGGAGGCAGGGTAAGAACGGGGAGGCAGCGCTAAATTTAGGGAGGGGGGCGCAAAAATTGGCGCTACGGCCCTGGATACAGGCTAACACTGCACAAAATGCCACTTAGATGACTGGTGAAGCTGTCCAAAGCTTCAGCCCATGTGGTTAAAGATCCAAGCCCTAACAAACCTCTTTATTTTATTTAATATGAACTCCTGCCGCCACCTTTTTTTTTTTTTTTTTTTTTTACTTTCAGTTCTACATACTCATTTCTTCTCCTACTCTAAACATTTATTGTATTTCTCTGGCATTATTCATTTGATTTGTTTTTTTTGTCTATAATTTTTGTCCTGTCTCTTAAGCATTTTTAAATACTTAGGGGTAAATTTACTAAGATGAGAGTTCTATTTCAGATGGGATGTTGCTATGGGCAACCAATCAGAATCTACTTCTTATTTATTTAACACCTTCTAGAAACTAATATATAAAAGCTGTACATGTACATGAATTAATATCTAAAAACATGTGTTACAGAGGAAAGAAGATGAAGAACATCTAAGATTTTGCACATGACTCCTTGATGCATTTGTAGAGGTCTCAGAAGGTCCTTTTCTTACCTTGCAGTTAAAGTCGGGGTCTAGACCATATTTCACTGGCACATTGTTGGCTGTCATCATTGGAACCGAGACAGACGTCTGCTCTTCTGTGTAGAATTGACGCATCACTGTTTCACGTGGGTTAAATTTGTGTACCCACTGACCTGTCACAAATTGCACAAAATGTCACAGCCATGATCGCCAAAGAAATGGTTAGGTATAATATGCTGGCACACGGTTCACAGTAAAAATGTCACCAGCATTATTTCTACCCAACAACGGGGACGCGGTAGTAATGTTACTTATAGCTAAATACACAGGTGGATGCTAAGCAGTAAGGTAGCAGCTGCTACTGTGAAATGATGGAATGCTACAGCTGATGGGCAGTCTGTTGAGGCTCTTACCACGTCTAATTCACCATGGTGTGCACAATCGCAGACCATCAACTAGACGTTGGCCACCCCATTGAGTGGACTTGGGCTGCAGCAATTGACTTCTGAGCAACCCTATGGTTGCTCACTCTGGGGCAGATGTATTAAGCCTTAACAAGAGATAAATGCCATGGTGATAAAGAGAGATAAACGTCCAGCCAATCACCTGCTAACTGCCATGTTACAGGCTGTGTTTGAAAAAAGTCAGTAAGGAGCTGATTGGCTGGAAGTTTATCTCTCTTTATCTCCCTTGCATTTATCTCTTGTTAAGGCTTAATACATCTGCCCCAATGTCTGTCAGAATTTGACCACTAGTTTCAGAGATAAATGCATCTTCCAAAGCAGTCCCTGACAATGGCATGCGGACAAGCCACCTCCCTGTCACCAGCCAGGAACGCCTCACGGGAATGATTGTATCTTCATGCAATTCTGATCTGAATCTGATGGCAATGGCCAATTAGTCTTGGATGCATACGCCTGAATCGGCTGCATTACTACCACGTTTGCATTCCCAGGTCGGCATTAAGCAGTCGACATTTTGACTGCTATCGTGTTCACTAACTACCTCCCAAATAAGACACAAATAAAATGTACATGTAGACAGGGCCAGACTGGCCATCTGGCACTTCTGGCAAATGCCAGAAGGGCCGATGGCCTTGTGGGCCGATTTTATCAGAACACTGCTGGGCTCCATTGTGCGCTACATGCGCTACATCGCCTCACTCCCCCCCCCTGGCGTCATTAGCATATTGACGCCATCATAGGCGTGCGCACAGGGGTGTACAGGCACTCCTGATGACGTGCAGCCGCCCCCTGCCTTATGCAAGCCGGATGCTGCCTGGCGCCTCCTTCCCCCTCCGCGCGGCAGCTACAACACTGTCCCGATCCCTCCTCTGCCCAGCCGCACAATGAGCTTCTCCCCCACCCCCTCCGCCCGTCACCTTCATACAGTAGCGGGCTGGACAGGGTGCTCTGTGCCCGCAGGTCCATGCTGTTATGCAGCACCGGGGCTGCAGCTGCATTGTGGGTTGTATAACTGACAGCTGGGAAGAATCCTCTACCTGCTTCCTGGCTGTCAGTGAAAGTTACTCTACCTCGTCCTGTGCAGCACGGCTGCTGCTGGACAAACCACGGAGCTCCGTGAGGGAGCAGAAACAGACTACGGAGGGGGGAAGAGTGTTGTGATCACACACTGTCTGTGTCTGGCTGGCCTGTTGGTGCAGAGACAGCAGCCTTTGCACAGTACACTACCCCCCTCTCCTTTCTTCCCACTGTCCAATCCGTCATGCTGTCAATAAGAGAATGAGGAGATGAAATCTTAATGCTCCTCTACTCCTGCTGCCCTGGAAAGAGAGGGAGGTGACAAGGACAAGAGTGCCTGGTGCTGTGCTACTCAGAGTAAGCATTCAATGTCTCAATTTAAAGTTTGGTCCTAGTTTAAGGGGTACTTATGGGGTCCTTTAATGTGTAATAGGCAATTCGGTGTGGGGTGTAATAAGTAATTGGCATTACGGTGTGGGACTTAATAGGTAATTGGCATTACGGTGTGGGACATAATAGGTAATTGGCATTACTATTTGAGGCATTACAGTGTGTGGTATAACCTGTAATGGGCATTAGGGTATGTGGCATACTATGACTGTGTGACGTGTAAAAGGCATTACGGTGTATAGTTTTGGCGCATGCCTTCAGCGTGCACTGTCCTTATTGTTCCTATTTTACAAAAAATTGTCAAGCCATGGCATAATGTGTAATGGGCATTACGGTGTGTGTCATATGTAATGGGCAACACAGTGTGCGGCAATGTGTAATGGGCATAATGGTGTGTTCCATAATGTGTAATGGGCATAATGGTGTGTTCCATAATGTATAATGCCTCCTTTTTGTGATGCCACGCCTCTTTTCCATGAGGTCACACCCCCTTTTCACTGCGCGGCTTCGCCGCGCAAGGGTCCCGCCTACTGCTGGTGGGCCTGTGTGCTCAAAAATGCCAGGGCCTATTTCTGGTCCCAGTCCGGCCCTGCATGTAGACAGTGAACAGTGAGATTTCTCAAGAGCTTTACATCTTTAATTGGTTTCAGCTAATTCTTAATTAAAAAAAATATATATATATATATTAATATTAATATGTCATCATTTGTTTGGTTAACAATAATATGTCAGTAGCACTTTGGACAGGATTAAATCAATAACTAAATTCCATTTTTCCTCATGTCTGTGCTGTCATGACTACATATTATGTCATTTTATCAGTGTGGGTAGGTAGCGTTTCAGTATGGCATATAATGATATTTATTTCTCTTCAAAGTACTTTATAAATAAAAATGTTTCACTGTGTTCTCTTAACCCTTTCCAGTTCAATGTCTAGTCAGGCTCACCAGCCCTAGCGCTAGTAGCAGATGCAATGGTGAGTCACTTTAAAATAAGAACATTAACATCATTCAATTCAGACCATTTTTGAATTAAGAAAAAAATACAAATTAATTAAATATTTAAACCAAACAGTTTGAATTGCAAAAAAAATAATAATAATTGTACTGCAAAAGGTTAAGCACATATCTATTATCTGTACTGAGCAACAGCATGGCCAAAATCTGCAGGTAACTATGAACATAATAATGGGAGTTATATTTCAAATGGGATGTTGCTATGGGCAACCAATCAGATTCTACCTATTACCTACTAGAACCTTGATGGCTAACCTTGACACTCCAGCTGTTGTTGAACTACACATCCCAGCATGCTCTACTTCAGTTTTGCTATTTGGCCATGCTAAAACTGATGCAGGGCATGCTGGGATGTGTACTTCAACAACAGCTGGAGTGTCAAGGTTAGCCATCACTGTTCTAGAAGGTGCTAAAAAAATACGTCGATTCTGATTGGTTGCCCATAGCAACATTGTATCTGAAGGAGAACTCGCATCTTAATAAATAAACACCATTGCATACCTCCCAAACGTCCCGTTTTTTGGGGGGGACATTCCCACGTCCTTCCCAGGGCCAGCAGTGTCCTGGGGAGGGCAGTTGGGGTTCCCCCCGTCACACATGAATAGACAGCGTCTATTCCTGCAGACAGAGGGGCTGGGGGGCATAGCCAGCAGCTCACAGAGCTGCTTGGCATGCACCGCAGCAGAGAAAACGACGCCGCCTCACGGCAGCCATGTGAGTACAAGCCGCGCCCATTTCACACTAGGCCACACCCCCAAAATGTCATCATACAGCGCAAGGCATGCCATTGCATCTTAATAGTATGTACTGTATGACCGTCAGGGCCGCCAAGAGAAATCCTGGGCCCCGGTACAACAACTTCCTGGGGCCCCCACAGACAGAGCTCCTCTGCAGACCTGTTGTTACGCCACTGCTTCCAAGGTGGATACAGGGACAAAAATGTACACCGTAATGTCTATTACACGTCACACACCCATTACATATTATACCACATGTCATAATGCTCATTAGATGTTATGCCACACACTGTAGTGGGAAGTACACATTATGCCATACACCGTAATACCTATTACATATTTTACCACATGCCATAATGCCCATTACACATTATTCCACACACCGTAATGCTCATCGCATATTAGGTGGTTAATATGCTCATTGCTATTGGATTAAACTGCTCTGCCAGGTGTTACATGCTCTGCCAGGGGTTAACATGCTTGTTGCCATGGATTTACATGCTCTGCCATGGGTTAACATGCTCGTTGCCATGGATTTATATGCTTTCCAGGGGTTAACATGCTTGATGTCATGGAGTTACAGTACATGCTCTGTCAGTGGTTACATGCTGACTTCCAGAGTCGGATCTCAGCCCCAGCAGCATGCAGGGAGGCAGCAGACACAGAGCAACCAGCCACCCACCTTCCACCTTGGAACACAGTGACCTAGACATGGGTGGGGAACCAGGTCTGGGACTGCTGGGCTGGAGACATGGCATTGGCACCTGCTGCTGCTGGTGGTGGCTGGGATGGGAATGTGAGGAGCGGGGAACAGCTGACTCCGGCGCACTCAGACCTGGCGTACTCGCCACCTAATTTTTTTTTTTTCAAACTGTGTGTCCAGACCAGGGCCCCCCTGACAGGCCCGGGCCCAGGTAAACTGTACCTGCTCCCCCCCTCTCTCGGCACCCCTGATGACCGTTATAACTTGTGTGCTCAAACATGCACAAATATCAAGGTCAAAGAGTAGGCACTTTCATTCACATTTCCCCAAGATGACTGTGTCTGTTCCTCATGCTTTTTTGTATCAAATGACTCCCTGTTCTCTGTGAATATCAACATGTTGATCAGTTGTCATCACTGTGTCTCATGCTGTCCACAGAACTCTATTCTAAGAATCATAGATGTCCTTTCCTGTAACCATGGCAGCATTTCCACCAGGGTTTTTTTTTTTTTTTTTTTTACATACTGTACCTTTTAAGCATGATAAATTGTTATTTGTTTGTAACACTTAGCATCCATACTTTTGTGAAAACATGCTTTTAATATAGCTACTTTTTATGTTTATTTTTTTTGGTCATTTCATGTGCAGACATAGGCCCATATTCTAGTTCACTCTCCAAGGCAAATTCCTTCTCAGATGGACAAAACTATGGTTGATGTTTGCGCATGTGCAGAGGCGTATCTGCGCTGGTGCGAATGCCTCACACGTCCGAACACTGCGTGAGATCCGTGCAGAAAATGATCGTACGGAACCATCCGAGCAGGGGGTGGAGAGGGGCGTGAAGGGCTGATTTTGCTCATTACCATATGAGTAAGCCCCGCTTTTCATGGGCGTTCCCATGAAACCGCTGGGCATACGTATGGTAATCCGGCCATGACGCACGTATGGGGGGGGTGGACATATGACATAGCTGGATGCCAGCTGCCCGCCCATATCCCTGTGTTTGCACTGAGAAATGCCTGAGTGGTCTGGAGCACTCGGTGCTGCCTGACCACTCGGTCCAGCATTCGATGGTCGGCGACCATCGAATGATGGGGGAGTTTCCCACAGATGGAGGAGATGTTCACATGAAAAATCCACTCGCAGTCCGTTCGGTCGGCGTCTTACCGTATTTGGACAGTGTGAGCGATCCGTATGGAAGGCGGGCTAAGAACACTCGGTTCCTGTCCGAAATATGCATCCGTCAGATTCAACTAGAATAAGGGCCTATGTGCACTGCAGGTAACTTAAGCAGAGAGAATTAGATTTGGGTTGGGTTTTACTTCAAAGTGAGATCTATATTGCAGTGTAAAAATAAAGCATTCAGTATTTTCCCTGCACAGAAACAAAATAACTCACCATCATTGGCGGTCTATATCACAAAATGAGTCTCTTTGCGGAAGATATTTTACTTTGTTTACTTAAGGCCGAAAATTCTCTTCCTCCTCTGCAAAATGTGCTGCAGGAGTACTCTGACGTTTCTTTTTATAAATGAAACACGAATAAAACTCTCCCACTAGACTGAAGGAATCCTAACTATTCATGGCAATCCTTCTCCTGACTATGGTGATGGTTTGATGATGCTTCTCTGCATCTAACATTGTGGTGCCTTGAATGTGAAATGACAATACTGTCATGGCATTCTGGAGCAAAAAACATACTGCCCAGTGGCAGAAAGCTCCGTCTACCAACAGGATAATGACTGAAACCACACAGCTGAAAGCTTAGAGGTTTGGCTAAGAACAAAATTTTGGATAAGAACAAATCATTGGCCTTCTATTAGACCTGATCTGAATCTTATATACCCTTCATAGAAAGAGCTGAAATATGCAGGAGAAGGCGTCTATCAAACCCGAGACAGCTGGATCAGTGAGCTAAACTACTTGTTGCCAGGTGAAAAAGTCTCATTTAGAGCTACATAAATTGCAGATTGCAGTGATTATCTTATAAAGGTTGTACAATAATGATTGGTTAATGGTAGAGGGATGCCACCATGTCAGTCCCTCCAACCCAGGGATTAATATGTGCATGCACTTTCACTTTACTTTTGCCGGGCAGCGCTGAGCACCTGCAGAACTCGGTTCAGATGCTACCTGTCTGTGCAGCATCACGCTGTGCTACAACTGCCTGCCCTTTCAACCACTGGCACCCGCTGCAAGACAGCGGCTGCAGGGCATGATATCTGAGATTTTAAAAAAAAGGGCCGTCCCATTATTTCTGTCCATGCTGTATTCAATCATTTTATCATTTAAAAAAAAATTGTCTTCTGTTGATTTAAAAATAAAATACTAGCCTGATTTCTAATAAATATATATTTTTTAAAAACGCCTTTGAAGAGGCGAGTGGATGAAGGAGTCTAAATAAATTCTGAACTACAATTTTTTTTTAATGGATGATCTTAGGATCATAGTAACAATGGCCCTTATTCTGGTTGGTGCGGATATTCCCGCTTGTGTACGGGCCGCCGATGTTTATCTACTGCGCATGTGCAGAGGTCACTCTGCGCATGTGCAGGCGATTTCGCCGCAAGGATTCTCTATACGCCGCACAGGGGGCGTAGAGGGGCGTGAGGGGCTACTTATCCTCATTACCCTATGCATACGCCCCGCGTTTCATGGGCGTTCCCATGCAAACGCGGGGCGTATGCATGGTAATGAGGCCGTGACGCGTGGGCACGGGGCGGGCATCTGACATCGCCGGATGTCAGCTGCCCGCCCCCATACAAGATTTCACACGGACAAGTGTCCGTGTGGTCTTGTGTTGCGGGAGCTGGTGGAGCGTGCGGCCCTGCATTCGATGTTCGGCGACCATCGAATGCAGGGGCTGCTCCCACCATGGAGGAGGCGTATCCCCGTCCAATTTCATGCGGATCGCCACATATCCGCGTACGGACGGCCGTGGCGATCCGTATGGAAGGCGGGGATTCGCCTGCACGGTCGGAGCCGCATATGCGGCTCCGGCCGCACCAACCAGAATAAGGGCCAATGTTATTTTAATTGTTGCTAGTCTATTTACTGATATATTTCGTTGACAAAAGTCACCTTCATCCACTTGCCTCTTTTAGGTTATTATAGAAAATGTATATCGGTTCTTTCTTCAAATATGTCCACGTCTGTACACCGGTTTGCTCAGAAAAACACATAGGACCTCATTCTGGTCCATTCGGTCCTCTGCATGTTCACTCAGGGGAGCGATGGTGTGCGACTGCGCATAAACTGTTTGATGCGAGCGGCCACGGTGAATTGATTATTCGCCGGACGCTCGCACACAGCACGGGGGGGGCGGCGGTGAATGGTCGCACCCATGGGAGCGCCCAGCATTTCATGGGCAATCCCATGAAAATGCTGGGTGTTCCCATGGCTTTTGCAAGTGCGGGGGTGCGTGCAGCTGATGTCAGCGGATGTCCGCTGCCTGTCCGCTTTCCGCATAGGTGTCTTAGGTCTGCGAGTGCTGTAGAAATCATTGAAGGGTCGGCGACCATCGAATGATTTCCTCCCGTATGCAAGTTGTGAATGGATGTTTTTGCAAATCATCCATTCGCATGCCTGTGGGCAGGCTTCAGTGGGTGGCGTTTGGTGGACTCACAGCCTTGCAAGTCAACTAGAATAAGGTCCGTAGTTGGTTCTTCTCTAACTTCCAAGAGTGCCAAGAGCAGGGAGGTAGGTTTAGGGGAAACTTGAGGAAAAATGACTTCACAGAAAGGGTAGTGGGCAAGTGGAATAGCCTCCCATCAGAGGTGGTAGGGTCTGAGCCAGTAGAGCATTTTACATTATCATGGGATAACCATAAGGATATATCCTTACAGATACATAAAGATCAAAAAGTTTTTGAGGTAACAAAAAGGTTAAAAAAGTGGTTTTTAATCTGCCGTTGTAGTCTGTTTCTATGTCGGAGGAATTTACACACTGCAGGGGGCCAAACACATGCCCAATTCCAGGCTAGCTTAGTGCTGTCGGATCCATGTAAACTCTATCTACTGCAAGTAGCTATAAAATATCAACCATACCATGGATTTTTTACTACTTGTAAATGGGGAGAATGATCAATAACATTTTTAAAACTTAGGTAATAAAAATATTAGAAACATTTGTCATGAAAACGTATATAAATATCTATCCTGTATATATACATACTTATACACACTTACATTGTATGCACATATGTTAACTAAAACAATACAAATATGCACAAGCAATAGACAAATTGCTGCTTTTTTCCACTATTTTGCATTTGCTTATTGTCTTTCTTTGTGTTTACCTTTGAAGTATGCTGCTCCGAGTAGGAGGACGCTAATACCCGACGGCACTTCCTTGAAGAACCTCATTACGCTGCCATCAGTTTTCTTCTGTACAAAATCGTTGGCTTCAGACAAATCAAGGCGGGTACTTCCTGACAAAACCCTGGGCTTGTTTCCGTAGAACTTCTCCATCCCCGTCACAAAGTCCGCCCGCAATCTCAGTCCTGGCAATGATACCATTACTGTCATAGCCTTGCAGGTGGAAATAAATTCATACTTAGGCAGGGAAGAGAGAGAGTGGGCCATAATCCCTGAAAACTAGAGATAACCTCTGCTGGTTCTCAACATTTTTAAGATAGTACCCAAATTATTGGGTATTGGGGAATCCGTCATTTACAGTACAATATATTCTTTCTCAAATTATAGTCAATATTAAAATACAGTAGGTATGGACTCATTCTGTAAAGCCCAATATTGACACATACATTTTCTAGTTAATTCCCATCATTAAGGGGTTTATTCTAGTTCATTCTTTCTGACAAAATCCGTCTTAGATGGACAAAACCATGTGCACTGCAGGGGGGCAGATGTAACATGTGCAGAGAGAATTAGATTTGCGTGAGTTATTTTGTTTCTGTGCAGGGAAAATACTGACTGCATGATTTTACACTTCAATATAGATCTCACTTTGAAGAAAAACCCCACCCAAATCTAATTCTCTCTGCACAAGTAACATCTGCCCCACCCGCAGTGCACATGGTTTTGTCCATCTAAGAAGGATTTTGTCAGAAAGAATGGACTAGAATAACCCCCTAAATGACCAGATTTATGTCGTAATTCAGGCACAAGTATCTGGGATAAATAATCAGATCAGAACGTGCTCCATACTATTTGCTTGACCAATGACCATGCACATGCTGATATACATCAGACAAGCAGATTTAGTAAAGCCTAGTCAGTTTAAATTTAACAGTACATGATTTATGATGATTTTGTGGAACAAATGGGAAAAAACTGACTAGATTTAAAATTCTTTAAACTTTTGGATGATGAAGTGTAGTGTTTAACACTTATAATAAACAGAGGAGCAATGGGGAATTGAAGGGTCTACTATGGGGAATGCAGTGTGAATGCCCATTCACACTACATTTATAACCCAGGTTGTTGCCAAGTCAAGGTGCGGGTGACTCGTTCTGCGAGGGGGGGGCAGACGGTCCGACATTCGGCGGGCGGGTTTGGTGGACTCGCAAGGCTGCAAATTCACAGCCTTGCGAGTCAACCAGAATAAACCCCACTGTCTAGAAGGTGGATCAGACAATACTTAATATGGAAACAAGTCCACAAGCATTTTGTATTCAAAAATTCGGTACTTGTGTAGTTTCACGGCGGCAGCTTATGCTACGTTTGAAGGTACATTATTAGCGTAGCCCAACGGCTGCCTTACTTGTGTAGTTTCACGGCGGCAGCCTAAGCTACGTTGTCTGCATAGCCCAACGGCTGCCTAGCATAGTAAGCGTAGTGTCTCTGCGGCAGCCCTGCATAGTTAGCATAGTCACATACTGTCCATGGGAGCTGCAGCTCTATCCCCGGCGTCCCTGGCAAGCCTACTGAGCACCTCTCACACAGCGTGGCGCCCGCATGATCCCCTCTCCCCGGCAGAGTGGCGCTCCATCTGTCTGAGATGCAGGAGCATCTCAGACGCTTGAGCGTGTCAGTAAGTATTACGCCAGGGTATGGAACCCTGCCGACAGGGTTAGGGATTCGGTAGCGCGTGCATCTCCTACACAAAGCGTGGAGTTGACTTTATAAAGTGTGGCGAGCCCAAAGCGTGGTGAGCACAGCGAGCCCCGCGAGGGGACGCGGATTACTTCACATGTATTCCACATCCCCTACGCTAACTACGTAACTGCTGCTGTGAAACTACACAAGTACCAAAAATTCTTTTGGAACCTATCCTATATTTAGTAAAGCAACATGCCATTTTTACCAACTGTATTTTAAGGGCATTGTATGAAGCCTTAGGGGGGTATTCAATCCCGGTTTGCTATTTCTGCCAGCGGAAATAGCGGCTCTTGTCTATTCAATGCCTCCATTACCGACAGCATTTAAGGCAGTTTCCGGCTTTTAAACAAGTCTTTGCCGAAAACGGCCGCCGATTGTCGTATTCGCAAATTAATTTCGACAATCCGGGGCCGTTTTCCGTGGAAAAAAATGGCCCGGGATTCCGACTGTCGGTAAGGTCCGACAGTTGGAATCCCGTATTGATTAAGTACCAACCAATAAGCCCCCATCTGCATTTTACAAACACAGCCTGTAAAATTACAGTTTGACACTCTTCCAAGGCTTGATTCATCTCCCTCTTTGTCTTATATGATTGTAAGTAAATCGACTGATGTAAACGACCCTGACTGGCATCATTCTATTAGCCTGTGAAAGTTTTCACAGATTTTAGACTATTTTTATCATTAGACTTTGTGAAACATGAAGTAACAGTTTACTTCTCTCCAGTATGAGACGAGATGCGCTTTTCAATCCTTTGTCTTGTGAAGAAAGGCTTGCTAGCAGCTCCTTATAAGTGGCATGGACCTCTGGGTTATTTAACAGGTCATAGTAGAGGGTACGATGTATTAGGGATTCGGTCCTCTGTCCACTACCTGTACACATACAAAAATAAATTATTAGTCTTTATAAACAGTGCTGGAAAAAATCAACAATTGTTTAGCGCTAAATTCAGCAGATTATTGTCATTTTGAGTCTAACGTCTATTTGCAAACCATGGGCATTGTACATAGATGATTTTATCATTAATGGAATTCATTGAAAAAGAAAACATATTTTAACATTTTGGATTTCCACAACAAATTGTATTTAAAAAAGAAAAACAAATCAAGGAAAAAACATACAGAATATAAATCTGGTACTGGATGGGGGCAAATATAATTTGTAATTCAGGTATTTGCTACCAAAATCTGGAAACGGACAAAAACTGTCGCTCAGACCAGGTACTGTATTTGAATTTGTTTGATTAAAACAATTTGACTGGAAGCTTTTGTCCATTTTCCTGGGTTTGTGAGCAAATTGATGATTGTCATTTGCTCCCATTCAGTACCGGATTTTCAGTCCAACTAGTTGTATGAAGGTTGGTCTAGTGTATGGCCTGACCACCTGTATTAGTAGTACTTATGGTAGACGATAGATTACATATTTTCATTTACTTTATATGGAACTGTGACAAAGCTATAATTATAAGTGAAATTGGTGCAATCTGGTGTGCCATTACAATTGTGCAATTGACTATACCCCTTAAAGTGTATTTAGTGCTTGATTCAGGTTGGTTTGCTAGGGAGCCCATAAATGTCAAACACCCCCCCCCCCCCCCCCCCCATCATCACCAAATCCTCTGTATGTGAATACACCCCCTTGTATGCACCCAAAGAAATGACCCTATGTATGCGCATACGTGCACCATCGGTCCCCATGCCAATGTTCTGGTCTGTGCAAACGGACTGGAATAACCCCCTATGTTGTCTAGCAGCTGATTGTCTATATGACCCCTGTTATAATTGAGTGGAGATAGAGCAATGGGGCAGATGTATTAAGCCGGGCAAGGTGATAACATAGAACGGGATAATGTACCAGCCAATCAGCTGTGTTTGAAAAAGGACAGCTAGAAGTTGATTGGCTGGTGTGTTATAACCTTACACTTTATAATGCTTAATACATCTGCCCCAATGTGCAGTCAATTAAATCATCTGAATGTTCACTTTAGCACTGATGCTCGTAGGACATTATGGGTCTGGTTCTAAGAGTTTGTGCAATTGGCCTGGAAACTTCTTACGTGTGTAACAAATACTTCTTAGGAGTTTTCAGAAATGCACAGTTAATTGCTCAACTACATGGACATCATCATTGCATGTGGCTCAGAATCAGGACCTATGTTATAGGTGCCCCGTGGCCAAATTAGCGATGGGGTCAGTGGAGGATGATGACTGATGTTAGATAGTGGGCCAAACACAGTGGCGTAACTATAGCCTCGCAGCCCCTGCGATGGCGGGGAGGCGCTTAGAAGGTGAGGGTGCCGGGGGGGGGGGGGGGGGGGGCTGCGGGGCTATTGTTATTACCCGCTGCGTCTGCCCTGGACCTGCCGCCGACGAATCAGTATGCGGTCCTGCTTTACAGGGTCCTGCTGCCATAAAAAATGTGACACACAGAAAATGGCTGCCCCCATACTGCAGACAATTTTTGAGGATGCTAGAGGAGGGCAGAGGCCTCCTCTAGCATCCTTAAAAATGGTCTGCTGTATGGCAGCCATTTTCTGAGTGACACATTTTTATGGCAACAGGAGCAGGGAAAGCCGGACCGCAGACCGATTCGCTGTCGGCAGGTCCCGGGGCAGAAGGCAGCGGCATTATGTAGGGGTAAGGGGGGTCAGGGGAGCGCTGCCAAGATTTGTGGCAGGAGGGAGGATATTTCATAGTTACGCCACTGGCCAAACATACTGCCAGAGTGATTGTGATGTTTACTACACATGTATATGGAGAACCACAAGTCCCAGCATGCGGGGCATTAAAGGGCCCGCTGGCACTTGTAGTTCCACAGTAAAAGAAATAGTTAAAAAAACACAATGACAACCAAGAACAATAAAAGTTTAATACATACATTACACACACATACTGATACTTACCTATCTTGAGCCCGTAGGTGGGGTCCGGGCTCCAGGGTCCGGGGCCTTGGTTCCTGGGTCGGGGGCTGCAGGGTCCGGGGCCTTGGTTCCTGGGTCCGGGGCTGCAGAGTCTGGGGTCTGGGACCTTGGTTCCTGGGTCCGGGGCTGCAGAGTCCGGGGCCTTGGTTCCTGGGTCCGGGGCTGCAGAGTCCGGGGCCTTGGTTCCTGGGTCCGGGGATGCTGTGTCCAGGGTCCGGGGCTCCAGGATCCGAAGAAATCCATAGGGGTACCTGTGGAAGAAAATCCTACTCACCAAGGTCCTCCGGCGAAGATCACGTCCTCTTCTTTCTGACGTAGTCCAGGTCTTCTTAAAAAAACAAACACCCGACTATTCCGTCCGGTACCCGCTGAAGAACTGAGGAGAGACGCTAATGTTTCATCTTCAGCGCCTCTCCTCCGAATGATTCTATTGGCCGCCTAGCGGCCAATCAGGTGCGGAGAAAGTCGTTTTGTCCCCCGTATTTTGGGAACCAGCCCCGGCTTTAAAAAAAAAAAAAAAAAAAAATCGGGGAACCCCTATTTGCCGGGTTTCATGATTTTTTATTACCAGCCCCGGCTCTTTCAGCCTGGTGCTGGTTTTGGCTGTGGGGGTGGGGGGGCGGCCAGGCCGTTTTTTTTATTTAATTATTTATTTTTCTATTTTTTTTTTTTTACACTGAAGGCTGTACAGATCTGACTGATCCGTGCAGGCTTCTGCCAAATAAGACAGGAAAATAAAGTGTATTTTCCTGGCGTATATTCGCGGCCATTTTATTTTCAATACGGCCGCTTAGTAAATCAGGAATCTTTGAAGAATTCTTTGAATGGTGATTCCTGTCGTATTCTATCGATGGTGCATTCATTCGTATTTGTAAATACAAATACGGATGTCCCATCAATACGAATACGAATTCATCTTAGTAAATTTCCCCCAGTAATTATGATTATGACCATGATTTCCTGTCCATTATATTTGGTGGACTCGGCCCCATTCCCTAGAACTATGGGTCTCACTTAGCACTCACCCAAGGATAGACTGGAGAGAGCAGTGGCGATGGTCAGGGGTGACAAGAAAATATTGCTGTTTGGATTCTTGCTTGCGTGGGTGCGGTACAGGTCATAGCCAAAGTTGGATGCAGAGGACGCAAGCTTGTTCAGTGGATTCTTGTAGAATGGATCTTCTTCTTCTACTTCAGTGGTGGGAACCTAAGACAAAACACAGGAGAGGTAATATACAATCCCATGTAATTCACTTGTCCATTGTGGCCAAGTATAGTGTACTTTAAGCTTCCGTATTGGGAAAGGAGAATCTTGGCGGTAGTTTTTGCTTGAGAATGAAAAATAAAAACCATTATACCATATGTGTTCTAACACTATAGAATAGGGTTCATTCCATTTCAATTTGTACTTTGCATTGCCATGTACAGAAGTTTATTTCTAGACCTATTACATTGAAGAGAAAACTAAAGCCTGCATTATTTTTATATTAACCTTTTGTGTAGCCTGTTCAATGATTTGTTTACCAATAAATGACCCTTGGTTTGTGTTTTTTACTTTATTTTTACGTATATTGGGCCGAATTCCTGTTTGTACGTACTTGCCTACACAGCTGCAACTGTTCAGGCTACGGAATTGCTAATTATCACAAGTGAAGTTGCTGCACAGAAATATACTATGGAAACCCACCGGATCCACCGCATAGTCATTAGCAACTGACAGACATAGAAACAAAGCAATAAGGAGGAACATTGTCTCCCTGAGTCCATGGCTATGCAGACTGGCCATGGTAGTGTTGCTGATGACTTGTTTCTCTGCGTACATTATTGACGGTGATAACAGGTACTGTACATGCCCTGAAAATGGGCCAGACATGCCTGCGTTGTTGATGTCACTCTCCGTTACCTCCCCTACATGGTCCCTTCCTGTCAATCAGTCTGTGTTTAAAATGTCACTGCATGCAGAATCGCAAAGGTCCCTTAGCATATATGCAGTGTGTTGACGGCACTAATCAGTCAGCTGCGTGAATATCGACATTGCATACAGACATGAAGTAGGCCCAGTATACAGATCAGGTGGCTTTCTTTCTTATTGACCAGTCACTTTGTTTTTTTTCACATCTTTGTAATTATTGCATATACCACTACTAATATACATTTCTGCATACCCTTTGCGGTATTTTACGTACCCGTTTTGCTTTGCCACACACAGATTTGTCATCATACACTGTGGCTCAGGTTACTCCTAATAGCCCCTCTGCACCTGTATATTTTTCACTCCAAATGTGTATCTTGGAGCATCTCACGACATTTGGTATAAGGTCAACTAGGTGGTTGACCTCTCTATTAACCTGCGGTATATGCCACAAAGTAGTGGTTCCCATCATAGGCTACAATGGAGATTGTTTACCATTGCAGCCTTTGGAGAAAACTTTAACTGACTTCCCAGCCACAAAGAGCCAATCACCACTATGCTCTTCAGGAGCTTCAACATGATTGGCTGATGGTTTTCCTAGTGACAGGAGTCACCCAGTGCCCAATCATTTATAAGCTTCCATGTGTCCAATTTGTAAAAGACTTCTCTGGGAGTATCTGAGAGTGCACATGCGGCAGATGGAGGCTGCAGGAGAGCCTCTGAGGATCATGTAAACCAGCGAGGCCAAAATCCAAAAAACCTATGCCCTTCGTAGTTTGGTACATAGGGGGTCAGACCGTAGATCCTATTGATAATAAAAATGCTAAATAGACTTATAACATAGCAACAATTAAAAAAAAAGATGCAGAAACGGCTGTTTCTACATGTTTTGTGGAAAAAAAAATGCTTGGTAAATAGATGGTATTTGAACCATAAAACTTAAGGCAACTTAACAGTCCTGGTTATAAGGATAAAAAGCACCTCTTATATTTAGAATTAAGGTTTGCAGTCCAGCCCCGCTCCCTCCCTCCCTCCCATTTCTGTATTGTGTACATGTGTGTACTCTTGAAGGTGGAGTCTCCTTCAGCTTTGACTTGGTCCTTGCATTTGCAGTCTACATACTGTATTGAAATAAACACTATGAATGGCATGTCCTGGATACATTATATTTCTGTACTAAGAATCAGTTTGGGGGCCCCTGGGGTTTTAGCACTTAAATTGCTATTTACTTACAGTATGTAACACTTGGACACCTTAATTGAGACTTCTCACCAATGTAACACTTCTAGTACTCAGCTGCTACTTCTTATTGATGCAACACTTCTATTAGTGTGATACCTTGGGGCAAAATTATTCTAAGAACCGCAAATTTACTCCAGGTTAAGTCTTAGCATGCAGCGTGGTAACACCACTTATTATTGTGTGCAGCACACACATTTTAAGGATTTTCCATGCTGGAGCACAAATTACTAATACCCCTTGTCTGACCAGGGTAGAACATGGGCAGGATCTGGGTAGAGGGCAGTATAAACGGGTACGCTGGATCATCCGACCCGGCTCCCGTTTACAGAAATGGGGGAAGCCCAACCTCCGGACCGCAGCATCCTGCGGTCAACATGGATGTTGGGCGGGGGGTGCACACAGTCTCCGCTGTTGTCTGCAGACAACAGCCGAGGCAGGGAGGTGAATGGATGCCTGTGTGCAGCATCCATTCACTTAGCGGACGGGGAGCTGGGGGAATGCACGGGGGCTGCTTCTGCTTCATACTCTGGATATTGGGAAAACAACATTATTCACATTGGCAACCATTATGGACATTTATTACTAGAGCCAATACACTACTGTCTTGCATGTTATTTCCTTTTCCCCTCCTTCAAGTGATTTAAGAGTGTAGGCTGCGGGGGGCGTGGCCTGACGGGACTCGTGTGAGGACGCAATCCAACTGAGCTCCTTACCTAAACCCTCTAAATCGCCCAATTCCCCTACTTTAATCCCCATCCCTGCCACCCTTACCCGCACACCATCCTCCTATCTGCACCCCAGTGCCGGTGGGTTTGAGCTGCGGAGCCGGGGAGCGCTTGGCGGCGTTCCTGCGGGTTGCGGCCTTCCCATCGTTCTGAGGCCGGGGCCTCGATTTTGGTGCTCCTCCGTGGCGTTCACCCGACGGGCCGGAGCAGCCTCTGCCACCGCTGATCCAGGAAGCTGCCAGGACGGGGACTCACGCTGAAGGCGCCCTCTGCGACTACTGCTGGCGCTGTCCGGGAGGTGCTGATCGGCTCCCGGAGGCCTACACCACAGCCGGAGCCAGGGGCTCGCCTGGAGAGCCAAGCCGCGATCGGAGCTCCGTGGCGTGGAGCGCGGACCGTCCTACCCGCCCTGGTACCCAGGTACAGTCCTCAACTCCCCACACAGCCGAAAGAGCCCTCCCCAGGCTCAGGGACCATCATCCTACAGAGGCGCTGCACCAGGTGAGGGAGGCAGGCTCCCCTGCTTCATTGAAAAAACAGCGGCCATCTTTTTGGTGGTTAAAATCCTTTACTCTCTCCCCTCACTATCCATCACCTCCTGTTCTGTGCTGCTGCCCACAGACCCAGCAAGCCTTGGTGGCCCACAGCTGCACAGCCTCCTAGACAATCACTGGCCCTGCAAAATAACCTGAAAACGGAATAAATTTATATAAAAAAGTAAAAAAATAAATAAAAAATAATAATAAAAAAAAAAAAAAAAAAAATAACTATCTTGTAGCTCCCAACGCACCCAGAGGCCATCCTAATTGCAGAACCCCCATCTGAACTCCTCCTGTTAAATACGATCTCTGTCATCACCGTAGTCCCGGCAATGTAGACTAGATGAAGCCCTCCCACCACCCATGGGTATGATGCATATAGGATACCTTTAATTCAATATATACTGTGCCTCAGCCTTCGGCCCTCCCAACTTATTCAACACCAGCTCGAGTGTGTGAGACACAACCATGCCACCCAAGAAGCCCAGAGGGGTCCTCCCCCCTAGAGTGTCCTTCCCCACTCAGAAACCTCCCACTGTGTCCAATGCTGTGTCAGAGAATTCGCCAAGCCAGCCGTCCAAGACAACTGCCCTCCATCCCTCCCCATCAACCTCAGGGTTTGATCCTGAGTCAGATGCCCCCCTTACCGTGAAAACACTCTACCAAGCACTGGCTACCCTCAAATCTGAACTGTCACAGGACTTCACGTCTGCACTCCGTGAGGTCAAATCAGATGTGAGAGCCATTGGAGAGCGCACTGATCACCTGGAAAAAAAGCTGGAAGAGCTTGTTTCCTCTCATAATGATCTTATCACGGCTCACGATCAACAACAAAGTGACCTTGATGCTTTCAAAGACAAGATGGCAGACATGGAGGACCGCTCCAGGCGAAATAATATTAAGATCCGTGGGATCCCCGACTCGGTGGCGAACGCTGAGCTGGAGGGTTATGCTCTCTCGCTATTCCACAGACTCCTCCCCGACTTGGAACGTAGAGATCTTATGATCGATAGAATCCATCGACTGCCAAGACCCCGTTCTATCGCTTCCTCACTTCCCAGAGACACCCTCCTCCGGGTGCACTTTTTCACAACGAAGGAACGCATCTTGAGGGCAGCAAGGGAAGCAGCTGGATCGGACACCCTTGGAGGTCTTCAACTATTTCCAGACTTCTCCGCTCTCACGCTCGCCAAGAGAAGGGCCTTATTTCCCATCACATCAGCTCTACGATCTCAAGAAATCCCATACAAATGGGGTTTCCCTGTCAAGCTAATTATCACCCACGATGGATCGACCCATACAGTCACCTCGCTGGACGAGGGAGTAAGGCTCCTTCTAGATTGGGACGTCTCGGTGGACCCCCCTACTGGAGTAAAAAAGAAGCATCCAGTTCAGCCAGAATGGGCGGTCACTTGAGCTGTCCCTCTGATTAATGTTGTCTTATTGCACCTAGGTTGGACTATAAATTGCTGGGACGTTCTCCTGGTGGTGCAGATCCCCTCGCCGGGATCTTTGGGCTACGTAAGTGAATGGTATTTCCAGCTCGGTTGGCTGGAGGCCTCTAATACTATATTGTAGACCATGTTTACATGTCGAATAGCTATTGAATTTTTTATTTTTCTCTGTAATGTGTTTCATTATGCTCTCTATAGGCTATATTATGGTTTGTTCATGTATCCTAATTCTTGTTAGCTTACTATACTTCCCATGGGTGGTGGCACTATACCACAAACCACCCCCCTCTTTAGTACTACTGCAAGTTACCCCTCCCCCTGCAGTAGTCACTCCGTCCCGATACACTGGGATGTTTTGGTTTTTTTCACCCCCCCCTGATTCTATCCCTCTTATTACCCTCCCTTTGGTCACTGGTCACCTTAGGCAGCTTAGTGTTACAATATGACGCTCATTCAGCCCCCAAGTACTACCTGGTTTTAACATCTCTTTCCATAGCACTGTCCCGATCTCCCAATGACTCAGGTACTTTCTCTTAATGTGAAAGGGCTGAATTCCCCCAACAAAAGGCGATTAGCATTGAATTTCTTTGCAAAACAGAGAGCAGGTATTGTCGCCCTTCAGGAGACCCATTTTTCTTCTTTAAAACCTCCCTTACTTAAAGATAAGCAATACCCGGTTGGTTTCTTTGCCAACGGCCCCTTTAAAAGGAACGGAGTGGCAATATTATTTAATGCGTCTCTGACTTTTTCATTACATTCCCAAGTGGCAGATAAAAATGGTCGCTACCTTATCCTAACAGGATCCCTTGACGATAGAGAAGTTACCTTAGTCTCCGTTTATGCCCCAAACTCTAATCAGTTGCCCTTTCTTCGTAAACTCTTTAATCAAGTCCAGAAAGTCCGTAGAGGCCAACTCCTCCTTCTGGGTGATTTCAACTTAGTGCTAGACCCTAAAATGGATAAATCTCTTAACTCCCCCTCAACCATGTCCTCTCACCTCAAATCTACTTCATTAGAATTCCGTAATCTACTTACGGAATTTGATATATATGACATTTGGCGGGTACACAACCCCTCTGGGAGGGAATACACGTACCATTCCCCAGTACATAATTCCTATTCCCGTATTGATTATATCTTATCTGATAAGTGGACACTCCAACAGGCCAAAACCAGTGATATTCTCCCCATTACTAGGTCAGACCATGCCCCGATCACTATTCGTTGGAATTTCTTGAATCACCCTCCCTACAACCGTCCCTGGAGACTACCCCCTCATTTACTGACCGACCCGACATCTAAGAAGCTGATAGAAGACTCTATGATACAATTCCAACAACTCAACTCCCCCCACGACACCTCTATACTAAATCATTGGTGTGCGATGAAGGCGGTTACTAGGGGTGTTGCCATTCAGGCAAGTTCTAGACTAAAGAAAGCACACCAACAAAAAATTGCAGATCTTGAGTCCTCCATAAAAGACCTAGAAAACCTGAATAAAAAAACCCCCTCTAAACAGCTCAGAAGACAACTTACTGAGACTAGAGCCCAACTTAATAAACTCCTTCTTACACGAGCACAGGCCGCCCTAAACAGACTCAGACAGAAGTTCTATCTAGTAGGAAACAGAGCTGGGAAAATGTTAGCCCGCAAACTACGCACCCAACAAACTCGAAACAGAATACAATACATCAAAACATCTACTAACAAGAAACTCTCTAACCCCTCTGACATCTCTAACCAATTTGCTTCCTTCTATTCTCAACTCTACAATCTCTCTACAGACACCACCACTCCTCAACCCACCCTTTTCACTATTAATTCCTTTCTAGCCGACCTGAACCTCCCCTCTATAACAGATGATCAGTTAGAAACCCTAAATGCCCCATGGACATTATCCGAAATCGAAGAGACCATTAAATCGCTTCCCAGAAACAAGGCCCCAGGCCCTGATGGATTCACCAATGATTTTTACGCCCTATTCCAAACCCTACTCGCCCCCACTCTTCTGGAGGTATTTAACGAGATTGCAACTAACGGTAATATCCCAGCGGAAATGCTGGTGGCTCAAATTGTTACCATCCCTAAACCAGGGAAAGACCCTTCCTCATGTCAAAATTATCGACCCATATCTCTACTGAATGGAGACATTAAAATTTACGCTAAATTGATTGCCTCCCGTTTGAATACTCTCCTCCCCTCCCTGATCCATCCGGATCAGGTGGGATTCGTCTCTGGAAGGCAGGCATCAGATAATACTCGTAAAGTATTTGACTTACTCGATTCACTCCAGAAAGATCAGGGCCTCCTTCTGTTATCGCTTGATGCAGAGAAGGCCTTTGATCGCCTTAATTGGATTTATATGCGAGAAGTTCTCCTTAAATTTGGCCTACGAGATAGGATCCTCTCAGCGATACTAGCTCTCTACAGTTGCCCATCCGCCAGAGTTTATAGCAACGGGTTCCTCTCCAACCCTTTCTCGATTTACAATGGGACTCGTCAAGGCTGCCCCCTATCCCCATTGATCTTTGTGCTAGCAATAGAGCCACTGGCAGCCAAAATACGAGCAGAAGCTAACTTCCCTGGGATATCACTGGGCTCAACTCCACATAAACTCTGCATGTTTGCAGACGATGTTCTTTTGCTGGTCTCTGATCCATTAGTATCTCTTCCTTATTTACATAGAATATTAGACTCATATTCCCTGGCGTCCTACTACAAGTTAAATACTTCCAAGACTGATGCACTCCCTATAAACCTAGACCGCCTTATAGATACACTACGATCCACATATCATTACAATTGGCAAACATCTAAAATTCGATACCTTGGCGTCCAAATCCCTCCCTCCTCTCCATCATCCTTTGAGGTTAACATTCCTGACCTTCTAAACTCGATCTCTACCCTATCAAAATCCTGGGCCAATTATGATATCTCCTGGTTGGGACGAATAGCAGCCTTCAAAATGTCCTTGCTCCCCAAACTGATGTTCCTCTTCCGTACTATCCCTTACTCTTTCCCGAAGAAATATCTAGACAAGGCCAATTCTATTATGACAACTTACATCTGGGCATCCCGCCCCCCTAGACTAGCTAGAACCAAAATGTGTATGTCCAAAATACACGGTGGCATCAACCTACCCAATTTAGCACTATACCACGAGGCGGCCCTACTGGCCCAACTGAGACACTTCTTTCCTCACCCCTCTAGAACGAGTTGGGTGGAGATAGAGGAATCGACTTGCCCTAAATTTCCCTTACGCGACCTGTTTTGGATACCCCCTAATCTACGACCCGACACCTCTAAGCTCCTCCCTTCCACCCGAGCTTCCCTGGCTATATGGGACAAATTGACTCGCACTATCTCTAAAGTCTTCCATAACTTACCGTTAATTTCCCTCTATACGGTGGCCCGCATCCTCCCTAATTTCAATGCGCCCAAATGGATTAAACTGGGTATTAATAGACTAGGTGATCTCCTGGACGGCCCCCTCCTGAGACCCTTTACGGATCTACAGCACAGTTTCCCTATTCCGGACTCAGATATCCTGCAATATTACCAGATTAGACATTGGTGGATCAGCCTCTCTATCTCCTCCGTTACAATGTCTCCTAATCTCCTGCGGCTAGTTAATAGACTTCTTGGGGAGGTACGTAAAGGAGAGATCTCGTTCTGGTACAGAACCCTAGTGGAGCTGATACCCTCTCCTAAGACTAAAGCACAAACTAGATGGGAATCTGACATAGGCCAAACCCTGCTGGAATCCCAATGGGAAAAAATCTTTATCTCTTCGTATAAAATGTCTAGATGTTTAAACCATTCCGAAATGCACATTAAACTACTTCATAGACTATATCTCACACCAGACAGGTTACACTCAATTTGGCCGTCATCCTCAAAATTCTGCTGGCGACTGTGTGGGGAGGTGGGCCATCAGTTCAATGTGTTTTGGTCTTGTCCTAGAATCAAGCCTTACTGGGAAGCAGTATTTGTCCTGATCAACAGGGTGCTGGGCATACTCCTCCTACCTTCCCCACTCATAGCTCTTTTAAACTTTTTTCCTAACACAGTTCCCTCCCATCTTCACTATGTGCTAGGCCACATATGTATTGCAGCTCGCGCTGCGCTAGCCCAGGCCTGGAAACAATCTACCCCTCCCTCTCACCTTAGAGTTGTGCAGAAAACCCACATGAATTTCCTGATGGAGACAGACACTCCCCTAGACCTCCCCTCTCCACCCTCTTCTTCGATTCGATGGAACCCCTGGAGAGAGTTTTTAAATACGAAAGGAGGCGCTGAACTAGTAAAGCACAGTATAAGCGACTCTTCACAACCCACCACCTCCGCACCCTAGTGAGCAAAAGTTGTCCCTTTACCTATCCCAGGATCTCTTATCATGACTAACGCCGGGTACCTCTCTGTTGTATACTGTTGTACTGCACTGTAAAGCCTGTATATTATTTAATTTGATATGTAATGTATCGATAACTGTTACTGGTGACCAATTACCGAATGTTTGTATGACGGATTGTTATTGGACCATCCCACACCCCCATACCCCCCCCCCGCCCCCTTTGCTCTTTATTTCTGTTACCCCCTCCCCCCCACGCCCCATGTTGGTTCTTATGATTCTGTATAACTTGAAAATCTTTTCAATAAAAATCTATTGAGTTAAAAAAAAAAGAGTGTAGGCTGCTGTAAAAATGACACTAAATACTTTTATAAGCGCAAATTGGAATATTGTTGTTACAGCAAGTAGGGGACCCCCCTGTCTAAAGTGCCCCAGGCCCCTAATCTAGCACTGGTTTACACTGCGGGTAGGCACCGCAGTGTAAACTGTGCCAATCCCAGATCCAACTTGGCTTGGATCTGTGTTCCAAATGCCGGGTTGGATCCGAGATTTGGGTGTAAAAGGGGTATTAGTAGTTCAATCAATTTGATTTAAACATCTATGATCTAGCATGTATATCCTTACAACCTGGACTGTTGGGGGCCTTGAGGAAACCACTAGGCACAACTGATTTTTTTGCTATTTAGAACATGAGAGAGTTGTGACACCCTTTTTATAAAACAAATTAAACAGTTAAAAAAATGTTGAACAGCTCCCCAATCCTGTGTTTTTCACTTAGCATTAAAAGCGCACAAGTAACACCACCCATCGCCCTGCAATGCATATGTGATTTCTTACACATTTACTGATATCTCTCTTTGTTTACAATCCTGAGATACAAAATATTTATTGGTTGGAGACGTGAGTTTCTCACCTCCTCTGCAGCATCTTGAGAGCTGGTGATGGAGAAAACAGTTGCGGCAAGAATGACAACTAAGTACCTCTTCATTGTGAGACCTATTAAAACATCAAAGAACAAGGTGTTTAAAGACATTGCAATAATAAACAAGCCCAAACAGAATGTAATCAATCTTACTCAGGTTTGTAGTCAGGGTTTTGGCTGTACCTCTTCTTTTCCTTCAACAAATACATGACTTCTACACTAGGGACTGGATGACGGCGTCACTCGACAAAATGATTAAGAAGACCAGGAGACTGGATTAGTTCCCAACGTTTCGAGGAACTTAGCCTCTTTATCAAGGTGCTAAGTGCCTCGTAACGTTGGGAACTAATCCAGTCTCCTGGTCTCCTTAATCATTTTGTCGAGTGCCGCCGTCACCCAGTCCCTACAGATCCCGGAAACATCCCAGGTTGTTTCACGGGGGGGCACTGCATCATTGCATTTGGATAAAAGCATCACGGAGTGTCGCTCCTCTAGATCTCTGGCTTCTACACTATGAAATATACTTATCACCACTTCTGACTGCAATAGCTAACCTGGCAGTCCCGTAGAAGGGCTCACTGCAACACTGTGCTGGCCATGCCCCTGAACAGGTGGCATCACATGATTGGGCAGATTTGCAGGCAGTGGATAATTGTCTCCATTGTTACAAATGGCTCTAGTCTACACCATACTAGCACACTCCCATATATGCCAGGGATGCTCCCTGAAATTGCAGAAATCTCCTGACTTCCTGAAGAATCTAGCAATCTCGCTGACAGTACCATACCCCATTATGTAGCTGTTTTGAGACATGTTTATAGTTTTACATCAGTTTTATGACCGTACACATTATATAATGCTACATTCATACAATAGTAGATGTTGCTTTCACAATCTCCCTGAAATACTTCTTCAAAAGAAGGCAAGTACGGTTATGTGACTGGAGCATCCAAGCAGGGGTAACAGGATGCAGGGCGTTGTTCCAGAAACACGGTAGCCAGATGCATGGTCCGTAGGGCAATTATGGTGCTGCATCTTAGGGCCTTGCGCCCAGAGTGGCAGAACAGCTCACAACCCATCCTTTTGGCTCTGTTTTTGGAAATAGTCCTCGTCGTTCCCCCCAGTCAGAAATTACGGACTACCCCCCCTCACACACACGTACATCACAGAGATATGATTTTACTTGTGAGGACCATATTGTTTTCCATTAATATGAATATGACAGGCATGAGGGCACAGAAAATGTGGACAGGAGCATACCTCCCAACTTTGAAGGTCTGTAAATAGGGACACAGGCGTGCAATAAAAATTAGGGCGTGTAGCTATCCGGAAATGGAGTTGTGTGGCCTATACTCGCATCTTCCAGCTAGGCCACGCCGCCGTTTTGACTCTGTGGGGGCATGGCCCAGAGGCTGTGTGAGCCTCTAGCCATGCCCCCAGCCCCCCTGGCTGTGGGAATAGACGCACAGCATCTATTCACTCCTACTCAACACCGCAACACCCCCCCCCGCCGCGGGACACAGCTGGACCCAGGCGGGACGCAGGAACGTCCCCAAAAACCGGAACGTTCACGCGGGAATCGGGACGGTTGGGAGGTATGCGGGAGTTATATCAGTTTCTGAAGTCCAAATGAAGTCGTTACTCTAGCACTAGAACATTTAGCTCTGTCTGCCACACGTTGGTAATGTGATCGCTGATGAATTAGTCTGAAGTGTTTGGCAGCATCACAGAGGTGAACAGAATGATACATTGATCTTTTGTTTCCTGCAGGAAATGAGAAGTGTAAACAGCCAAGAAAAGCACAAAACCGACGGAATAAAACCTACACACAGTGTGATATGAAAGCGCAGATATTCTGTAGGCAAGGAACTAAAGAAAGAGTAAGTGTGTGGTTACAGCTAAATAATACATGAGATAAATACTTCTTTTTTATTCTCCATGTGTATGCCGGCGCATGAATTGGTGAGACATTTATATGGGCAGAAATAAAGGTGGTAAGTGCAGCCATTTATAAGAGATGGGGATGTAATGGATGTGGTGCTGATCGCACAGTAAGATGTGAGAAGTGCGGCCTAAACACCGCAGCTTAGGCCTCGTCATACTCACCTGCTTTCTGGCTGCCCTCTCCCCAGGAGCAAACGTCTTTGGTGAGTTGTACACTCGCCGGGGCGTTCGCATAATGATGGACAGACAGGAGGCATTCACAGGGGTCCACCGAGCATTTTATGGGCATGCCCATGCAGGATAAAAATAAGTATAGGCTTCGAAGGTGAGTAACCAATCGATTTTTCCTCCGCGGGCGCATGCGTAAGCGTGCACATCTGCTCGCATTCTTAGCACGGGATTCGGGTGGCGGGGGAGCGTGCATTCAGTAGGGCGGCGCTAGGCAGCGAATATATGCAGGTCTGAATTAGTCCTATAGCTTTCATTATGTAGTTCCAGGGAGTTCAAGAGAAATCATTAACAAAATCGTTAGATGTCTTTATTCATAGTGTATCCAGCTTTAGAGAAGTTGTTAGTGAAACAAACACACACACACACAATATGGGCTCTTCAATCCTCCATCCAGGGGATCCTTACCTATTGAAACTGATATCATGCCCTCTTGACTACCCTCCTGAAATGGTTGGGAGGCTCGCGAAAATCAGGTTCCCCTCCCGGCCCCCCGAAAAGGTGGGCAATTCTTACGTACTCCGCCGGAACCCCCCCCCCCCCCCCCCCCCGCATCTTCTCAGCTGCAGCGTTAAATTGATGTGATTCGCAGCTTTTGTGGGAGGGGTCAAATATGCAAATTGTGCCCTTTTAGTCCCGCCCCTCCTTGAAGACTCGCAGGATTTGCCTTACTGCGGGTGGGTCTTGATGATGTCTACATGTACTGCTGACAGTCTCCTCTCCAGAGTTCTCCCAGAGAGGAGACTTTAAAAGTAGGCAAGTGTGTTAGAGTATGCCCATTTCTAAAAGTCCTATGAAACACTTAGGCCCTTATTCTGGACAAAACCATGTGCACTGCAGGTGGGGCAGATGTAACATGTGCAGAGAGAATTAGATTTGGGTGGGGTTTTACTTCAAAATAAGATCTATATTGCAGTGGCAAAATAAAGCAGTCCGTATTTTCCCTGCACAGAAACAAAATAACTTGCCCAAATCTAATTCTCTCTGCATAGGTTGCATCTCCAACTGCGGTGCACATGGTTTTGTCTATTTGAGGAATTTGCCTTTGCGATTGAACCAAAATAAGGGCCCTAGAGTAGATGGGGATATTGTTGCTGTCCATGTCACTGTTTGCCTGTCTTGTTTCTTGCATATTTATCAAGGTCGGTGAGCACCTGCTGCACGAGTCCTAATGATCTGTTGGAACTGGGCATGCTGAGACATTTCATGTGCAGCTGAACTTCAGACAGTGACTAGCTGACTGAGCACTATGGTACAATTACTTCAGCTGTTCTCTCCTTAATATTCATAACTATGCTGTTAAAACAAGTCTGTTATTCTGCTGACACACACAGATTTTGTGTTTTAGCAGTTGATGTAATTTTCCAGTTACAAATGAATCTTGTTTTGAAACAGAAAGCTGAAATATATAGTAAAAATTAATAGAGGAAACAAATTTTAATTATACCCCTTTTACACTGCCGCAAAGGGTGCCGGACGGGGTCCCGACAGTCATTAACCCGACGTCGGGATCCCGACTGTTAAAACACCGACGGCCGGGTTCCCGACGGCCGTTGGCTATTTTCCCTCGTGGGGGTCCACGACCCCCATAGAGGGAGAATAGAATAGGTGACGAGCGTAGTGAGCCACCGTGCCCGCAGCGTGGCGAGCGCAGCGAGCCCGCAAGGGGCTTTGTTGCGCTGGTCACGCTGTCTGAGTCCGGGCAGTTGGGATCCCGACATCGGGATAATGACTGTCGGGATCCTGACTGTCGGAGAAACATACCACACCCGCCGCAAAACCCCAGGTCTTCGGCGGGTCAGAGGCGGTGTAAATGGGACACGCCGTGTCCCTTTACACGGGACTTCTACCCAGGTCCTGACCTGGGTAGAACACAGCTAGGACCTGGGTAGAGGGCAGTGTAAATGGGTACGCTTGGTCATCCGACCTGGCTCCCATTTACATCAATGGGGGACGTGCAACCTGCGGACCGCAGCGTCCACAGTTTGGGCGGGGGGGCACACATAGCATCTGCTGCTGTCTGCTATACTCTTCAGACAGCAGCAGCGGAGGAGGTGAATGGATGCCTGTGTACGGCATCCATTCACCTCCCGGATGACAGCTGGGGGGGGGGGGTACACGGGGTTGGGGGCAACCCAGCAGCCTACCTTGGTGCTGGGCTGCCCCAGCACGGCGATCAGTGTTTCCGGCGGGGATTACTGCGGTCCCGGCGCTTGGAGATGATGTCACCTCCAAGCGCCACCTCCGTCTACACTGCGGTTGGGCACCGCACTGTAAACGGTGTAAATCCCGGATCCGACACGGCTTGGATTCTTCTTACAAATGCCGGGTCGGATCCGGGATTTTTGGTGTAAAAGGAGTATAAGTTTTGTCACTCTAAGTACAGATGGTGCCTTCTTGAGCTAGCCTTCTCTGGATAGTCATAGTGAGCCATGTCTCACCAAGGCCTATTGTTCTCAGCTGCAATACAATATATAGAACAATACAGTAGGGGGATTAGCATAACATTAAGTCCAACAGCTCTGGCTCACTTAATCATATGAAAGGGCTAGATAAGGATGGCTCTATCTGACCATGTGCACCTTGATTAAACCAAGTTAAGTTGACCATACACTTAAAGATATTTCCAACCTTCTAACTTGTTTCTGGGTAGAACATAATTCTGGTAAACACTAGAACAACAGGCACTCAACACTAAATTCTACAATAATTGTGGATAACATGCAAAAGCAGGCAGTATATGCACTGCACTAAAAAAAATATGTAAATACACCCTTAGCTTCTTCACTTTGATTCAGGGTTTGTTCCAGGCACAAAGGCCCTTATTCAGATCTAATCGCAGTACAAATTTGTTCTCAAAATGGGCAAAACCATGTGCACTGCAGATGTATAGAGAGAGAGTTAGATTTGGGTGAGTTATTTTGTTTCTGTGCAGGGTAAATTTAGATTTCAGTTTCAACACACCCCACCCAAATGTAACTCTCCCTGATCTGAATAAGGGCCAAAGTTACTTGCTCTATTGCTTTTGTTCCCAACACGGAATCAGCCCCATTGCCTGTAATCACAGGCTTTAGAACAATGTGCATCGATCATTTATAGTCCACCAAAACAACATCGGCTTATCCCATATCCCCCACCCCCACGCATCTGCAAAATTCTGCCACATGCCATTCAGTGACCTGCTTATACCACATCATTGTCTAATAAGCAGCTAGTCCCAAAAAATGGCATACGTGCTCTCCGATCTCACATATAGTCTAAACGTCCCCATGTGCTACACTAACCACCCATCAGTCCACTCGTGAATGTATATTTGACTCCCGCATGCCACTCACAGTGCACTATTCAAAAATCCTGATGTACCCTCTAGGCCCCTCGACATGCCCCCCAGGACTCCCATAAATGCCAATGAAACCTCCCTACTTTTTCCACCCTACCAGCTAATTAAATAGTCTATAATATAATGATACATATATACAGTAGTCCAGAGCCCCCTTAAGGGAATGGGGAAGATAAGTTGATTTGTTGTAGAACATGTTGCACCCAATCATTTCCCGACTACGATCCAGAAGCGACTGGTTCTACCCAGTCTTTGCCACTTACTTTAAGCAAAGCAGACCATTGGCCTGCCTTGCTAAATTGTAATAAATGGGATAAGAGAAATTTGCCACAAAACCTCCAGAAAAGGAGACTTCCAGCAATGGGCACTTGATAGAAAACTTCTTTTTCCTACAGTCTTTCAAGTAAGTTCTTTAAAGTTAAAAAATACAAAATAAAAATCTAAAGGAAACCTCAAACCCAAAGATAATTGTGGGGTTTCAAGTTGTTCAATCTTAGATGACTAAATTGTATAGTATTTTTTTTAACAATCTTCAATTCAAACTTGAACAATAACATTCACTGACTTTAAAATCTAAATAAATATAGTCAGTTTAGCTTGAATAGACAGAAAAGACAGCACATAATACAGTTATTTCACATCTTTTAGCTGGGAGTAGACACTTTGCATTCATGTAGCTTAGAAACCCAAATATCAGTAGGTTCAACAAAAAGGCAACTTGATTGAATGTTGAACGGGCTTGAAAAGTTCAAGTATATGTCCTCACGTTTAGGATATTATTAAAGCATGGGGAAGGGCACACCTAAAACGACTAATGGACTTTGGCTCAGAGTGCAGATCGGGGAGACGTACTAAATCACCCCGTGTGTATGTCCCCTAAGCCTTGGAAAGAGATAAAGTACCAACCACTCTGCACCCAGGTGGAATATGAAAAATGACAGATATGAGCTGATTGGTTAGTAATTTACCTCACTCAACTTTATCACTCTGCAAGACTTAGTACATCTCCCCCTGGGACAGTTGTGTGGGTGCATCAAACAGTGGTTCTCAAACTCAGTCTTCCAGGCAGCTCAACAGTCCAGGTTGTAAGGCTATTGTTGCTTGAGCACAGATGGTTTAATCAAATTGAGTGAGCTACTAACTAAGCCAGCTGTGCTCAAGCATGGATATGCATAAACCCTGGGCTGTTTGGGCACCTTCGGGAACCAGTTTGGGAAACACTGGGTACAGAGCTACTAAAGAAATGTGGTCAGATTTAGGATTAGGATTTTAAATTAATTGGGTTCTCTTTAGTGTGTATTTGTTTGTGTTTGTGTTTTTTTTAGAATTCTATTCAGAAAATTGTAGCGGTTCTTTACATGTTAACAGGTGACTTCCAACTTTCTAACAGCATTTCACATGTGTTTGTGAAACCCAATGGTTAAAGTGTGTGTTGGGGATGGGTAGAACTGAGTTCCACCACCTGTAATGGTAGGTGAAACTAGTTTCTCCTCCACCATGGACCTGCACAGTAATTCACCACCCACATCAATAGATGATGCAGCCACATCCCACTTCCCTCAGTCCTGGTTGCTCCATGGTTCTCCTCCACGTTTGGCCCACGTCTCCTGGACCACTTTAAACCCTGGTGAAGCCAGTTATGATTAAGCTGTGTTTGCCTGGAGCCATGACATCATTTTGATACCAATCTTTCAAATCTGTTCACTCAAAGGTTCCCATTTCAGAAGTGGGTGGGGTCAAAAGAACCAGATCAGAAACAATGCTGCCAGCAGCACAGATTATTTCAGGAGATAAATGTACCAAACGTATCATGTATGTGTGGATAGAGGTAGCACAATAATGAGTGGAGTGGCTGGAGAATTACTAATTTTGGGAAACTCTCCCAGGCATAAGAGAGTGTAGGAAAGTATCCTGCATGCTGCTCACTGCATTAGATGGACTGTGGGACTTGATGGCTTGATTATTTTTGGATTGTCTCATTGCAGCCCTGTGTCCTACTGAACAATGCCAGGAATGGCAACTTTGTATGGCAGGAGGCTGAGCCATGTCTTCTGCACCTCCCACTAACCTACAAATAGTTCAAAAATAAGCAGATCACACAGTTGTACTAGTTTTCTATAGAAATGTTGCATCCTGTACCCAAGTTCTTAGTGAAATTATGTTGTAACAAAGAAGATACATCCAAACAGGTGGTTCTCCATAGCAGTGGCGAAATTTGTGGGTGGGGAGTCCAAGTGTAAAAAATATAATTTGGGCCCCCTTCTCAACCCAAACCCAAGTTCACAATATGCAACACGTCAGTGGGTGACAGGGAAAAACAGTTGGTGATAGGAAGAGGATGACAGGGGCATCAGTGGGCCCTGTCATCCTCAGAGGCCCCAGTGCACTACACCTGCTGGTAGTACCGCACCAGTGGTATCAGTCTCCTAAACACAGTGGAACATGAATGCAGGGTAAATTTGCCAGTAAGTAGTATAATGAAAATATTAGACGTATGTATACAACCCAAATGTAGTTTAATATAGGGTTCAGATGATAGCTTGGGGGTGATCAATCTGTCCACACTATCTATTGGACACTCAGTTGAGTCTAGATCCATGTTGGCAAACAGACCTTGTCCCTCCCCTTACCCCAGCCCTTTCCTTGCCTATCCTTAACCTCACTGGGAGTGCTGGATCCTAGTCCGGTGTCTAATCCTAACCTTCCCAGGAGTGCTGGAACCTAGCCCTGCAGCCTAACTCTAACTTCCCCGGGAGTCCTGGAACAAAGTTCCGCAGCCTCACCCTATCCTCTTCCCAGTGCCTAACTCTAACCTCCCTGGGAGTGCTGGATCCTAGTCCGGTGTCTAATCCTAACCTTCCCAGGAGTGCTGGAACCTAGCCCTGCAGCCTAAACCCAACCTCTCCCCGGTGCCTAACCCTTACCTCCTTGTGAGTACTGGAACCTAGTTCTGCAGCCTAACCCTATCCTCTCCCCGGTGCCCAACCCTAACCTTCCCAGGAGTGCTGGAACCTAGCCCTGCAGCCTAAATCTAACCTCTCCCCGGTGCCTAAGTCTTACTTCCATGGGAGTCCTGGAACAAAGTTCCGCAGCCTAACCCTATCCTCTTCCCGGTGCCAAACTCTAACCTCCTTGGGAGCGCTGAATCCTAGTCCAGCAGCTGAACCCTATTCTCTCTCCTAACTTCCCCATGAATTCTGGAACCTAGCCCCGAAGCCTAACCTTAACCTCTCCCCGGTACATAACCCTAACCTCCTTGGAAGCACTGGATCCTACTTCGGTAGCCTTTGCCTAACCCTCACCTCCCCAGGAGTGCTGGAGACACCTCCTCTTAAAGAGAAGGCAGGTTACCAGGTCATTGAGGTTCTTTAGACCACTTGGATCTAGCATCTTCCCTGGAAACCCTGCATGATAGACTCCTATTATATAAACTTGTCACAAGGATTTGGGGTCAAGCAAACAGCAGTGTCCAGTTGTATTTGGAGGTATGTAACTTTGCTTTTTCCAAGAAGGACCTTAAATGTTGATGAATGTGTTTAACATAGTAGACTAATGATCAGATGTATCAAGCTTCAAAAGTGATAAAATGGAGAGTGATAAACAGCCAGCCAATCAGCTCCTGCCTGCCATGTCAAAGGCTGGGTTTGAAAAATAACAGGTAGGAGATGATTGGCTGGCTGTTTATCACTCTCCATTTTATCACTTTTGAAGCTTGATACATCTGGCCCTAAGGATCTGATTGCAGTACAAATTTGTTCTCAAAATGGGCAAAACTACAGGTATGTGCACTGCAGGTGTGGCAGATGTAACATGTGCAGAGAGAGTTAGATTAGGGTGGGGTGTGTTGAAACTGAAATCTAAATCGCAGTGTAAAAATAATGCAGCCAGTATTTACCCTGCACAGAAACAAAATATCTCACACAAATCTAACTTTCTATACATGTTACATCTGCCTCAGATCTGAAAAAGGGACTAAATATGTTTGTGCGGTGAGATCGATACTCATTTTCGAGTAATGCAACTCATCAATGCGTGCCAGAGGGAAGATTAGCACAATGTTCCATTTCTGGTGTGGTACTAAAAGGAGAATTTTCTAAAAGAATTAAGTGTAGGACTATTCCGATAATTCAACCATGGATTATTTTTCAGCCTGAAGAAACAAGGAGTAAAATGTCACACTTTCACTAATGTATGTTTAATTGAGCCGAAATGTGATCATATTAACTAATATTGGTTATTTATTAGGTCGATGCTGTCAAAATTGTCACGGGGGCGAATACTTATAAGAAAAGAAAAGTTTTATTGTTCCTCAGTGAGAAAAACAAAATAGCAATCTAGCAAATATGATACCTTTTATAAGAAAGAAAGGAACTGATATTTCCAAATAATGAAGTTATTTATGGAGTAAAGGCTGCATGACAGTGCAGAACGCACATCACAATATCAAATCCTCCATCCATTCTCTTCCCTTTGGGTACACTTCAATAAGCAGATGTAGCTGTGTTTTTAAATGTTAGCACTTTTATATGGAAAAAAAAACTTGAGAATAAAAAAAGCCCTGTAGAAATGAATGATCTAGCTAGTACCAAATACTCCTAAACAGTATATGTAAGTAAGTGTTTGTCTTCTGTCCGAATACTTCAGGACATTAGTTGTCTACGGGGAAATGAGGCTGCCAATGACCCATGGATACCCTTCATGCTCGGCTTCATCCCTGTGAAATCAACATATTTATGTTTATCATGTGTCTGACATCGAATCGCTATACAGCTATGAATTACACATTGCTGTTTTGTGCGATTACCCAGTGCATAGTAGATTCATAGTGCCAACATACTTAGTTCTCAAAATGGGCAAAACCATGTGCACTGCAGGTGGGGCAGATGTAACGGGTGAAATTTAATAGGAAGAGAGATTCAGAAAGTGAGATATTTGGTAAGAAATCCCCAGTTTTTTTAAAGCGGCAATCATTTACACTGCAAAACCAGTTTGATTTTGCCGTGTAAATGATTGCCGCTTTAAAAAAAAACCTGGAGATTTCTTACCAAATCTCTTACTTTCTAAATCACTCATTCTATTACATTTCACCCATAATGTGCAGAGAGCGTTACATTTGGGTGGGGTGTGTTGAAACTGAAATCTATATTGCAGTGAAAAATAATGCAGCCAGTATTTACCCTGCACAGAGACAAAATAACTTACACAAATCTAACTCTATCTATATATACATGTTACATTTGGAGAGGAGTGATAAGATGTAGGCAAGTATGAGCTATTATGTTATGGTATCAGTTGCAAATTGTTTTTTATAAGCGCTATACTCAATATAAGGTCGCAGGGTCCATCTTTATTTCCCTTAAAATAAAGATTTTCATCCAGATATTTTTGTAGGACGTTCATCTCTAATAACAACAGAGCATAAAATGTGTTCAAACAGTATTTGCATGCCAGGGAATAAGACCATTGGATAGTCATTTGTCCAGAGACCTCACACACAAAATTTCCAACAATCCACAAATTTATCAGAGCTGGCACCTTGAAGGTTTTATTAAGTACTTTAATCTGTCGAGGTAATGAGACATAAACGTTGGCTGTGGCAGCAGCAGAAATCAGATTAAATGCAGTATCTTTGAATGGGAAGAAGTATTAGAGTGACCTTGACAAGCCCCCTTTATAGAGCTAAAGGGGTGTACACACAGAGAGATTTTGGCTAATGGACAATTTTGACTAAGCAATTTTGACTAAGCAATTTTGGGAGAGATTTTGGCTAGATGCACTGGAGATTTTGACTAAAGGTCCATACACACTGGGCGACTATGCCCAGTGTGCATGGACAGCGATGATGAGAATCATCGTGGCGGGGAAAGCCGCTCAGTGCATACACACTGAGCGTCTTTCCCCCTGCCAGGCGCCGACGGAGGGGGGAGGACAGCGTTGCATAGCGGAGCGCTATGCAAAGCCGTCCTGAAAGCCGCTCATCTGCTGGTATAACCAGCAGATGAACGGCTTTTCTCAGCGATGTTGCGGGAGCGCGCAGCAGCGCTCACCGCTCATCGCCGGACCATACACACTGTGCGGCTTTGAGCTGAAAGCCGCTCAAACCTTCTGTTTTGAGCGACTTTCAGCTCAAAGTCGCCTAGTGTGTATGGGCCTTAAAGCGATTTTGTCTAAGCAATGCTAGTCTATGATCTAGATAAAATTGCCTTGCCTGCACAGTCAATCTATGCTAACCAATCTTTGTTAGACAATATTGACTAAGCAGGAGAACAATAGGGAGATTTTAGCTACACTTCTAGGAGATTTTGACTATCTAGTCAAAATCTCCTGTTAAAAGTTCTCTGTGTGAACATAAGTCTGCTTGTTTACCGCTGACTTTCTGGACCATTTCTGGGAGGGCGCACCCTAGAGGAGCTTACTGGTACTACCGCAATGTAACTCGTCAATACTATAATGTGTGATCCATATTTGGAAAGGTTATTGTTCATTCAAACTTATGTAATCAGATCTAGGGCTTGAGTCAGACCTGACTGCTGTGCTGCGAATTAGCAGCATGAGCGAGCATCTGCAAGCCGTCCGTGCAGACAGCCAGCAAAGGCTAGCCTTCGATGGCTGCTCACAGGATGGCTAACACCCTGTGGCAATTTGGGGGAGGTAACACAGTGTTTTCTGGGAGTACGCCAGAAAGCACAGGCTTGGGACATCAGCGGCCTCCTTCTCCCCGCGGCCTCCGCAGCACTGAGTAAGTCTGGACTTACTCGGCATTTACGAGCAGGGGGCACTCCATTTAATGGTGAGTGATTTCGAATGGATTTTTCCCTGTGTGCATGGCTGCAAACGCACTCGCAGCCATGCACATGGGCGGGATTTCTTTCTTGTGAATCGGCGTTTACCTGTTTGCTGGTCTCCGAACACATTCAGCCCAGCGAGCAGATCTAAACTGAGTACTGAATACTGAATTAAGGCCCTAGTTTTTATTAAATGAACAATAATGATGTGTCACAACATAACTGGCTCATCTCTGCTTTTTGTTTTAGCCATTTCTATAATAATTGAATATCAAGGGTAATATAAATTTCAATGTGTTCTCCGAAGTCACCCAGTGGATGTATCCATGCATAGTTTGTTTGATACCATTTCACAGACTGCAACAAATCTATTGAGTCAGTAGTGTCCATCCAGCAACAAAATTCAGACACAGAGTAATGACATAGTGGTGTGTCCTAGTGGACTCTGTAGTACCCGCAAAATGAGATTCCACAAATCAGCCAGCTAATGCCTGTAAGAAGAGACAGCTAGACTAGGTCTCCATGTTCCAAGCATGGGGTGGCCTAAGCCAGTGGTTCTCCAACTCGGTCCTCAAGGACCCCCAACAGTGCACGTTTTCCAGGTCTCCTGGCAGTTGCACAAGTGCACTCATTATTCACTGACACATTACAAAAGATCGCAGGTGGAGCTAATTAATTCACCTGTGATTCTGTGTGGAGACCTGGAAAACGTGCACTAGTTGGGGGTCCTTGAGGACCGAGGTTGAGAACCACTGGCCTAAGCGATAGCATCTCCCTTCAGTAGTTTCAGAATGATTCCCACTTTGAATCAGGAATTGATGGCATTGGCTGATATTCTTTTCTGTTATTTAGAGCATCACCCCCAAATGTTTCTGGGTCCAAAACAGAACATAGCATGGATGCAGAAGGTAGGGGATGATGCCTAGACAGTTGGCATGGTAGTGTTCCTTGCATCCTTTACAAGTTGAAACTGGATGGGGGCGTGGCTTGGTCTGAACTGTGAGCAGACGTGTGCAGTTTGGGTTCCGCTAATATCATGTCTCCCAACATTACCCTCTCCAGGAGGGACACATTGCTCTGCTCCTGGCACTTCCCAGGTAATGAATGATTGCCATCACCTGTGTTGAAGCACCTTTCTTATCAATTAACTAGTTCAACACAGATGAAGGTAATCATACATTAAGAGGGAAGTCCAGGCACAGAGCAATGTGTCCCTCCTGGAGAGGGTCATGTTGGGAGGTATGTAATTCCCTGCATGTTTATTCTGACTGAGAGACCGCAGACCTCCTGCCCCTCTCTGCTTAACCTCTGGAGCCTCGCCTGCGCCTCCTGTGTCACCCGCTGCTCTCCTGTGTGGCTCGCAGGGGCTACTGCGGCTGGCTGGGCCTTCTGTGCTCCGCGTTGCCGGGCGCCATCTTTGGTCCTCCCTTCCTCCTGTAGCTTCAAGCTGTCCGCAGGCTGCTGTTGCGAGGGTAGATGCTGGGCACGCTGCTGGGAGACACCTACTCCATCCGGTGCCCTTTGCAATGGCTTGGGACATGAGAGGAGGGATCCTGCCCCACATCTGAGGTGCACCAGCTTCATATCCAGATACCTGGAGACAGTGCAGCCCATACGCTTATTGCTGGAACAGGGTGAAGGCTGCAGCCATCTTGGATCTGAAAGGTGCTGCTGTATCAGGTGCAATTATTCCTCCCATCCCTGTATAAACTTGGATTTGCTTACCCTTTTTTTGGTGTACTAGTCCTTTTTCTGAGCGGAAGACAAGAGTATGCAGGGTGGGAGAAATTGTACACCATGCGCTGCTGTATAGATATGTGTAAATTCCTTGCTTAATAGAATGCACACTGGACACACTGTATATTTGATAGTTAAATAAAGAGTAACATATATTGAAACAATAAAAACAAGACATACACCTAAAATGCAATTGTAGCATAAAAGTATCAATCTAATATAGCATGTTTGTAAAGATGGTCCATAGGGTCAATTAGACTACACAGTGGGCAATCACTGTATGAGGAGTAGTCAGAATATATTAATAGGGGATCGCCAAGCTGGTTAGAGGCACAGATATACAAGAATTGCCAAGAAGCAGTGTTAGTAGAAACGGTTTGTTAGATTTTTGTTGCTGTTGCACCCGGCCAAATTAGCAAGTAAGCAGTCCACGCAAAAAGAGTCTGTGGGCCAATTGGTGCAAGTTCAGGGCAGCATAATGTATAAAAGATATTGGAATAGCTCACCCTCCAATTGATTGTTAGGAGCCGCAGGGGAGCCCAATGTATGGAGGGCTCAACCCCGTACGGTGTATGTCGTGAAGAACTCAGCTGTGTGCGCCTGAGATAGATGGAGAGCACTCAGGCGGTTTACTTGTGCTGCTGGCGGCGGTGAATGGTAGATAAATATCCGGCAGGGCGGCTGCACGAGGAGGGGAGACGGGTGGGCATCACGGATGGTGTAGTGGTTAGCATTACTGCCTCATAGCACTGAGGTCATGGGTTCAATACCCACCATGGCCCTAACTGTGCAGAGTTTGTATATTCTCCCCGTGTTTCCGTGGGTTTCCTCCGGGTAATCTGGTTTACTCTCACAATACAAAAATGTACTGTAGGTCAATTGGCTTCCAACAACATTAACCCTAGAATGTCTGTGTGTGTGTGTGTGTGTGTGTGTGTGTGTGTGTGTGTGTGTACATGTGGTAGGGAATATAGATTGTAAGCTCCACTGGGGCAGGGACTGATGTGAATGTTCAAATATTCTCTGTAAAGCGCTGCGGAATATGTGTGCGCCATATAAGAAACTGTCAATAAATAATAATAATAATAATAATGAAATAAATAAATAGCTGTTGAATCAGATCAGACCCAGGAATACAAACGTGCGGCAGAAGTGACGTCAACGTGTTTCGTTTCTGTGGCAACTGGAAACTTTTTCAAGACTGTCTTGAAAAAGTTTCCGGTTGCCACGGAAGCGAAACGCGTTGACGTCACTTCTGCCACATGTTTGTATTTCTTTATTGTATTATATTTAATTTCGGTACTTATGTAGTAACTGGGCTGCCGATTTTTTGATTGTATGCCTTAAGTTAAGGCATACAATCAGATGCGATGCGATGCGATATCGCATCGCATCGCATCGCATCGCATCCGATATCGGATGCGATGACCCGATTTTTCCATAGGAATCAATGTTAAAATGATTCCTATGGAAAAATGGGTCCTTTTCATACCCCTACTATCCAAGTGGGCATGGAGTTGGATATAAACCTGTGGCGAGCGTAGCGAGCCACCGAGCCCGAAGCGTGGCGAGCGAAGCGAGCCCCGCGAGGGGACGGTATTCGTCCCCTCGCGGGGCTCGCTTCGCTCGCCACGCTTCGGGCTCGGTGGCTCGCTACGCTCGCCACAGGTTTATATCCAACTCCATGCCCACTTGGATAGTAGGGGTATGAAAAGGACCCATTTTTCCCATTGAATTCCATGTTAAAATGGACTCAGTCCATTTTAACATTGATTCCTATGGAAAAATCGGGTCATCGCATCGCATCGCATCGCATCGAATCGCATGGTCGCATGCGATGCGATGCGATCTCCCGATCCGACCCGATTTAGAAATCGGCAGCCCAGTTACTACATAAGTACCTTAATTTCTTTATTGCATCCTGAAAAAAAATGATAGACAGAATCTGATTTTAAAGCGGCAATCAAAGTTTGATTTTGAAGTGTAAATGATTGCCGCTTTAAAATAAACTGGAGATTTCTTACCAAATCTCTCACTTTCTGAATCTCTCATCCTATTACATTTCACACTGTAAGTTTTGTGCTGTAGTTTTTGCCACATCCAATATGAAACATTGTAAATGACACGGATTATTATTATTTGAATCCTTTTTCATTCTGCAGCAATTTATTTTGGATAGCTAAAAAACCTCTGAGTTACCTGCAGGCTACAATTTGGCAGTGCGTCCCTGGAACCATTGAATGACAAGCAATGTTATGCTATATACTTTACTTAGATAAAATGTTACAAAAGTAAAAAAAAAAAAAAATCAGACTTTACATTTGTATTAAGTATATCAGGAATCTATGGTACTTTCTTTTGTCACAGGATTACCGCAACGTATAACTTTTTTGAAAAAAAAAAAAAAAATAGCAACAAAATATTTGCTGTAAGCTATTCCGCAGGTAAGAGTTATTCTTCGTTCTAAAGTTCCCTGCTAAGAAATGTTAAATGTTACAACACAAATAAAATATTTAATATATGCAATCTTCTGGAATTCCTTGGGGCCCGCCGCCAACCTATCTCAGTGATTCTAACAGCAGGTGTGGAGATTTGTGATCAGTGCGTCTCTTATGAATAATCTAGTTAAAAATTAAGAAAAAAAAAAATATACCCATTCAAGCTGGGAAATCAACATCAAGCCATAGTCACCTTGCGCTTTGCACCACTTCCCTTGAACATGCTGATCACATACTTCCTAATCATATATTCAAGACCTATGCAAATTTTTTTCCATCACTGGGGCTCATTAAAAACGGTGATGCTTTCACAGGTGATTTATAAATCCGTGCTGAGCAGACTGTTGCGGCTTGCTTTTTCTGACTGTTAGGAGCACACAGCTATTAAGGGCCACGGCTTCTTGCCATCTATTGTCGTAACAAGCCATTGCTCTATTCAGTGCTGAAGTTATAAATTCTACCATTCTTCTAATTAATGTGATAGTGGCTCGCCCTCTGGTTCAGTTCCTGAATGGAATTATCTGTGAAAGAGATCATTCTACGGGGCTGCTTTTGCAGTGTACATGCTTCTATCTCTTTCCCATTATGGGTCATTGAGCAAAATATAAATGCTATTAAGACGATCGTCAAAATAGCAACCAGGCTTTGGAAAAGAAATGCACAGATGGCGGGTGGTTTCACCTCCTTGCAACCCCAATACATCTTTGTGCTTGGAACTAAAGTTTGAAAAACAGCTTCATTTCTCCCTGTCCAAGTCTTCTCTTTGCTGTGCCTCCAGCTGTTATTTTGTTTAATCTCACTCAAGCATTAAAATGTCTCCCTTGCTTCCTCTGACCTTCTCCTATGTCCATAAAATAGCCTGGTTAGAACCAGACAGAAGGCCGCCCAAGGATAGATGGATATTTTATGAGCTAAGTCCTCAGAGGACTGTGGTTGGGCATTTATCACACCAGAGCTGTGGTAGATCATGCAATTGTTTAAATTCTTTACAGTGAACCAGTACACTGCTCGGAAACTGTGTGTTTTCTTAGGATCAAAGCATTATTTAAACCATCAAACTGTAAGTGGGGGAAAAATATATACTTTCAAATTCAAATCTATATATGCTGTCATGCTTATATGATGGTGGTTTGTTTCCTGCACAGATGTGTGTGGGCCTATATCTACATTTACAGATGTAGCGCCTTCTTCTTTGCCGGGCGCCCGCCAGATCCCTTTCACTGGCGAGCGCTGGCGATAGGGACTGGGATGCACGTGCGTCTCACGCGCACGCACGTTCCAGTATCACGGCGGCTGGGCAGCGTCTCCCTGCCGGTCTCTGCTTCAGGGAGACACTGCCCAGTTCGGGGTGGGGGGGGGGGGGTAGGGGTGGCGAGGGGGACCCCCGGTGACGGCGGGGGAGGCAAGGAATCAACAGCCCCTGCAAAGAAGAGAGGCGCTACATCTGTATATACTGTATGCATACTATTATCTACCGGCATCACAATTAGAGTACAGTATCTGTAGTTATTATACAGTACTATTTGCATTGCATTATATCCCCTGATATTGCTGCTTGTTTTTGTAAGCAGCTGTTAAGCATTTTGTTTCTCATAGTAGGGATGGCCATCGACCACTGATGATTCTAAATCATCAATGGTCTATGGCCGATGTCTAATACTTTTGCCATGGATGGGGGAGAATCAGATGGTTTCTCTCCATCGATGGCAAAGTAGAACCAATGTTTTGCTTTTTTTTTCTTCAAAGTGCCGGATAGCACCGCCCCCACAGGCCAATCAGTCAAACAAAATTGATGACCATCGATAGGTAAAAATATCGATGGTCATTCATTGCATAGTTTAGCACTATCGATGGGCAGTTGCAATATTGCCATCAATGGCAATGGCAACGATGGCCATCCCTAAATCATAGTAGTGGAAAGGTGGTAAGCTGCAATACTGCAGTTTGCTGAATGATGACTTCGTTAGAGACAAAGTGAGTGATGAGGGTACGGTACAGTTGTACTTCAACTGCTATGGTTTAGAGCATTGGTAGGGGCCTCCACAAGCATAGGACCCCCACACACTTAACCCAGCCATGCTTTTCTTCATTTGTATCCCTGATGAATGTATAAATTATTGTACATACCTGCTACCTTTTTTTGGTTGGATTTGATTCTGAGGTGGGTATAAAACAAAAAGAGCACAGAACTGTGCAAGTGGACAAAGTGCGTTTAAGTGCTAAGGGTGCAAATACATTTATTACTTTTACACGCAGGGTAAATACTGGCTACTTTTGCATGCAGCCTACAAATGGGTAGAGTATGAAAACCCCTACCCCTTAACCTAACTTTACAATCCCCCCGTTGCCTAACTCTAACCCCGGTACTTTCCCCTGGGATTTGTCAGGAGTCTGACCATTGGGATCCTGTCTTCTATTATCCAGACAGCATTCCTGGACAATTTCATTTGTACACAGTGATTCAGGGTTTGCACACACCCCTCTCTATCTCTTCCCTCATCTCAAGCATAATATGGTTTTACCAGGATGCCCTGTTACTTTTTTTTTTTGCTCTTTTTTGCTTTACCCTCACCTCAGAATCAGGCCCTCTGTCTCATATAATGGGACTGCCCACTTGTTACGCAGGGAACAGCAGTAGGTACATAGAGAGCCTTCATGTACACTGTATTCGCTTCACGTTAGTGTCAGTATTAGAGACCAGCAGGAGCGTTATTGTGAGAACACACCAAGACACTGAACAGAGGATAGGTGTGGACTAATACAGTCTTTTCTGCTGTGAGACATTAAAACTTCCCCAATCAATATCCAGCAAGGGACAGAACTTGAGGCCTTAATTAGGTCCCAGTAGCGCACGCAGGGGGGGTTTCTGAGTACCCAGAACCCCCCCCCCCAGGAGTCTAAGGGCCCCAGGATGAAAGCTGAGGGTCCCCTCTTTCCATGGGTACAAGAATTTTAAAAATCGGCCCTTGGGAACCAGAGATATCTGACTTCAAAGCAGTGGTCCCCATCCAAGCCTGTTAACTGCTTTTACCAGTCAGATATTTCAGGTTTTGTCTGACGTAGAGTTTTTCTGAGGGTATATTCCAAATGCTAGGACTCTCCCCCTTTGATGGACACTAGTAGCTTGTCTCTACTGTTCCCAGAACCAGAGATATCAGCCTTCCAGCAGCTGGTTACTGCTCCAGCTCCACACACCTGGTATGTAGTTTTATATACTCGTTGGCAGATTGCTCTGCCTCCTGAACTCTGATCCCCTAGTCCCCAATACCATTTGGTAGGTGGGATTCTCTAGTTAGTAATTCCATTAAAATCTAAGAAATCTAGTTACGGTAACTGGAGATATCTGCAGTCAAGCAAGCTGTCTTCCCACCAGAAAATTATGAATAATAAGCCCACTCCACTATATACTATATATTTATTATTATTATTATTATTATTTATATACATTTGGTCTATCTATAATACTTTAACTGACTCGGCTTTGCTCCGCCCCTCTGGAAACCCCCTTCTGAAAATCCTGCGTTTGCCCCTGGGTCCATATTCTGGCCCATGTGATGAAAAGGAGACACTATTTCCTAAATCCAAGGATGTTAACCCCTTGTACACGTGACGGTCTCTCATCCTGCCACATACTATCCTCATTAGAGGTGTTTCCATGATATAGAAGGCTCCCCCTTGGTAAACCCACTCAGCAACACACCTCTGGGTATAAGGTAACATACAATGGTGGAACCTCTTCTACCCAAACCAAGTTCATAATAACCAACACGGTAGTGGATGGCAGAGGGTGACAGAGAGAGGAAGGGGGAGGAAGCGGTTGACAGGGAGAACCAGTGGGTGACAGTTAGAGGGTGACAGGGGCAGCAGTGGGCCCCTTTTGCACTGCACCTGCTGCACCAATTCCGCCTCTGGTTACTGGTAGCATATAATACCATAACTAAAATAAACTGCACCCTCTAACGCAGTTCCAATAAGCCCTACCTATGAATTATAAAGGGACAACACCAATATATAGGAACCAGTGGAGCAGTAGATGGGTGCTTCAGAGCCTTGCTCTGACAACCAAGGTAAGCTGCACAAACTCTAACTACTTCAGCATAGACACAGCTTAAGCAGATCTAGCCAAGATTCTATCCACTGTTTTGTCCTAGCCTAGTTATCGAGTGAAGAGGATCAAGAGACAGGGCTTGTTTTCTGGAGGGTGTGAGGACAACCAGTTGCCATATACATGAGTTCTTTCACATTTTTTCAAGTTGACCACCAAAAAACAGACTATTTTGTAAATAACACAATGTCTTCCCCTTGACCAGCACTAAGATTATGAAGGTGTTAACGGGCAAGAGTAGCATTCCAATCTCCCTTAGAAGAACTTCTCGTCAAACCCAGTGCTTACAATCTTCTCTTTTCTGTTTCTGTATTTTAAGGATTTTTACTTTTGGACAAATGGAAATGCCTCCTCGTTTTAATTTCCACAGAGTAAGAAACCACAGCCAGGCTTATGTCAGTATATACTAGAAAGTGGTAAATATTGGCCTCCCTCAAAGTGGTAGCCTTTCCCATAACAGTTACGGAAACTACTGTAGGACAAATTAATACTAGTGGACCTGCTCATGAACACAACTAATACAAATAAATCAATATTGAGAGCATTTCTCTAGCACAGCGGTTCTCAAACTGTGGGTCCTGACCCCAAAGTGGGTCCCGGCCTTCTCAGCATGGGGTCGCGACTCCATGTTGCTGACCATCAGGCTGATGACTTTTCTAATCTCAGTCAGTAAAAAATCTTTTGAATTGTCTGTTATGTTAGACTCCTCCCATCACTTTGTCATAGTTACCTCCCCTCCTGCATTCTGCAGGAGACTCCCTGAAATAGCAGCAATCTCCCTCTCTCCCTCATTAGTCTAGCAATCTCCCTCATTTCACCTAGCCCACATTAAACTGTTACATTTTTTGGGTAAAAAGGAATGATAGAGAGATACATTTACATTGAATCATCATCAGCATTTCCCAGCACTTTAGCAAGTATAGTATGTCTGACTAACTGCTTTGGGGCTCATCTACATTTGGATATATGTAATTTTAAAAGATTCCTCTCAGATGTAGCAGTACACACCCACGCTTCTAGGTGCCACGTTCACAATCCCTTTTCACAATCTTTCCATATATAGAACTAGACACGCCCTTTGGGTGGAGAATTACACGTTCCATCAATGGGGCGTTGTGCAAAATTCTACTACCAACTATAAGCTCCCTAAAACTATTTTTCGTATGCTATGTGCCTTCACAATGCTGCCATGTATGTGCTGTCTGCTGACTACACAGGTGATGTGATGACCTTCTGCAGTAACTTGCTGGGGTCCTGTCATTATTTTTATTGCCTGATGGGGTCCAAGAGCAAAATAGTTTGAGGACTCCTGCTCTAGTATAAGTAAGCCATGTAGGACTAGAATATTTTGTACTACCTGTAGCATTAACAGGTTTATATTAATAGAAGCTGTTATCAACTCCTCTGAAAAATAATTGTCCATTCATGGACAATTGGAATTACTGCCCTCTCATTATCCAGAGGACCAGCAAGTTGGGGCCAGAGGATAATGACTGATCATTGGCTGGGCAGTAATGCACTATGGAAATGCAAGGTCAGACACCTCCCAACTTATCTAGACCTAGGCTAGTTGAAAGTTCTATTGTGTAGGTAAGCCTGGAGTAGATGAATTGGACTTAGCCCCTGCAGGTTGCTGGCATCATTGAAGAGCTAGGCACTGGAGCACTCACCCATTCTATCCCTGATGTCAGATTTCAGTGGTAAAATGAGGAAAAAGTCATCTTCCACCAAACAAAGTCACCTACGTTTCTATTAAATTAATCCAGACCCAATGATCCTAGTCCAAGAGCTTTTGGCAGAGCCACTTCCCTGCGGAGTCTGCCTCATGGCCCAGAGGCTCACAGCAGGGTTATAACACTGTGATTAAATCACTGTCAATAAATCTCTGGATTAAGGGAGAAAGTATAACATAAGGTAAAGTTAACTATCTGTTTTATACTTATTCAGTGTCCATGTCGACCTATGTTGACATAGGTATCAAAAAATGTGATAAACTTGTGCCAACCTTTTCACTGTTGACGACGTCCCTGTCGACCTTTTGCTTGAGTCGATTTTCTGTTACTGTCAATCTAATGTAGGCGCTGCCAAGTATTATTAGGCATCTAACTAGTCGCAGTCCACCATTAGAAGTCAACCAAGTCATTGTTGAGCTACACATCGCCGTTCTTCTATACCCAGCATGTCCAAACTGTGGCCCTCCAGCTGTTGTGAAACTACACATCCCAGCATGCCTTGCCATAGTTTTAGCATTCCCTAGAAGCAAAACCATGGCAAGGCATGATGGGACTTGTAGTTTCACAACAGTTGGAGGGACATTGTTTGGACATGCCAGTTCTATACCATAACCATAATCTCCATTCCTCATTTTAGAAACCAAGGTACTGTATACATCGGAAAGCAAACAGGAAAAGTTTACTCCTGTACTGGGTGCTGTGTCATGATGTGTTTTGGGGTGAACTCTTAACACTAATTCTAATTAGAAGATGTTACAAGAGGTCCTGAAGCTCTTGAAGGTGATGACAGTGAGAATGTCACTCTACTATCTGCAGTGTCTTGAAGGCTACAATTTGGTCTCAAAAGTGAAGAATGGAAAAATATTTAGCAGGACCCAGCCAATTGAGAAGCTCATATACCCATGGTATTTACAGTGCCTTGCAGAAATCTGAGCAAAAGTAGTACAAATGGACAACAACATTCACTAGTAGGGCCTGGAGACAGGTGGAGAAGGGCTGTGTGGATAGCCAGAAAGGGTATCATTTCTATCCTGAGAGTGCCCACATTAACTGCAGATCATGTTCGCACTTCACCCCATGACCCAATACTTTGATTGGTGCTTCTTAAACATTTGCAATGAGTGTGATGTACATACAGTACTATACTATTGTGCCAAACTGCGTCTGTCCTGTTCTGTTGGTGTACACTGTTCGGGGAGCCTCTGTGACATTTGGCTGTATTAATGGTTTTGGATAACTTGCATTTACAGACCCTTATGCATGGAGAGGAGAATTAGGTGTGTGCAAGTTAAGCACCATAATGTGAGGCAGCCTTGTTAGACTAGGTGACATCCCCAGATACTCATCTGTGCTCTGTGTAATTCACAGTCTCTAAAAATCCCTAGGGAATTTGTTGACTGAACTCCCTGTCCCCTTCAGAGTAGCAGTCATGTGAGCAGCACTGTGGTGTAAGGTGAAGCAAGGCCTGACAGCCATTCTGGGTATGTTGGTGCTTGGGAAGCTGTAGGTGCCTGCTTGTAGTTCTACACTACTACCTTAGAGAATATGAAGTTCCTCATAAGAGAAAAAAAATGCCACTTCAGTGGCAGACGCAGGATTTCTAGAGGGGGGTTTCCAAATTCAGTCCACAATCTCACACTCTGTGCAACATTGGAGCAGTGCCGGTGCAAGGCGCCGGTGCGCCCCAGCACTCACCTGCTCCACGGGAGGGGGGTGGGGAGGAATACGGACGCCGTGCTGCTCCTGGGGGGGGGGGTGATGCGGCCGGCGTGCTGATTTGGGGGGGGGGAGAGGGATACGGCCGCCATGCTGTTCCGGTGTACATACTCACCCTTCAGGAGCTCGGGTCTAGCTCAGCGGGCGGGAGGGAGAGCTGGAGGTCTGGCTTAGCGGGCAGGAGGGAGTCTCGCAGTTCAGTCCCGGCGCAGTGTGACTGACATCTTCCTCCACCCGCACCGTGTACAGCCGCTCAGCCAGGCAGCGCTGAGCACTTGGCTCACCCTCAGACGCTGACCGACTGAGCGGCTGTACGCGGTGCGGGTGGAGGAAAATGTCAGTTAACATGCACCGGGGTCCGGGACTGAACTGCACACAGCGCAGCGAGCCCTCCCTCCTGCCCACTAAGCCAGACCTCCAGCTCTCCCTCCTGCCCTGCTCCCAACTACCGCCCCCCAGTGGCCGGTGCCCTAGGCAAATGCCTAACACTGCCTAGTGTGGCACCAGCCCTGCATTGGAGCAATGCGGTAGTCTGGGGGGAGCGGTAGAAGAACCAAGTAACGATCCCCGGACATTAATGTACACATTGGTTTTTTTATACACTGGATACTGTATGGAATACAGTATTAATATCTAACACAATAGATGGTCTACAGTATTGGCTGTGTCAAACATTTAAATAATATAAATAAGGGGTCAAGAAAAGGTTAAATATACCATTATAATACACACACACAAACATAATGGAACTAATACTGCACTTTCTAAGCTCACATTCTTCCACCACATGGTAAGGCTCCTGTCACTTCTTCCTGGAAGCTGCTCTCTGGTCTACTGCACTGATGCAGGACTCAAATCCACACACACAGGAACCTTGTTAGAAGATGCTACCACTGGGCATATGCAGCAGCTATGCTCTGTCACTTATACTGCATAATATGGCTATTGTTGTCATCATTTTAGCCACTTGCCAAGAGGAGGGGGGTTTCCTGGCAACCGGAACCCCCCTGAGTTTGCCTATGCACTTTGTCATAAAACCAAGTTGGCTGCAATATCTTAGTGCACCTATATTCTCAGATGGCCGTATATGTCCACATATAATCTCTGGAACAGAATTGCTGCCTTATATTTACTCAAATAGTGTATCCCATTGAGTCCACTCCAATGAGAATACTAAAACTTACAACTTTTCTTCTTCCAAAAATTCTCTGCGTTAAAAAGTGCACTAGAGTAGGTCCAAACCACACAGGAAAAGCAGCCACAGTGTTGGAAAATTACAGAACTTTAAGACTTTTCCACACAGAAGTGCAACTTAAGGGAAATTGTTCTGCTGATACCATGAAAAAAACATGTTGAATAGTTAAAACTATTTCTGTGATAATGAAAGCCATGTCAGACAAAGATCTGCAATGCTAGTGACTAGATAGCGTTGCATTTAATCACATACTTCTCTCATACTGCCAGAACACAATTTGCCAAAAGACAAATCTCAGTGTTTGAGAAAACTAGTCTGAACCAGAGCTTCTGGCTTCGTGCTATCATTTAACCTTCCTTAGAGCTTGTGTACAAGGGCCATAATTACTATGGATGGAGGGCTCGTACATTAAAGCCTATTACAAATGCTGACAGTCCAGAATGTAAGCAGATGTAAACACACACTTTCTGACAAGAGTCGGATTTGCTTTACATCAGTTCCAATGTCGCCTGCAGACATCAAAAGTGAACCCTCTGTAATATACAATGGCGTTCTCTGGATGTGATCAGTAAGTATATACTACGCTGCAGGGAAGATCTCATAGCAAACTTCAAACAATGTTATCATGTAGAAATACAGTAAAAGCAGGCTTTGGGGTGATTCAGACCCTCACAGTGCGATCCGGATTCGCTACCTCGTTCGATGTTTGGGGTTTGCGCATGTGCGAATATGCGCATATGCCAACCCCGGAGTGAACGCTTTTGGCGAATTTCCCACTCGTCGCGGCATGCGCTCCAAGATAGGTGGGCAGGGGGCGGACATGGACTGTCCCAGCGTTTCATGGGCGTGGCCACAAAAATGGTGGATGTGCCAATAGAAACGCTAGGTGTACCCCTGCGAATGCGTATGGCAGGCGGGTGATGTCACATGACGTTAGCACCCGCCCCGAAAATCTCCGACCAGAATAAAAGTCAGTCTAGACTGACTTATTAGCGAAGGGGGAAAAAAATATAAATCGATGGTGAGCGACAATCGGATGATTTTTCTCCCGTGCCTCTGCGTTCGAGCAGATGTGTATGTGAATGCCTCCGCTCGCATGCTAGTGAGTGGATTCGGCCGGCAGGGGGAGGCATTCAGTAGGGTGGCAGGTGGAGTTTACCTGTTTGCTAGGCTGCGAATATATGCTAACAGGTCTGAATCAGGCCCTTTGTGAGCCACATAGCAACATATGGAAGGGGCCCTACCCCAATGCTTTTTGGGAAGACACCTCTCTAGCAGTTATTCATTTTATGGGCCATAATAGTGTACTCGTTCATTTTCTGACCATTAGTAGTGCCCTACTAATACCCCTTTCAGACAGAAAAAAAGACCTGGGAATTTCCCTGGTCCAGGAGGGTAGACCCGGGTTTTTTTTCTGTCTGAAAGGGTCAACCCGGGTCTAAAATGCCAGGGCTTCAACCCAGGAATTTACCTGGGTTTTTCCCGGGTCTGTATTCCCAAAACCCAGGTCGCCGGCTGTCTGAAAGGAAACAACCTGGGTTTTTGGGATTATTACACATTGTGAGGCACTGATTGGCTTTCCTGGTGGGGTGCTGGCTGACTGGTTGTGAGGATGGGCCTCTCTGATTGGCTGGGATGGCATGGCAATGGGGCTGGCATCTGAGGTCATTAGGGAGCTGAAGAAAGGAGCATGGGCCACTGGTAGAAGCAAGAGGTGAGAGCTGCTGGCAGTGAGAGGGGAGGAGAATATCGGCAAACAGATGAAGATGCCACAGCGTACTCAAACATTGCAAATATACTGACAGCCATGTGAGGTAACATGTACCTTCCAGTATATAAAAACAATAAAACTTGTTAACAACATACCCTTGTGTCATGCCATGGTTAAAGCAATGCAGTGAGCAGTCACCACCCACTTTTGATGACCTCATCTCTGTGTGCCTTTAAAACTGTCCTATTCTTATAACACACAGAGTTTTGCAGGAAAAATCCGGGGTCGACACGGGAAATACCCGGGTTTTTGCTCCTGTGTGAAAGTGGGTCATCACCTTGCTGCCTAGTTCTACCCGGGTTTTTGTATCCGGGAAATACCTGGGTTTTTGGGATTTTTCTGTCTGAAAGGGGTATTAGTGTAATGCCCCATACAGTAGTAGTGCCCTATTTAGTATAATGCCCCATAGTAGTGCCCTATTTAGTGTAATGCCCCGTAGTAGTGCCCTACTTAGTATAATGCCCCGTAGTAGTGCCCTATTTAGTTTAATGCTCCATAGTTGTGCCCTATTTAGTGTAATATTCCATAGTAGTGCCCTATTTAGTAAAATGCCCCGTAGTAGTGCCCTATTTAGTATAATGCCCCATAGTAGTGCCCTATTTAGTGTAATGCTCCATAGTAGTGCCCTATTTAGTATAATGCCCCATAGTAGTGCCCTATTTAGTATAATCCCCCGTAGTAGTGCCCTATTTAGTATAATGCCCCATAGTAGTGCCCTATTTAGTGTAATGCTCCATAGTAGTGCCCTATTTAGTATAATGCCCCATAGTAGTGCCCTTTTTAGTGTATTGCCCCATAGTAGTGCCCTATTTAGTGTAATGCTCCATAGTAGTGCCCTATTTAGTGTAATATTCCATAGTAGTGCCCTATTTAGTTTAATGCTCCATAGTAGTGCCTTCTCCCCTCTCTTCCCCTGAACCTCCTTTCCCCCAGCCTATCCCTAACCTAACCCCACCCCAAGCAGCCTAAATCTAATCCTCCCTCCCCGCACCATAACCCTAACGTTATCAGGTTGATACTGTAGATCGTCAGGGTCTATATAGACAGTCAAAAGGTCTATATGCACAAGGTCAACTTTGACAAAAGGTTGACACAAACAAAAGGTTGACATGTAAATGGTCGGCATATGAAAAGGTTGACATGAGTTATTTGCAGTTTTTTCTCTCTTTTTTTTCCTACTTTTTCATGCTTTATGATCAACGTGAATTCCAGTTGGGAATGTCAAACGAAAAACGCGACATCTAAAAAAAATTATGTGAAAAATCATCTCGGCCTTTACATGTGTTGACCATCACCATGACCTTTTTGACACTGTTGACCTTGTTCATATGGACACATTCAAACAATTTATTTTATGTAACATTCTACATTTGCTGGAGACATTGCTAGAGGAGAGGAGCTCACTGCTGCTTGTAATGTGATGTTCTAGTAGCAATCCCTAAGCTATATGTATGTGTACATTATTTGTGTGTATGGAGCTGCATAGATGTCTATATAACCATTTGCATTCAACATGTCCCTTATTGTGAGTGTCACCTTTGTCATATTAAAAAAAAGCTATAATTAGACCAAAGATTGTTTTGCTAATTATAATGAAAAATCACTCTGCAGTTTACCCCAAAGCCCTTAATGAGATCACGCTCTTAAAAATAATTAATCTTGTCTAGCTCTCTATAAGCTAGTTTAGGTTTGCTCATGGTAAAAAACAAACTGCAGGCAATAACAGCAGTTATATATAAACGGAATATATAGCCTTACAGGATAAATCTGGTACTAAACTAAGCAAAATGGCCAGGCCTATTATCTTTATATAGGAATCATTTAGAGATGAACCTACTTACCTACTTCATGGCTGCTGCTCCTCCTGGGAGGGAACAGCCAGGTCATGCTACAAGAGGGTGTGGTTCCACAAAAGGGGCGGTCTGAGGGCGTGGAGACTTGATTGCATCATCACACTCCCCCGCTTTAAAATGCCCAAAATTACAACTACATAGTTGCCTACCCTCCTGCGTTCTGCAGGAGACTCCCTGAAATTGCAGCAATCTCCCTCTCTCCCTCATTAGTCTAGCAATCTCCCACATCTTCACTTAGCCCACATTACACGGTTACATTTTTTGGGAAAAAAGGAATGAGACAGATACATTTACATTGAATCATCAGCACCATTTCCCAGCACTTTACCAAGTATAGTATATCTTACTAACTGCTTTGGGGCTCATTTACATTTGGATATAATCATTTTACAAGATTCCTCTCAGATGTAGCAGTACACAGCCACGCTTCTAGGTGCCACGTTCACAATCTCTTTTCACAATCTCTCCATATATGGAACTAGACACGCCCTTTGGGTGGAGCATGACACGCCCCTCAATGAGACACTGTGCAAAATTCTACTACCAACTATAATTTCCCTGAAACTCATTTTCAAAAGTAGGCAAGTATGGTCTACAATGAAGCCACTTAGAACAAAAATGGCTTTATTGCCCTGTCCACATTGCCTTTGTGAGTGGGGTCAGCTTGATACGGGAGACTACTTTTCTGGGTGGCTGGGAGTGCCACCCTATTTTCAGGAGCCTCCCACATATTCTAGGAGAATAGTCAACTATGAGTTTAGCAAATTTGTGCTTTTAACTTACACATCAAAAAAGACACACAAGAAAGCATATTTGAGGGTTAGGCAGAAATTCATGACTTTCTTTCTCCTAGGGGTAAGGAATGCGGCTGTCCACTACGGGGGCGGGGCTGGGTTCCTCTTGTAATTTTAGACCCACCCCTACCATACAGACCCACAATATTATCTGAACACAAAATGGTAGATCCAACTTAAACCCAGTCCTGCGCAGAATGTTTAGAATAGCTGCTGGTCAGAGATCTGACCCCCTATTTCCGGCTTCCCCAAGCCGGCAAAAAGACAAAATACAAGGGTGAGTATCCAGAAGATACAGGCGGGGATCAATCTTCAAACCAGCGCTGAAGTGATTTTATCTACCACACATCCCTTAGGGATAGAAGGCGTCTCCTCTTCTCCAGAATGGAAATGCTCAAATCAGTGGTGATTAGAACCCGCGATTCCCATCAATCGCCAATGGACAAGACGTTCCTCCCCATGGGTATTATCATATGAAGGAATTAGAGAGAGAGAGGAGAAATATATAGTGTAACTCCATTTTTTATTAATAAAAACAGCAGGTTAAGATTAAACTGAGTGTGTTCCGAAAAGAAAGGAGAGGGGTGGAGAACCAGGTAAAGGGCTCTCATGCAGGCATAAGTGGTATCAGTTGTTAACCCGGGATCAATACACAGCAAATGCTCAAACTGGATTCCACCTCTCTCACTCTCCAAGACCCAGCTCAGCCGCTCCAACGCGTTTCGGACACCGATGTGTCCTTTTTCAAGGAGGATAGCTGTGAGTCTTGTTCCCCCCTTCTTATAAGGGAAGTCTTCTGGATACTCACCATTGTACTCTGCATTATCTCTCCATCATATACACTTCACTAGGAAGTGGGCAGGATTATACCACTCTCAGATTGCAGCTAATTACTAGGTTCATGCCTGTTTGACCCGGTAATAGGTGCGATCTAAAAGGGTTTACTGGGTCCAGCAAACCAGCAGCAACCCGGTATTAAGAACCCCTAATTAAGTAGTGTTCTCACTGGTTCATTGCCGTGCAGTGTGAACGGGTTAATCGTGTTGAGCAACCCGGTTCCCGTTCACACTGATGGAGGAGGCGGCGCAGAGAGTCTTACTTTCCTTTAGAGAACAGACTAATGTGAAAAAACCCATGTCAAACTTTTGACTGTCAACCTTTTGACCTTGGACATGTCGACCTTTTTATTTGTCGATTTAAGGCCTGTCGACCTCAATAGTATCAACCTTAAAATCGTATATACCATAAAACTCCATACCAGAGTTGTACATTGAGAATTGTGGAGAAATAGGCACCAGAGAGAGGTGGGATTCATAAACTGCAGCAGCCGGCTGGGGGAGAAATGGTTAAATGTTCCATTTGGCCATCTACTTTTCCAGTTAATGTAAAAAAGACTAAACTATGTCCCATTTTTACACAACCTCCTTCTGGAATGACAGTGTGCAGACATAAAATATGGATCACTGATCTCTTCTATTATCACATACAGCCAAGTGACTGTAAGTGCAATGGGGCTGAAATGGAGAAAATGTTCCTGTTCCCAGACTCAGACACTGATCTGTTTATTATTGCATTAAAAAAAATGTGTGAGAAAAAATATTAAGTAAAAAGAAGAAAAAAGTGACACCAGCAATGTATGTAATACCCAATGGTGCATGCAGAAACTGCATTCTCAGCTGTAAGAGGGTGATACAAAGGATGTTCTGTTCCCAGTACATACCAATTACATCTGTCTCCCAGACATCTAACACGTTGCTCTAGTACCTGGCTAAAAGCCACTTTTTAATGCCTGAAAGCTGATGGGCATTGAATATGCATCAGAAGGTTGTAGTTACACACACACACACACACACACACACACACACACTCACTCACACTCACACTCACAGGACTTCCCCATCCCTGAGCTGCAGCTCTAGGCAGACCCATGAGAACTGTCCAGCACTGTCCTGTATCTTGCTGACAGTCTGACAGTACTGCTGTGATGAGCAGTTGCTGCTGGTAACAAAAAGAAATCACCCACAAATTCCCTATACTGTATTGTGTAAGCCCAGCAGGCAGCCGTCTGTCTTTTACATGCCAACCACAGAGATTTGTAATACTGAGATGTGAGATATAACTGGTTTGGGATCATTTGGTCTATTGCATTATGGTAGAAAGTCATTAGGTCGAATCCATTAGGTCGACATGCTAAAAGGTCGACATGATTCTAGGTCGACATGGGAAAAGGTCGACATGATTCTAGGTCGAAAGGTCATTAGTTCGACAGGTCATTAGTTCGACAAGGTCATTAGTTCGACATTGTCTATGTCGACATTCACAAGGTCGACATGGGGTTTTTCACTGGTTTTTTTACCTGAATGTCAACACAGTCGACATGGACACAGTTTAAAGTGCACTGCATCCCCTCGCATCGCTCGCTGCGCTCGCTATGCGTCGGGCACGGTGCCTCGCTACGCTCGGCACACTATTTTATTCTCCCACCACGCCCTAGTGGATGGTAGGGCATGAAATACCGCCTGTCGGCACATGTTGGCTCAAAAAACAGTGAAAAACTCCATGTCGACCTTGTGAATGTCGACATAGACAATGTCGAACTAATGACCTTGTCGAACTAATGACCTGTCGAACTAATGACCTTTCGACCTAGAATCATGTCGACCTTTTCCCATGTCGACCTAGAGTCATGTCGACCTTTTAGCATGTCGACCTAATGGATTCGACCTAATGACTGTCTACCATAATGCAGTAGACCAAATGACCGCATCCCAGATATATATATTATTGTGGGATGAATGGGACGATACAGCTGCCATTTGACACTGTGCTCTCAGCTAGTAGTCTCCTGTTACAATGTGATGTGTCCATATTGTACAGGTAAAGCCACGATTCTATCACCTGGAAACCGTTATTTCCCCCTCTATGGTGTAGCCTGCAGTATATATTCTCATGTACGTGACATGGCACTGCCTGGGACAGGGGCAGGTGTGAGAGCACTCACCAATGGTTTCTTAAACATTTGCTGTATACTGTATCTCCTGACGCTGCACATACTGTACTACAGACAGTGCAATGCTACTCCCAAACCCAGGGGAGGGGGGAAGGAGATAGATACGTGGCAGACAATAGGTTATTAGTAAATTCTGTATAACAGTTACAGCAGTAGTTGGGGGTATGGGTTGTAGTGTGAAAGGTGGCTATCATAGTCTTACGGGACTACTACAAGTACCATCATCTCCTGTGGAAAGGGGCATGCTGGAGGAGAGACGTCAGATGTCAGTTTAATGGAACACTGTAATAATACCAATAGTAACTTAATAGTATGGAAGACAATAAAAGTTCAAAAAGTTAAAATAAATAAACAAACAAACAAACCAGTTGTCTGCAGCTGCCTAATATCACACATCCATACATACAGGAAACAACTGTCATCTGACAGGTGAAGTTACTTTATATCGTGATGGATACAATAAGTAGCCATAACAGTGACAATACATAGAATAATCTGCCAGATCCAGAAACACAAAGATCGATGCTACAAAAGGATCAGTCAGTGCCTGTAAAGTCTCTCTTTATAAAAAGTGTGGCTGGGATACTAGCACATGCCCAACCACTTGCTGCACTCATCGCAGATCACCAACTTTGGGCTCTGTGCCCTGTGCCAACTGTGGCTAAACTTCTGTTCAACTCATGCAGGTGACAATACAAAAACTTTTTTTTCTATTGCATCGGGCTCTCATACCTCAGCAAGGGTGCCTCCTGTTACCAACGTGTGCTGTCTCCCGAGACAGGACGCCTATGGCTGCCTCCCACCCCCCGGTGGCTTCTCCGAGGATCTGAAACTGAGGAAGACCCTTAGCAGCCTCTTTATCTGGGCTACAGATCAATGAGTACACGAGGTGGAGCCAAGGGCGGCTCTGAAAGAGAGCACAGCTGGACTGAAAGCTCCGGGGATGGGAGGGAGTGATTCCTGTTTCTCATCTTATTATGTGGCATTCCAGGGAGCTCAATACAGGGCAGCACAAAGGCAGCACACAGATGTGTACGCTGCAGGGATCTTCTACCATATAGTTCCTTTTATATATAATCAGCCAGTGGAAATAATATACACTGAGCTGAAGAATGTCCATGATGTGATAACAAGGGGGACTGTGCAGGCAGCTATACAGATATTGTAACCTACCAGATAACTTGTTAGTTCGACAGATACTGTAATACTTCAATAGTCATTTATCCAAGAAATGAATACATCAGCATCAGTAGTGCATCAGCAATACTAAATGGTTCTCTATTGCTGATGACTATTAGTGTTCTTGTAGGGTGAGAAATTGCACTTTGCCAGCTGTGCCCCCTGAAGCATAGGCGGATCCAGTGGGGGACAACTGGGGTGATGCCCCTAGCATTGTGTGGCTGTGATCACTACCCCCTGCTGTTTGCTGTATGACAGCTTTACCAGATTTAAAGATTTGATATGGATTATGCTGTCTGCTACAGTCTAGATTTTTTGAGTGCTGATCTGCTGATGAGCCTGGTGACTCTGAGAGCCCTGGGCAGTGGCTACTGTGCTGTCAGTTCGTAGTAATTGTTAAACCGCCCCCACCCCTAAACGAAAAGTCTAGATCTGCCTCTGCCCTGAAGCAGTGGTGGTTTGAGGGCAAAACTTCTCTCCTACCCACTACCACTGGCCAATATGTAGCAGTGCAGCTGCAAATCCAACGGGGAGAGCAGGCACAGAGGCAGAACTAGCGAGTTGTGGGCCCAGGTGCAAAAATATGTCTGTCCGTCCACCCCCCCCTCCTCCCCCCCATATTCAAAATAGGAACAGTGTGCGTTGAAGGCAGGCGGCAAAAATTTAGGACATAGCTTTGTGAGAAAATGGTGTGGACACATAATAGTGTCACAGTAGTGTCTGTTATTAACATTACACCACATAGTAGTGCCACTTGTACACTTTGCACCAGGTAGAGACCCTCATACGCCTCTCAGATTGTATTTATAACTGGGTTATTGCCGGGATGGTGAAATGTGAAACTGAATAACCAGGTTAAACCCTGTTTGCCCTGTGTATAATGGACAACAGGGGCTTAGTGTGAAAGGGATGGACCCGGGATCAAAATACCGGGTCTGACCCTGAATAGTGATCTAAAAGAACCACCTAGACACACTGCGGCAGGATTATGCACACCATATTGCCTATTACACACTGTCATACACTGTAATGACAATTACACATCGTCACTCACTGCAGTAGCCGTTACACATTATGCCGCACACCGTAATAACCATTACATATTGTTGCACACCGTACTGCCCATTACACATTGCTGCACACCATAATGCACATTACACATTGCCGCACACCGTACTGCACATTACACATTGGGCCTTATTCTAGTTCACTCTTTCTGACAAATTCCTTCTTAGATGGACAAAACCATGTGCACTGCAGGTGGGGCAGATGTAACATGTGCAGAGAGAGTTAGATTTGGGTGGGGTTTTACTTCAAAGTGAGATCTAAATTGCAGTGTAAAAATAAAATAGCCGGTATTTACCCTGCACAGAAACAAAATAATTCCCCCAAATCTAACTCCCTCTGCACATTTTACATCTACCCCCCTGCAGTGCACATGGTTTTGTCCATCTAAGAAGGATTTTGTCATAAAGAGTGAACTAAGGCCCATTATGACACACACCGTACTGCCCATTACACATTATGACACACACCGTAATGCACATTACACATTATGCCACACACGTAATGTCCATGATATATTATGCACCCAGTAATGTCCCTTACACATAATTTACCCAGTAGTGCCTCTTAAACATTGCCATTAGTTCCCCTTACAGAATTCCCATATTAGTGCCATACTTTATAAGAGGGGAGGAGAGAGCTCACCGCAACGGCCCTGTGTGGTGTGCGCTCAGCTCCTATGCTGCTGAGCGGCTCATACCATCGTGAGCTCTGATAGGTTGGTGGGCAGGAGCCATATTTCAAATGACCATTGCCATAGGTTTAAACCCCTCAGCAGCCAAGGCGTTGAGCGCACACCAAACAGAGCCATGTGCGGTGAGTGGCCATGCACTGCTTCCCCCCAGCGTTCTAGGCTACAGGCCCTGGCCCCCTCCCTGTAGTATAATTATTATAAATCCGCCCCCTCCCTGTAGTATTAGTAACAGCACATGCTGCTCCCTACTCCTCACTGCAGAACAGGATTAAGGCTCTGAAGGGTCCGGAGTACGTAAAACAGGGGAGCCCTAAGGTAATGTAACATCAATTACCTCTCCCTCCTCTTCAACCCTGCACCTCTACGTCCCCCTGCACCTCAATGCCTCACTGTTACCCCTGCACTTCTCTGTCCCCTAGATACCCCTGCATGGCCCTCATACACCCCCTACCACCTACATACCTCCCAACTTTTGTTCTCTGCGGAGAGGGACAGAGGGGTATGGGGCATAAGTGGGTGGACAGGGTGAGTAGGGTGTGTGGTGGGTATGGAGATAGGTGCATACCTCCCAACTGTCCCACTTAACACGGGAATGTCCCAGTTTTTGGGGACATTCCCGCATCCCGCCCAGAAAGGGGCGTGACCCGTGAAGCATCTTAAGGCCACGCCCACAAAACTGGGACGTTCCCGTATTAAGCGGGACAGTTGGGAGGCCTCCACTTATCTTCATACCCCTATAACCACCACACACCCTACTCCCCCTGTCCACCCACTTACGCCCCATACCCCTCTACCCCCAATATACCCTACTCTCTCTACCTATACAAACACACCATACACTGCTTCCCCCAACACATCTTGCACTTTATCTTGCACATACACCCCATAACCCTCTATCCCCACCACACATACCCTATTCCACCCACATACAACCTATAACCCTCTACTCCCATATACACTGTAGTCCCCCTGTTCATCCCAGATATGCTCCATACTCCCATTACACACCCTACTGTCCCCCAAAATACACATCCCATAGCTCCTACCCCCTCCCCCTCCCTCAGATCCCACACCCATGCGGTGACATCGTTTATCCTTTTCATGCATGGTTCCACTGACTCACTCACTTACCAGCACATCAGGGAAGCTGGGGCAGGATGAGGATAGATGCAGCTGCTGTCTCGGAGATCCTTCCTGCAGCCTATCCCCCCCCCAGCAAAGGCTGCATAGTCACAAGGCTGAGGAGTCAGCAGTCACAACCTGGTGAATCTGCACTGCTAGCGGCTGTGACGGTTGTCACTAGGGGGAACTGTGCCGCGAATCGGATCCACGGCAGAGATCTGATCTGTCCCTCCCGCTGCCATTCAATATCCCCCACCGTGGATCCCCATACTGATCACGCCACTGAGTTAAAAAAATTAAAAAACGGAAATGGTGCAGATGGCAACGGGCTGGGCCCCACGAACTGGCTTGGGTCTTGGTGCACTGCACCATCTACACCGCCAGTAGTTCCGCCCCTGAGCAGGCAGGAGGTTCTGTATTAGGACTACAAGTCCTAATGGGCCCATTAATGCCACATATACTGGGACTTGTTGTTCTCCAAGTCCCAGCATGCGGGGAGGCTTGCTGGGCGCAGTAGTTCTACTACAGAGCCCAATATCTTTTTTTTTGCACTTTATTTTTTAAACTTTTCACTCCATCAACACGCTACCCACAGCCCAGGGTTGGTGTTGAAGCTCCTGGCTTTAACCTGGGATGGGGGACTCCTGACCAGCCAGGGTGCTCATGCTTTGGCGGGGGGACCTTACGTAAAAAGTGTGCACCAGGTGCGGCATGACTGGCTATTTGAGTCCGGTGCTGGTTTCCAAAACACAGGGAACTACTAGTTCTTTTGTCCCCCTTATTTTGGTAACTAGGAAAAGGTCAAGAGCATGGTGCTGGTTATAGAAATACAGGGGGACCCCATTTAAATCCTCCCCGTCCCCCTGTATTTCTGCAACCAGGATTGGCTCAATGAGCCTGGGGCTGGTTTCGGGGAGGGGGGAACCCACACCATTTATAAAAATATATATATTTAATATTTTTTTTATTTTTTTACACAATTCCATGTGATGCTTAAGCATCATCCATATTTGGCTGCCGAGAAACTTGGCAGCCAAATACAAATCACTTCACCATTGGAAAATAGAAATCCGGAGAATACGGCATTTGTAAACTAGCTGTATTCTCCATTAGTATTTTCATCCGACTATGGTCATTCCCGGTTGTACCAGTTCGTAAAGAGGATCAGCTGTAATCGGCCTTCTTATACCCTTTTACACCGCAGCTATAACACGGTAGATTGCTGATTTTTAAGCATGTCAACCTGGTTCTAAATGCAGTGTGAAAGCTCCATAGTCAAAATGGGATGCAGTCAAAATCCCAGCAGTCGGAATCCCGATGGTCGAAATACTGACGCCGGAATCCCGACCGCCGCAATGTCGGCACTTTGTCCCTCTATGGGTGTCCATGACACCCATAGAGGGAGAATAAAATAGTGCGCCGAGCGTAGCGAGGCACCTGGCCCGATGCGTGGCAAGCGCAGCGAGCCTGCAAGGGGGGGCGATCCACGCCCCCCCCTCCTTGTCGGCATTGCGGCGGTCAGGATTCCAGCAACAGTATTTCGACTGTCGGGATTCCGACCGCCGGGATTTCATACTGATCCCGTCAAAATACCGGATCAAAAAACCCAGTAATAAAAACCGTGTTAAAAGAAGGATCCTACATGGTTCAAAGGTGATTCATTTTGCAGTGTGAAAGCCTCATACCTGTTATTAGTGTTCATTTTAGCACCCTGCCTCTTCCAAAACCTGTGCAGTTCCTCGTCCCTGTCTGGGGTGTCGCTGTCTGCAGTGGTGCTTCTTCTAGCACTGTGTGGTCTGTACTTCAACATGGATATGCAGAACAAACCTGTGCAAGAAAAACCACAGCAAAAAACAACACCCCAGGCAGGGAAGGGGAACTGCACATGTTTTCGAAGAGGCAGGGTGCTACAATGAACACTACAATGGTATATGAATCATACAATGTCCAATTAAAAAATCCTTAAAAAATAAAGTTGGCCCTTTCAAACTTGAGTCGCCTTGTATTTTAACATATACTGGATTAATTTGTCATTTTCATCACCTTAAAATATAATTGCTCTTTAAATTGTTATGAATATTTAAGTATACACTAATATACTATAGCAATTAGTAATCTTCTGCATAATTAATATATATATATAATCTAAACTATATTCCATCCATATTTATTTCTTGGAGTATCTGTTCAAAAATAATTGTTACCTGTTGTCTGTTTTTCAAGTTTTTCTAACAACTAATCTATATGTCAGATTAAATAATTGATTAGACCGGGAGGTTTGTTCCCTGGCTGTCATATTACATTTGCGTGATAAAGTCTCTCTCACGCATCTGTTCAGACAATCTTTCAACCACCGTAAAGGTTTTCATGTATTCATCAGGGTGAAGTGAAAGTTCGGTATTTTTATTGTTAATAATAATCTTTACATATATGGTTTTAGAAGGGGACCACAGCACCTTACAAAGTATATCAACTCAAACAGTAGCATGTGATGGGATAAGGCCCGTCTTGTGAGAGCTTAGAATCTAAAGGGGAGTGGGAGATACAGATGGAGCCGGGCCCATTCAGCGGGGGGGTCTGGCAGTTGGATCACCAACCGCCAGCCCCCGCCAGCCACCGGAAAGGGACGCGCGTGCACGAGACGCTCTCATGTCCCCTTCCGGCGGAGCTCACCATCAGTCTCCGCTGCTTCCCTGACGCTGTCCTCCGGTCCCCACCACCTCCTGGCACCCCCCCTAACCCTGCCCGTCTCCCTGAAGCGGAGATGGGTTCCTGTCCCCCGCCGCCCGAAAACTGGGACGCACGTGCATGTGATACGCTCGGGCATCCCAGTCAGATGGAGCGCCTCTCCACCGGGGAACGCCAGCGGGGGCATTTTGGCGAGCCCCGACGCTGGCTGAGAGGCGCTCCATCTGTGGGGGGTGACACAGATGTGGTAGTGAGTATGGGATAGAGAATTGGGATGAGAACTAGGAGGCTCTGACAAAGGAGAGCTATGGAGGCTATGTGGGTGGTTTTGGAAGTTTATAAGGTTGCCTGAAGTGTGAGGTTTCAGGGAAAGCTGGAAGGTTGGAACAATTGGAACAGAAGTAGTAGAACAAAAATAATAATGCCAGACATAGAAACATAGAATTTGATGGCAGATAAGAAGTACTTAACCTGTCCTATACACATGACCATACACACACTAGGGGTATTTTGTGTCAAAAGCCAATCAACCTATTTTGGATTGTGGGAGAAAACACAAACACCACACAAATAGGGCTGTGGTGGGAATCTAACCCAGAATAACCATTATGCCACCCATACCACCAATGTTGGCATGGGAAAGGTCGCCCCCCTTCCCACCTCCAAAAGGTGTGAAGAGAACTCTCTCATTGTATCAGCGGCCGCCTACTCATTTGAAGGTTTTTTTTCCCCCTGCACCCCACCCTCCCCCCCCCCCCACACACACACGCACATGTATCGATTTATCGCATGTAAAAAATAGCCCATCAAGTCAGCCTAGGGTACGGGGTTCTTTAGTTTGCCAGTCTTATGTAGCAGACTGATATTGATCATTTGGGGCCACTGTAATGCAATCAAATTGTCTAAGTCACTATGGGGCCGATTCTAGTGCCTTTGGTCCCTGGCATATTCGCACCAGGGACCAATGTTTCTGCCCTGCGCATGTGCATGGCTTCTGTGGGGGCGCCTTCCCCAACCTGCACTGTCTACGTGACGCCCGCAAAGGGGTGGGGCAGAGAGGGGCGTGGCACCGCTCTGACAAGGGAATGCCCATCATTTCATGCGCATCCCCATGCAAATGTGGTCGTGGCCCAGTGTGCCACGGCCAGCTGATGTCACATGATGTTTATTTGGTGGGGCGGGCACTGTGGGACTCGGTAAGATGTGTTCTATCCAGAATTAGGCCCTATGTGTGTGTTTAGTTTAACCCAAACATCTACTGCAGACCCCTGTGCTCTGAAAGTTAAGCCAATTAAATATGATTTTCAACCATTAATCTAAAGGTACATACACACTGGGAGATTTTGCACAGCGTGTATGGACAGCGATGATTGTTTCCTTCACTGCGGGGGAAAGCCTCTCAGTGCATACACACTGAGCGGCTTTCCCCCTGCCTGGCTCTATCAGCGGGGAGAGGACGGCTTTACATAGCGCACCATCCTCAAAGCAGCTCATCTGCTAATATAACCACCAGATGAACGGCTTTCCCGGTGATGATGCGGGAGCGCGCAGCAGCGCTCACCGCTCATCGCCGGGCCATACACACTGGGCGGCTTTGAGTTGAAAGCCGCTCAAACCTGCTGTTTTGAGCGACTTTCAGCTCAAAGTCGCCCAGTGTGTATGGCCCTTAAGACTTGCCACTGTGTCTCATTGTCATTAATGTATTTTTGCTGAATATTTGGATGTACTTATGTTCGTATTAGACAGAAAACTACATGGAAAGATAATGTTCTGGGATAAAGACAGTGAAATGACTCCAAGTTCTGACCAAGGAAATGACTGTAATTGTGAAATGAATAGTAACTCTTACATGTTTTTCTGAGTTGTGTTTAGGTTCCATGATTATAATTTTCATATGTTCTGTAAATGGAACCTTACTTCAATTCACTTCTTGGCAATATGTAACATTCCTGCCGTGTCTGGGGCCATTATTCCTTTCTTCTATATTTCTCTTAAGAATTGTGCCTATACTGAGAAGGAAACCTGGCATTGTTTTCTAAGTATTTGGATGTAAAAATCTCTTTTAAACCAACGGGGGTCTGTATTGCAATGCAAATAATATCCAATTGGCTCTGAGAAAGCTTTTTTTGCTACTATTATTGAAATATGTCTGAGCGTTAGGGAAGGTCTTTTATTTTACTTTCTATGGCATTATAGCTTAGAACTTGGCACGAAGGGCCCCCGGGAAATTCAGTGGTGGGGGCCCATGTTTAGAGGTGTGGCCAGTCTTCTGAAGGAGTGTGGCCCAGGGCCGGATTAAAACAGGGGCAAAATGGGTCAGTACCCCTGGGCCCCCTCTAGCTAGGGCCAAATTGTGGTTGGCATGTACTGTATTTACATTTTTTTTTTAGCTAAAGGTTTTGTGCATGGGAGTGGGGTAGTGCTGCAGCTTCACCTATCTGCCAATGTGACAAAGATTAATGGTGCTGAGCTTGGGGAGCCAAGGCACACTGACTGCACAAGTGTGCAGTGCATTACTGGGAGTTGACTAAGTCCCATGACACTTTGCACAAGAGGGCAGAGGCTCTCTGGTTGACAGCAGGCAGATGTGGAGTGCATGGTGGTGGTGGTCTCGTTTACGCTGAGTTCCTTTCCCAGCATATGAAAGTCCTAGTGGGCTAGTGCAGTGACAGGGGAGAATAAGGTGTCATGACGTCTCAGCACTATGTTTAGAGTGATATTGTACACATTTAATGGATCTACACTCTACAGACTGAATAATAATGCACACAGCAGCTACATAACTCTGGTCACTCACAGCCCCCAGTAAAGTTTAACCCCCTCCCACCACAGATTTTTTTTGGGTGGGACTTTAACAATAGAGACAAGCACGACAAGACCACAGACAAGTAGATCTGCATTTCCCACAGACACCCAGTGACTCCAGGCCAATGCCAAGTCTGCAGGAGATTTTTGTTCCCATCAGACAGAATGGACAAATACATCTTACACGTAAAGATATATCTGAAGATCGATAGATGTATCTCTAGACAGATCATTCAGTGTGTTCTGCATACATGCTGCCAGATTAATCGTGACTGCAGGACTGTGCAGCAAGTTGGTGGATCACCCGTGCACACGCATGATAGATGCCATGGGCTGTGTTACACAGATTATGCCATATGTCTGTGAATGTTGTCATTCACAGACATATCTCTGGTACACACTATCTGACAGATCAGCCATATATCGTCCATTCGATTAAATCTATGATTATCATCCAGTGTGTACCCGGCATAACTCCAGCAAACAGAATCAGGCTAGGAGAAACTGAAACAGGGCAAAGGAACTGATGAGCTTAGATTTAAATAGGTTCCCTGATCAGTCATTGGTGACTCTGGTCATATGGAAGCTAGCCCTCAGATTAGCAAATACCCCAGTGCAGTGGTGGAACTTGTGGGTGGTGAGCCCAGGTGCAAAAATATAATTTGGGCCCCTGTCTTTCACCCCACACCAAGTTCATAATATGCAACATGGCAGTGGGTGACAGAGAGAGGCAGGGGGAGGAAGTGGGTGACAGGGAGAACCAGTGGGTGACAGGTAGAGGGTGACGGGCAGCAGTGGGCCCCTTAGTCCTCAATAGCCCCTGCTGCACCAATGGTAGTTCCGCCTCTGTCCCAGGCGAAATCCAGGAATAGGTGCCAAGTCACCACCAGCTAACCAAGCTCAATATGTTAATGCCTACCATAGTGGTCAGTGGTAGTTCAATAACAGCGCCAGGTCCAGTAAGTGGGAGTCAGAGTTGGTCATGTACCACATATGACACTGAATTGCCCATACAGTAGTTGCCACAAGTTGCATACTTGCAAGACCTGTCCTTAAAATAGACTTGGGTGCAACTGTGAATCAGCCCCGGAGACAACCCAGAACTCTGCCCTAACACTTAGTTAAACAATTCCACAGTTATAAACTCTATCAGAGCCAGTTGGACTGTTATTTCCATTACACCAGTGACTCATGTGTGTCCGAAGGCTGATTGGTTAATAAATTCTGTAAAACATGACACATCAATGCTATAAACATATGCGGATAATTAATGAACGATTTATTAGATAAACAATGACTAGTAGGATAATAGGATATTGTTGTTAGATATTAATTATGCAGATTACCTTATTCTACCTGATTCCCATTTTCCAATATTGCCATGTTTGGTGTGACAGAGAGCATCTGTTCTGGAAGGTTGAGTGGATCGGAAAATATTAGCCTGTGACTTTAGTCCAGATTCCATTAGTTGATTTTTGTGTTTCTTGCGTTTAGCTACTGCGACTACAGAGTACTTACAGGGTGAACAAGCTGTTGTTTGAACTGAGATTTATCTCTGGCACCGTCCTGCTTCATTATATTTTATTTGATCCCTGGCGGAACAGTGTTTTGTGTAAATGTTAGCATGGAATATCTTAATGAATTTTGTATGCACAAGTAGTTTATGAAGCTGGTTTGGCTTTCAAAATCTAAAAGCAGTTATAAAATGTTCTGTGCGGCCATGAAATGTTTCATGAGAACAAATGACTAATTCAGTAGTCAGACGCAGTGCTGTTATTATTCTTGTAGAAGAATCCTTCATGGTCCATAGGGTGCGTGTACCCCAATACTGAAGGTGGTGTGCAATCTACACACCCTCGTTCCAAGGAGAAGGCTAAGGGCCCTCTATGCATTATGTTTTGTACCAACCATGTAAAAAAGAAGGAATCTGGACTTTTTGTTCAAATGTATTAGAATGACCACTATTGGTCGACATGACGACATGCATTAGGTCGGCACATTCAAAAAGACAGTACTGTGTGATCAATACATGAAAAGGTTGACATGCATTTTCGACACTTTACCATCCAAATGGACTCCAAATGGGCATGGTAAAGTGTGCAAAGTAACTATTGCGAGTGAAGCAAGCCATGAAAGGGGACCTGGTGCAATAATTTAGGGTCCATGTGCTCAAACCTACAAATTGACTCAAACAAAAACAAAAAAAAAATGAAAAAAATCATGTTGACATTTACATGTGTCGACAATTTATGTGTCGGCCTCTTGCTTATGACAACCTATTGGCTATGTCGACCTTAGCATAATGCACAAACTGTGGACAATGTGTGGGTTTTCTAACCCCGCTTTACAGTATATTGCCAGTAGCTTGTTTCTTCAGCTTTGAAATCGCTGTATATTACAGTGCATGGGTCTGCAAATCTCCTTGGTTTGTGGCAACAAATAAGTTACTGTTGGCCATAATCACATACAATCCCGGAATACCAGTAGATTTGTTTGTCCTAATAGGAGTTTTGGATGCCTACCCTAATCTAGTAGCCAGGGTCTGGGCCGCCGAGAGGTATGCTGGGCCCTGGTGAAATTGGGGTCGTGGCCTAATTGAGGGAGGCATAGCCAACTTCCGTGACTAGGCTACACCCCCAAGATTATTATGGGGAGCTTGAAAAAAAAACCTGAAGTCAAGAGGGGAGTGTTATTATCCCCCCACCCCTTCAGCAGCAGCAGCAGCAGCAGCACACACCTACAGATTGTGCTGTGCTGACAGCAGGATCAGCATGAGCTCTCATGCTGTCAGTGAGACGCTCATACTGAGTCTCCTGTCAGCACACCACATGTTGTACGTGTGTGCTGCTGCTGCTGCCAGGGAGGGACAGAGGGGAAGACAGTCAGACCAGGGCCCCCGCCGGGTCCCTCCAGCAAGCCCGGGCCTGGGTAATTAGTACCCACTCCCCCCCGCTTGGTGGCCCTGGCCAGGGTATTCGGGTAGAGCTGGAAATTCATATGTGCTGCTGGTTATGATTAAAAAAATCATAAGAAAGCAGGTAAAAATCTCCCTTGTGCCTGTAAAACAATGCATCAGCATGTTCATCGGGGGGGGGGGGGGGGGGGGGTCCAATAGCAAAATCTTGTACCATTGTTGTCTTCTGAGCAGAAGAAAGACAAGGGGTGTGAGTGACAAATATGGGGCGGGGGAAATAGAGAAGTGAGAGAGGGTGGTCAGGGAAAGAGAGGGCGTCATGGAAAAGATAAGAGTGTGAAAAAAAGAGAGACAGGCAGAGAGAGAGAACAGAGTAGAGAGGAGGGCTAGGGAGGGAGAGAGTGCAGGACAAAGGAAAAAAAGAGAGGAGAGAGGGGGCAGATGATTTTGAAAGGATTGAGATGATCATCACTTTATGCCCTCCTAATCAACCCCACCTCCCCAGTACAGGTTGCACTGTGCCCCCTCCTCCCCCGCCTTCAATATAAGCTGTGTTGTATACTGTACCAAAAGCAGTTGTGCCAGGTCTCCTCAGCAGTGCCAGGTAGCGGGTCTTTGGCTCATCAGTGCTGTTGACCCAGGTCTCTCTGTTGCCAGCCACAAGCCTCCTGCACAGCCGCTGGTGTGTGTGTGTGGGGGGGGGAGGAGGAACTTCTTTAAAAAAAAAAACTCTAAAAGGTGCAGCCTCCATAGTTAACTCACTTCCCCGCACAGTTCAAGGGACCCCCATTCTAGAATCCTTCAAAAACCGACGCTAGACATTCCTCTTTACTCAATAATTTCAAAAACCGACTCAAGACATTCTTGTTTACTCAATCATTTCTGTTATTCCTTTAAGTATAGGTGATGAAAAGCTTTTCTGTACTCCATTGTTCCTGTACTGTATTACATTCATTCCATCTGTTAAGCGCCTTGAGTCCTATAGGAGAAAGAGTGCTATATAAATAAATGTATTATTATTATTATTATTATAATTTACTGAGTGATTTGTGGTCTGCGGCTGATGACATGATTTGCACTGAACAAAGTATCAATGTAAGTGCGCACAGATAATAGTAACAACTATTAAACCAAATGTACTGTATGTATGGGGGCTATCTGGCCATATAGGAGCATGCAATGAATATACAAACTTTTCCTTTGTTAAAATTCGGGAGCAACTAAGGCCAACTTGTTTTCACCTCTGTCTTATACCATTAGGCTCAAAACTTTTTTTATTCAGATATTTTTCATACATAATAATTACTCCATGAACTTTCCAGAAAAGACATCTATAAAGTTTGATCCTGGACTAAAACAGCAGCAATTTTGTTCGTTTAATGCTTAGTAGTAACGATATATGTACAGAACACTGAAGAAAATTATGCCTTTCGGAACATAAATGTAGGTTATAAAGTATATATAATGACTTTTCCATTTGGATCCTTTAAACCTTATAAGTGGTTTGGCAAGTCATAAATAACCATTGTTAGTGTTAGCTGGCACATTGCAATTTGTGAGAAACAAGTATAGTACAGAAATATTCCAGAAGTAAATAATCCAATAGCATATGAATATATTTTAAAGGCATAATATTTAGTTGTCAAATAAAAAAAATATATTCACCAGTTAAGTCTGACAAGTATCAGTCATACATTACCATTATATTATTGGTGTGATATTATTTACTAGTAAGCCCGCTCGTAGCAAAAGCTTCGAAAGCTAGTCTGCTGTTTGAACGTGTGCAAGAAAGAGATGTAGGGTAACATTTAATGGGATGCGGTTTTTTTTTTGGGGGGGGGGGGGGGGATTTTTAGTCAAAATAAGGCCAAAATCACATGTTTTCCCAAAAATGCCAACTTAATGAGATGCAAATTGCGGTAAAAAAATCACACTTTTTGCTACAAAATCGCACATTCTGAAGTGGCGATTTTTCAATTCGCATCCGGATGTTTTCCCATTAAAAAGTATACAAATCGCCAATTTACTGGGATGTGAATTTGGGAAAACTTTAATAAAAATCGCCACACAAACAGACCATGTTGTGATGGGCAAATTTGACAGAACCATGCAAAGATCAGTACGATCTGTGCATGGTTCTGTCCAAAAAAGTGTGTTAAAAAAAACAACAACAAAAAACAGGCATGGGGTCCCCCCTGCTGAGGTTTCATAAAATGACGGATCAAACCGAGTAGGGGTCCCCCGGATTTTATAAACCCAGCACCAGGCTCAAGGGCCGGTCGTGGTTCCCAAAATACGAGGGAAAAAATGAGTAGGGGTCCCCTGTATTTCAAGAACCAGCACCATTCCCAACCAGCCAGCAGGGTAATGCTACAGCCAGGGGGAGACTTTTTATACAAGACCCCCGGCCAAAGCATTAACATCCTGAACCGGTCATCATGGGCAGGGATCCTGGGAAGTGCGGACCCCCCCAATGAAGGGGTCCCCCCCCCTCCAAAATTTACCGGCCCATGCTGAAGCCCGGGGCTGTCCCTGATGCCCCTTGGGTGCTGGGCATTGGGCTGATTAAATGTGTAAAATTAGATGAAACTATTGTGTATTCTTGTGGAACTACAAGTTCCAGCATGTTGGGCATTAAAGGGCCCGCTGAGACTTGTAGTTCCACAAGAATACAAATAGTGAAATAAAACACAAACACACAATAAAAGTTAAACTTTATTACATACATAGCCCATTCACAAATATACCTACCTACCTTGAAACGTAGGTAGGTATCCTCCAACTGATGGTCCTGAAGAAAATACAACAATGGTACTTGTGGAAGCAATCCATACTAATGGGGGTCCTCCGGCGTAGATCAAGTCCTCTTCGGTCCATGTAGCATCCAGGGGACTTGCCAAAAAAAACCAACCCAATTAATGCGAACCCACAGACATGTGAGGAAAAGCTGAGGATGTGTGTTTACATCCTGCGGCCCCTCCTCCCGAATACCTCTATTGGCCACCTATCGACTCCTGATTGGCTGCTAGGTGGCCAATAGCAGTATCTTTTTCAGGGAGTAGCAGGGGGGTCTCCCAACTGCCCCCCCCCCCTCCACACACACACACACACACACACACACACTGCATGACACTGCCAACCTGGGTGACTCAGGACAGTCCCAAAAAACAGGACTGTCCCACGAAAATCTGGACTGTTGGGAGGATTGCACTAGACAATATACTTTGAAACAAACAAACAAAAGGATATAGATACTATGGGGTAGATGTATGAAGCAGCGATAAGGGAGGAGAAGTGAGCCGGAGGAGAAGTGGCCCAAGGCAACCAATCACCTGCTCTGTATAATTTTACATTATGCAAATTCTAGATGTTACTTCAGTGCTGATTGGTTGCCATGGACCACTTCTCATCTGGCTCACCTCTCCTCCCTTATCATGGCTTCATACATGATCTGCCCCTACAGTATATCACTAAAGGCGCTTCAGTGTGAGTGTGCTTGGCTCTAAGCATCTGAAAAAGGGGCAGTCAACCCCAATACAATGTACAAAAACAAAAGGGGGGGGGGGGGTGTTCATTGCGCTACTACTTGTATAATATTTAAATGGCAATTGATTCAGCGTGGTCAGGTGTGTAGTAAGAAATGATAACAATTTAATCATAAAACATTAAAAACAAGTAATAAAAAAGAAAAAATGATTTTCCAAAGTGCCAGTTTAGTAAGAAGCTTCTAGATGATGTATTGAGAGGATCCGACAGGTTCGTATTCCAATTAATAGATGAGGGAACTCAAGATTCTGGTGGGATCTTCTTCTACAGATGATACTGAGCTTTTAAGGAGGTGGCGTGTCTCTAAAGAAGTCTTGTGCCTCAGGAGGAAGCAAGAATACCAGTTCACTTTTCCTGAGAAGAGATATCCCAAATGGAGAAAGTATTTGTACCTCCTGGATAAACCTTAGTAGGACTCCCACAGCTGAAGAAGCTGGCTTTTACTGGCAAAGGGTCTGAAAACGATCTGAAGTCACTTAAGGTGCCCATTGTTGAAGTCGAGTTGCATACACGCCATTTTACGATAGTATGGCCGCCATTTTGGTTCGCAGAGTTGCGCAAATAAAGTTTCCATACCCGAGTCTGTGTGACAAAGTGGACCAGAAGAGTAGCCATACTATTACACATAAATTCATAAGAACATACTGACACTAAATAAAATATAGTTAAAGGTTTAGAACGCCACACATAGCCTAGTTAGCATTGCATACATCTGTCTGTATAGTGTTTAGTACCGTTCCGTTCCGTTTCTTATGCGCAGTATTCCGGTCATTGCGAATATTTCGCAATACACACGGCCCGATAGTTATGGACATAATCCATATTCCCAGGACAGTTTCTGTTGAAAAAGGTATAACAAAAGAATCCAGATGTAACCGGTTTCTACTGCTATTTACGACCCCTGACGACGAAACCAACAAACAAAGAACTCCAAAAGTTCACTCCCCTGCACCTATTCAAACCAGGTGCATCATTTTACCCCCAATCACAGAGAACCTGACATACGACCCCCGACCAATAGGAATGGCCTTTGACCTCCCCCTTCTGACCCTATGAGATAGGTGACCCAGGGCGGCCTTGGTCACTTCGGCACATCTTCCTTTCCCTGACCTTCGACCGGGCTATAGTTCAACCCTGAACGATAGCGAGCTCTGACCGGACTGCGCTGCGTATATTTGATGAGGAGACGGTAAACGGTTGCATTCACGGTATTTATTCTCATTATATTGTTGGCTGATTGTATCCTGTATCTGTATTTTCTTCCCCTAGTAGAGCCTGTTTATTATACCCATTGTTAGACTTTGTATCACTTGTTATATCTGTATTTTCTATTCCTGTAACCCCCTGTTGTCCGTTAGGGACTTAAATACATCTTTTTACGGAGTTCCTATCTCCTTACTTCTATACTGTGGTTGTGTCTGTTTATTCGCATAGCGATAAGGTATATTACGGACTCTGTCCTTAAAGGTATATCCGCAGATTAGAGTCAGAGTACTGCGAAAGGATCTCTTAATATAGTACTGGTTCTTTGGTGTACAATACACAACAAAGGTACGCTACGCTGCCCTACACTTTGTTCGCACGTAGCTAGGTATAAAGGGTACGCTGGTTACGGACATAATACGTAACCTGCGCTTTTCACTTATTGTTTCTTTGGTCATATTTAATCGCCATTAACAATTGGGGGCATCGTCCGTCCGTTTCACATTCTAGAGCTCAGTACCAGGCGCGCGGCTTGACCTATACCAGCAAAAGGGTGGAAGTATTTATTATCCATTGCTGGATAGGCCAGGTCCGCGGCGGTGCGGGGTTCGAGAAGTGCTAGCGTTGAACCCGAAGTACAATAAGTGAAACATTAAGCCACGTGTTTTAAAGCATATCTAAGTGTTTAGTAAGCTGTACTTCTGCCTGCCACAAGTAGTTTAACGGGGTATAGTGTCTTGAGTTGCTTGTTTATTACAGTATATGTGCCACGTGCGATAAAGTTCGCACACGTGGAGACAAAGGCCTGTGTTTTATTATAGTACATAGAGGATCCCTTCTGTGCAAAACTATAACTTTTATTGTTAGTTACTGCAGGACCAGAGACTCCGCCACGTGGCGATAAGTTCTGGGCCTTTTACAGTAACATAAAGCGTCTATTGTGTATTACGCAAGGTGCGCGCGCACGTGCCCATATCGGGAAATTTTCGCATCTTTGTACGTGATTTACGGATTAAGTGCGGGATTTATTTCGCATCTTGATACGTAACTTTCGGACGAAGTTAAGGGATTTATTCCGCATTTAGGCGCAATTACTGCGTATAGCGAAACTCGAGCGCAACCTTGCAAATACACTATAGAACACGTGGGTGGCCGATTCATCGGCGGCCTGTGAACAGGTTTAACAAAACACACGTACACACGTGGCTGTTCACTGGCACTGCACATGCAGCACACATAGGAACGCAAAGGTGAACAGTATTGAATCACTAGCTTTATTTAAAACAGTATAGTAATATACTGTGGATAAGGCGGTGATTAATAAGAGAAAATAAGTTTTTTTTCTTCTTTTTGTTCATTTTCTCATAAACAAGCAACACAAGCATTATTTTGATAGATTCCTATAGCTATTTAAAAGGGATTTATACCTGCATAAGTACCTAGTGAGAAGCTACCAGCCTGGGAAGATTTTTCTGTACAGAAATATTTCAAGTATAAGCATAAGACCAAGGTGTAACTAGCGCCCAGTGTGAAACAAAACTGAGGCGAACGGGTGTGTGACGGCACGACTCAAGCGCAGTGTAGTCCAGTGTAGGACAGTCCAGTGTAGGACCAGGGTGCACGTGACGACGTGCCCATAGGAACTGCCCCTTCCGTGGAACTACCTATTTTGATCCACTGGGAGGGTACAAGAAGCTAAATCGGAACCCCGTGATCCGATCAGCTGCTTTAGAAATACCAGTTTTTGGGGGTACAGGAAAAACAAGTTTTGCTGTGTCCTGGAAAAACTGCCGCACCTTGCAAGTTGGCTAGTAGTGCGCTACTAGTTGAAAGACTTGGTGATTGAGTACATTACCTCGCATAGTGGGCTTCACGCTTGATTGCGGAATAGTGCCATTTTGTGGAGAAGGAGTGATTTGGGAGTGACTCACTGATAAACGGCCCTCCGGTTTCTGCTAGCTGTGAACGTTTATTCCTGTAATTATGGGTAATAACGGGTCACACAGGGATACCGAGTCAGTTAGGGAGGAATCTAGTCGACCCAAAGGGTCGGCGGCTTTCATAATGTGCTGTAAGCACGGTGAACGAGCAGTTGTTTACCAAAAGAAATGGAAAAAGATGACACAAGGCAGCAAGTTAGAATTTTCCAGTGTTGGTAGCTTTGATCCAGAAATCTTATCGGCAGTAAAAGATGAAATATGTCTACTCTCCAGTCGTAAGAAGAGAGTGAAGCACATAGAAATTCTTAAATTGTGGCAGAAGGAAGGACAGGAACAATGGGGAATCAGGTGTCTGGCAGTGCCAGATACAATCAGCCACAATAAAAATGCAACCGTAGCCGCAACAGCTCACCCACCCCCATATGTGCCGAAGGGGTTAATGACTAATAAGCAAAACATGAGCAGTAATTTATCCGTTGCTAACTTGTACCCTGTTTTATCCCCTTATAAGGAAACCCGAGAGGAAAACGAGCAGCTGTTGGCACTGGCCGTCTCCCATGCAATTAATATGATTGAAGGAAAGGCTGAACCAGCAAAACCTGCTGCTGGGGCTCCAGCACAGGAAGAGGAGACGGCTGATGCCAACAGCATAGTCTTGGACCCAGGTAAGAAAGCACTACACAACACAGACACAGACAATCCCACACCAGGACCCAGTAATGCGGATGTGGTACAAACCTACCCTGTACGCACACTGGAGGTTCCCTATGGTAAGGCAGACAGAGAGGGTGTGATACCTACCAGAAAGATGAACATGCTAAACCCATGGACACGGTTAGAGCTGCGGTCCATCATTTCAGATTTCCCTGATCCTAGGAAAGATCTGGCATTGTGCCGGAAATTTGTAAGGGATCTGGGAAACTCTGACGAGCCCACCAACAAGGATTGGAGAATCATGTTGAGGGCCTGTCTCCCTACTCACATAGACATCCTGAAATTCATTCAGGATAGTGGATTGAGAGGGGACAAGGAGATAAATGATGAGATCAACCAGGAAAATATACGCCTAATCAACTTGCAGTTGGGAGTGTATTTTCCTGCAGCAGTGGAATATAGCAAGATATTCACTATCAGACAAAAAGATGGTGAATTAGCTAGCGAATATTTCAACCGGGGTTTGCTGACGGTATCAAAACACACTGGTGTCGCCGATCCTAAGGATAACCCACACCTGAGGGAGATGGTTGTCTCTGTGTTAGTGGAGGGGCTGAGAGAGAAATTAAGGACCAGGGTCCAGACATCGTTCCCAAATTGGCGAGGAATGACAGTAGATGCTCTACGGGAATCTGCTGTAGACCATGACAAAAACATATAAAAAACAGAGAGATGCAAACCGAAAAATTAATGGCGGTTAGCATCCAAGCTTTTTCAAATGTCCCAAATAAAGCTGCAAACCAACGAAACACCAGAGACACAGGTAGAAAGCCAAAAATTTGCTACAACTGCAATAAGGAAGGACACTACTCCGCACACTGTAGGTCAAGAAACCCCAGGAGTTACAAAACACATAGGCGAGACTGGGAGCCTCACCAGGGTGAGACACGGAGATACCCAACCCCTAGACAATGGGAGGAGACAGACAGGTCACGCAACATGCCTCCTCCCCATCTGATGGCTGACACTGTACTAAGGGCAACCCAGGTAAGACAATAGGAAACAGGTCATACCTGTATCCTACAGCCAGTTAGATTGACACAACACCTTAGAGAGGAACCTCAGGAGAAGGTTGACATAGCTGGAGTAAGGCAAACCTTCTTGGTTGATACAGGGGCGGCCAGATCTGTTCTCAACACACCTCTTCACTTGGGTTTCACTGACCAATCAGTAGCAGCAATTGGGGTAACAGGAAAAATACAACATTACCCACTGACGAAACCAGCAGAAGTTACAATCGGGCCTCTGCATACCAAACACTCTTTTCTGTTGGCTGCAGCGGCCCCGACTAACCTCCTGGGTAGAGATTTACTATGTAAAATGGGATGTGTCATCTATTGCACCCCCGATGGGGTATTCCTGGACACTCCTAGAAATCTTACACAAGAAGTGCAAGATATGCTGGACAGTCCTCAGAGGCTAATGTTGTATTCCACTGTTATAGAGTCAAATCCATCTAGGGTAGCTGAAATTACAGCACAAATACCGAGTTCCCTTTGGACTAAAGATGGACAGGATGCTGGGCTGATGGCAAATGTAGCTCCAGTAGAGATCCGCTTAAAAGAAGGCAGGATAGCTCCAAAAATACCGCAATACCCTTTAAAACCTGAAGTTGAGCTAGGAGTATACCCTGTGATCCAGCGATTGCTTCAACAGGAAATCCTAGTTAGAACTTCCAGCACGGCCAATAGTCCCATCTTTCCTGTGAAAAAGCGGGGGGAGGGGCTACAGACTAGTGCAGGATTTAAGAGGGGTAAACAAAGTAGTTGAGAGCCAATTCCCCGTAGTGCCAAACCCAGCTGTCATCCTGATGCAAATCCCACCTCATTGTACTCATTTCACTGTCATTGATTTGTGTTCTGCGTTCTTCTCTGTCCCTTTACACCCTGACAGCCAGTATCTGTTCGCCTTTACCTACAGAGGAGTACAGTATACCTGGACACGACTCCCCCAGGGATTTATAGACAGCCCCAGCATCTTCTCCCAGGCCTTGCATGATTGTTTGCAATCCTTTCAACCCATGAGTGATTCGATACTAATACAATATGTCGATGACTTATTGTTGTGTTCTGAGTCACTGGAGTCATCAGTGGATGACACTAGACAGCTGCTGATGCATCTCTCAGAGACAGGACATAAAGTATCAAAGGATAAGCTACAATTATGCCAGACCAGGGTTAAGTATCTGGGCCGCTGCCTTACCCAAGGGCTGAGACACCTCACCGACGACCGAATCCAAGCGATTCGAAACATGGCACTGCCACAGACCCAACACCAGATCCGTACGTTCCTAGGCATGTGTGGATACTGTCGCAATTGGATCCCAGGATTCTCTATTCTGGCATTACCACTACAAGAGATGGTTTCCTCAACTAAGCCAGACCGGGTCTCTCACACTGAGGAATCTGAGCTGGCTTTCGAGGAACTAAAGGTGAGCCTAACAAAGGCCCCAGCACTGGGAATGCCAGATTATGGGAAACCCTTTGAACTGTACGGAACGGAATCAGCTGGATGTGCGGCAGGAGTACTTGTCCAAAAACATGGTGATGCCAACCGACCAGTAGCGTACTACAGTGGCCAGCTGGACACAGTAGCACGCTCACTCCCAACTTGCTTACGAAGTGTGGCCGCAATAGCACAACTAGTAAACAAGAGTGAGGACGTGGTGTTGGGACACGATTTAACTGTTCATGCTCCCCATGCTGTCTCTGCCCTCCTAAATTCTGCCCAAACACGTCATGTGTCCTCAGCACGGTTCACCAAGTGGGAACTGGCGCTGATGGCCCCAGTAAATATTACCATCAAAAGATGCAACACACTAAACCCAGCCACATTCCTTCCTCATGTGCCCTCCAAGGCACAAAGGGTGCAGGGTGATGGTAATGTTGCTGAAAATGGTAAAGCAGAGTTTAGGGTGAGGACAAACATGATTGCATGACCTACCTGAATCAGACCTTTACAGCACGTCCTGACATAAGCGACAGCCCATTAAGTGAGGTAGACATAACCTTATTCACTGATGGTAGCTGTCATAGACAGACGGAGACGGGAGAGCTGTGCACAGGCTACGCGGTAGTAGATGGAGAAGGTATTGTGGAAGCTGAACCCTTGGGACCACCTCACTCAGCACAAGTAGCGGAACTGGTGGCACTGACCAGAGCATGTGAACTGGCCAAAGGAAAATCAGTTAACATATATACCGACTCCAGATATGCTTTCAGAGTAGTGCATGATTTTGGAGCCCTATGGCGCCTCCGAAATTTCATGACGGCGGCTGTCACACCAGTGGCGCATGCGACATACATTAGGAGACTTCTGGGAGCTATCCAGCTTCCAGACAGAGTGGCTGTTATCAAGTGCAAAGCTCATACATCAGAGAAGGACCCGGTGTCACTTGGTAACAGCCGCGCTGATGAGGCAGCGAAAAGGGCCGCATGCCCTGTAAATATTTTCACCCATCCTACAAACCTTTGTACACTGAACATGGTATCCACATCCAAACTGATAGACATGCAGAATTTGTGTTCCCCACAGGAAAGAGCAGTATGGAAGTCGAAGGGATGTGGCCAAGAGTCCACCGGACTTTGGAGAGATGGACACGGGAAACCAGTGGCCCCCAGAGCATACCTTCCCAGTCTAGCCGAGGCGGCCCATGGGCTGACACATCTTGGGAAGGAAGGTATGTGCAAGCTGGTAAAGGCCTACTGGTGTGCACCAGGGTTCGCTTCTCAAGCAGGTAGAGTGGCAATGTCATGCCTCACCTGTTTGAGGAAGAACATTGGAAAAGCCATCCCAACAGAGCCATCCCACATCCCTCCTACAGAAGGCCCTTTCCAGGTAATACAAATCGACTTCATACAGTTACCACCCTGTAGAAATTTGAAATATGTATTAGTATGTGTTGACATGTTTTCCAGCTGGGTGGAGGCTTTCCCCGCTGCCTCCAACACTGCTACCTTTACAGCAAAGAAAATATGTCAGGAGTTTGTCTGTAGATATGGTATCCCAAAGGTCATTGAGAGTGACAGAGGCACTCATTTCACAGGAGAGGTCTTCCAAATCATGTGTAAACTCCTGGGGATTAATAGTGAACTTCATACTCCATATCGTCCCCAGGCGAGCGCCAAAGTTGAGAGAATGAATGGTACTATTAAGAACAAATTGGGTAAAGTTATGGCTGAAACAGGGTTGTTATGGCCAGAGGCATTGCCTATTGTGCTGTATAGCATTAGGACCACTCCCAGGGCTCCGCTCAACTTGTCCCCCTTCGAGATATTGTTTGGCCGGCAGCCACACGTCATGATAGACCCACAGGATGATCTCAAGTGTAACAATGAGCTAACTGTACAGTATATCCTAAAGCTAAACAAACAGCTAAGGAAACAACAAAAGGAGCTGAATTTATTAACACCTGGGTACTTGTTTCCTATCTGGGCGCCCACTAAGTTAATTGAGCACCATGCTATTCTCCGTAGTGAAATCTGATCGCATCGCATCGTACACATACACGATATTGAACGATGCGATGCGATGCGATGCGATCCGATTCGATTTCCCATAGGAAACAATGTTAAATGGCTCAATTTAGCCAAATTATCATAGGAACAATAGTAAATGGGCCAAAAACACCCCTGAACATTGAAATGTCCCCCCAAAAGTAGTTGACGCCACCCCGCCATCAACGTGAACCCGAAGCGTGGCGAGCGCAGCGAGCCCGCGAGGGGCGGCGGTACGCGTCCTCCGACCTTTTCATGCCCTACTATCCACTAGGGCGTGGAGTGAGAATAGAATAGTGTGGCGAGCGCAGCGAGCCACCGAGCCCGAAGCGTGGCGAGCGCAGCGAGCCCCGCGAGGGGACGCGGATACCTTCACAGGTAAACGCGTCCCTTTGCGGGCTTCCCAGGTGTCCGCGTCGCCATGGACACCTGGGAAGCCCGCGAGGGGACGCGTATAACTGTGAAGGTATCCGCGTCCCCTCGCGGGGCTCGCTGCGCTCGCCACGCTTCGGGCTCGGTGGCTCGCTGCGCTCGCCACACTATTCTATTCTCACTCCACGCCCTAGTGGATAGTAGGGCATGAAAAGGTCGGAGGACGCGTACCGCCGCCCCTCGCGGGCTCGCTGCGCTCGCCACGCTTCGGGTTCACGTTGATGGCGGGGTGGCGTCAACTACTTTTGGGGGGACATTTCAATGTTCAGGGGTGTTTTTGGCCCATTTACTATTGTTCCTATGATAATTTGGCTAAATTGAGCCATTTAACATTGTTTCCTATGGGAAATCGGATCGCATCGCATCGCATCGCATCGCATCGTTCAATATCGTGTATGTGTACGATGCGATGCGATCCGATTTCAGTACGGTGCCGTACGTAGAAAACCTGGGCGCCCAGATAGGAAACAAGTACCAACACCTGATATGCCTACCGAGAATTGTCATAATCTTAAACCAGGAGACTTTGTTATGATCCGAAATTTTTTACGCTCAGGTTGTTTGATAGACCGTTGGGAAGGACCGTACCAAGTTTTGTTGACCAGCACTACATCAATTAAAGTCGCAGAGAGAGAGACTTGGATACATTCGTCCCACTGCAAGAAAGCCAGTAACCCAGAGTTCCCGAGTGCAGAGAGCGAAAGAGAAGAAGTGTCGCTAGAAGCATTGTTCCGGGAAGACTGAAAGGCAGCCAAGGTCGAGCAACCTGAGCGAGAAAAGGTCCAAGAGCAGAGCAAATAAAAGTATCCTGGTAGAGATGATGGAAGGACTCCAAGCAACAGGTTCACAGTTGTACATCTATTTCTTTGTTTTCTTCCTGTTTCCTCTTCCTCATTCAAGGATACTCGGTGGCTGCCACATTCTAGAGCGATCGGAGTGGAGTTCTGACAGTGTAATAATGGACCCCGATATGGGTGAAGTAGAATCCCTAAATCAGCTTGATACTTTACCCATAACAGGAGAAGGTAAAAGGTATGAGGAAAACGTAGTTCAAGGGCTATGTGATGGGTTATTGTCTGGAGAGTACTGTGTCTGTAGATATTGTCAACCGAAAATGGAAGAAGAATGCATCCAGCGATGTCAGTCGACAAGTAAGGCAACTACAGGCCGACATCCCTTGAGTGATTACCACTCACTAGTAAGTAAGGTCTTAAACCAAACAGAATGCTGGGTGTGTTCACAAGTGCTACCCGCTTAATATTTCAGAGATAAGCGTATTAAATAAAGGGAGGCCACTGGATAAGAGATACCTGTATACCAGGTCCCCTAGTCTTAGATTACACCCATACCAAGTGGATAAGTCCCTGGTATGTATGAACTTCTCGAGTTCCAGAACGATTGGTACTTGGGAAGTGACATGGCACAACCAGACAATAACTTACTCCCAGCGTCCAGATGGAGAGCCTATTGATAAGGAATTACTGTTAAAGATCCGCACCAGTGGGAGACATTATAAATATGTCTACACGGTGAAGAAATGTAAAATGATGGCCGGCAGAGTATCAGCCGGCTACTGTAATATGACCCTACAGCCAGAAACCTGTGAGGAACAAGTCAGGGAGCAGGGGACAGGAATGTTCTTATGGATAATGTGTGATAAAATCATGAAATACTCTGTCCCTTATTTTCTCCCTGACGACGTTTATTATATTTGTGGTAGAAGGGCGTACAAATGGCTCTCCATGAACTACGTTGGAATTTGTTATCTAGGTAGAGTGTTACCTGAAGTGATGACCCTCACACATGATGAGATGGTGAGCATACACAGAGGTATACCTCCTCCTTACACTCATACCCACTATGATCAAATCCACAAAAGGGATTTAACAATCAAGAAAGAACCCCTAGCTTCTGAAATGATACACGAGTCGTTCGGTATCCAACTCCTCATCGCATTAGATATCACCCATACCGCCAGAGGAGTCATACATTTTAAGTATATACAAGCATTAGCCAGCTTGGTAGATAACATCACTGAGATTTATGATGACACTTTTAGATACACTGGGAAGGAGTTACAAGCGTATAAAAGAGAGCTAGTCCAACATCGGATGGTGTTGAACTATCTGACAGTTATGACAGGAGGATATTGTGTCACCCTCTCTACACAGTTTGGGGTGAAATGTTGTACATATATCACCAACAATACTGAAGACCCAGAAGAAATCATCGATCATCGGATGGATGAGATTCTTCAGCTTAAATGGGAATTTAGAAGGGAACACAATATCAGCCTGGCAGAAATAGGTAACAAAGTCAGCGAATGGACCTCCTGGTTGAATCCCATGCACTGGTTCTCCGGTTTAGGAGAATGGGCGCAGGGAATCATAGCTAACATAGGAAAACTCCTCCTCTGTATTGGTGGTGCCATCATAGTCTTTGTGCTACTGTTCAAATGTTTAAAGGTGGTGACCCGGGGAAAGACAAAACGTACAGAAATCATGAGTGTAAGAATGAGAGATGCAGAGGAAGACCAGGGTTTGGTATATGACCCTAGAATCGAAACCACCTCCCTTTAAAGAAACCATATTTGTGAATGTGTATATGTTGTAACCTCCCTTGTTTTTATTTTTATCCCAAAAATTGTACATTATCCTTCGTCACCCTGAGTAGATTGTTCGATAAATGCGGCCCATCGTTTATCCATGATCCTGGATCGGCCAAAGAGCAGATGGTTTACTCTCCTTATATGTTCAATTCACGGATCCTAATTTCTCTGTTAGGATTATGAATTTCTGTATGGTTGTTTAAAATGTTTTGTATTGTAACAGTTTTATATTTACTGTTAAAGGGTGGACTGTTGAAGTCGAGTTGCATACACGCCATTTTACGATAGTATGGCCGCCATTTTGGTTCGCAGAGTTGCACAAATAAAGTTTCCATACCCGAGTCTGTGTGACAAAGTGGACCAGAAGAGTAGCCATACTATTACACATAAATTCATAAGAACATACTGACACTAAATAAAATATAGTTAAAGGTTTAGAACGCCACACATAGCCTAGTTAGCATTGCATACATCTGTCTGTATAGTGTTTAGTACCGTTCCGTTCCGTTTCTTATGCGCAGTATTCCGGTCATTGCGAATATTTCGCAATACACACGGCCCGATAGTTATGGACATAATCCATATTCCCAGGACAGTTTCTGTTGAAAAAGGTATAACAAAAGAATCCAGATGTAACCGGTTTCTACTGCTATTTACGACCCCTGACGACGAAACCAACAAACAAAGAACTCCAAAAGTTCACTCCCCTGCACCTATTCAAACCAGGTGCATCATTTTACCCCCAATCACAGAGAACCTGACATACGACCCCCGACCAATAGGAATGGCCTTTGACCTCCCCCTTCTGACCCTATAAGATAGGTGACCCAGGGCGGCCTTGGTCACTTCGGCACATCTTCCTTTCCCTGACCTTCGACCGGGCTATAGTTCAACCCTGAACGATAGCGAGCTCTGACCGGACTGCGCTGCGCATATTTGATGAGGAGACGGTAAACGGTTGCATTCACGGTATTTATTCTCATTATATTGTTGGCTGATTGTATCCTGTATCTGTATTTTCTTCCCCTAGTAGAGCCTGTTTATTATACCCATTGTTAGACTTTGTATCACTTGTTATATCTGTATTTTCTATTCCTGTAACCCCCTGTTGTCCATTAGGGACTTAAATACATCTTTTTACGGAGTTCCTATCTCCTTACTTCTATACTGTGGTTGTGTCTGTTTATTCGCATAGCGATAAGGTATATTACGGACTCTGTCCTTAAAGGTATATCCGCAGATTAGAGTCAGAGTACTGCGAAAGGATCTCTTAATATAGTACTGGTTCTTTGGTGTACAATACACAACAAAGGTACGCTACGCTGCGCTACACTTTGTTCGCACGTAGCTAGGTATAAAGGGTACGCTGGTTACGGACATAATACGTAACCTGCGCTTTTCACTTATTGTTTCTTTGGTCATATTTAATCGCCATTAACACCATACACTGCCTGCGACGTCTCGCAGCAGTGTACAGACACCCGATGGACTGCAAGCCGCCTGGACCTTCCGGCGGCAGGGACACATGCGATCCGTTGTGATGGATCGCATGCGTCCCTGCTTAGCGCCCGTCCCAGAACGGGTGGTTGGACGGCCAGCCGGTCCGACCACCTAGTCGGGTCCGATGCGCACGGGACCGCGCATCGGACCCGACTACATGTCAGGGAGAGGCGATTTGGTCCGATTTAACGGGCCGATTGGTCGCAATCGGCCGAAATCGGACCAAATCGCCTTGATGTATGCCCAGCTTTAGGGTGCACCCAAAGTGACTTCAGATCATTTCCAGACAGAGTCCAGAGAGAGGACAGAGTGACTCTAAATTTTGCCATTTGAAAGCAGTATCAGTAAATTTAGCCCAGAGATGCTGATTAAAGCCAGCAGTTTGTGGCCTATGGCTACACTGATGCACGGATAAAATAAAAGTTAGGCACGTAAATAATAATGAAATATTTTCAGGCTTTTTTTTTCTAACATGTGGAACAGCACTATTTGAACTTTTTTTTGAAGGGACCAGGGGATAGCCTGCTGGAACTTGGGCCCCCTGGGCCCCATAGCAGCTGCATCCCCTGCACCCTCTATAGTTACGCCACTGAGTGTAGGGTGTAGAGGGGTTAGTGCAGCCTGAAGTGTACAAGGGAAGTGAGTTCACGAGGGTACACGTTCTGATCCTGCTAAATCCTGGCTTAATATATAAAATGTCCAAAAATATTACTGAAACTGTTGACTATATGTGTGTGAAGTGATTGTCATTGTTATGTCAACATTTTGACACTGTTGACCTTTTGAATCTACTCCTTACCTACTTATAAATCTTTTACCTGATGACCTTTTGACCCAATGCATGTCGACCATATGGGGTCAACCTACTGTATCTAGGCAGTAAAGATCTTCTACACCACACACAGAGGGGTCAGTGATGTAGTCTAGGGTATAGAGAGGTCAGTAAATCTAGTGATGTCAGCAGCCCGCCCCGGCACCCGCGTCACCAGTGCTGGGCGTCCCCATGGGCGCAACCCATGTCCACCGCCCCACATCCACACTACTGTGTGTGAACGTACCGGCAAATAATCAGTTGGCCAACATCGCTCCCCTGTGCGAACGCGCAGCGATTTGAATGAGGGCCCCTGACTCTTTGTAAATACTGTAACTGATCTGTTATTTTGGGTTAAGCTTCAACAGCAAAGAAATATTCATAAACTGTGTTGTTAAAAGTCTCTGTGCCTTGTCGGAGTGTCGGTTTTTATTTGTAAAATAGTCCAAGCACAGATATTGCCAAATGCATTTTATTTCTGCCTTATGTAAGGCAATCAGGTATCTTACCCGCACTAAAATCATAATTATACTTGTGATAATTGCATTTATTGCATAAATTAACATCAATTGCTTCCTGCAAGTTTATGAAGTTAGTTTATTAAGAGCAGGCTCATTTATTTTTCCATCTATGGTAACCCCTCTTGGCATTTAGATTTTAATGATTATTTGTAAAATAACCATTAACATAATAAATGATGACCTTTTAAGTAATGTGTTTTGCCCTTTCACTCCCTTGCCATCATTGTTAATTTAAAGCGATTTGAATTTATGGAATATTTTTCTTTTGGGAGCTATTTTAAACAATTAAGTTAAACATTGTTACTAAAATGAGACCGCGGAACATTTATAAAAGGATAATGGTCCGACAACTGTGCAGCAACAGCTGGTGAATTACTCGTTCCCTTCATGATGACCTGATTTTTTGGGAGCAGCCACATAGCATGTGACGTCTGTGTGTCACATTGTTACACGGGGCCTCGCTGACACGTGTCTGTTTCCCAGACCTTACCCTTTTATTTCAGCGCGTGTGTTCAGCAGCTGCACAGATGCAGCAATGAGCAACTTCTGTGATATTACCTGTATTTCCAGCAGCTCTCTATGAGTCGTGTGTATCAAGCTTCAAAAAGTGATAAAATGGAGAGTGAGAAGCAGCCTCGTGGGCTCGCTACACTCGCCACGCTTCGGGTTGGCGTCAATCATGGGGTGGCGTTCACAATGGGGGGGCATATACAATGAGAAATGGGCCATATTGGCCCATTTCCCATTTTTTCCCGATTACAATGTTAAAAATATTTTAACATTGAACCCTATGGCAAAATCGGGTGCATCGCGTCGGTCGCGTCGCGTGCCATGTTAATGTACCCGACCGACGCGATGGACCCGATTTTGCCTTTGCCGGCAAAATGGACCTGATTTCAAAGGAAATCGGGTCCATCGAGGGTAATCGTGTACCTTAAGTTAAGGTACACGATTACCCCCGATGGTGGCCGTTCTAGGAAACAAGTACCAAAATAGCATGCCCCTTCACAGAATAAAATTCCTGATTTTTGACACCAAATGTAAAACAACAACAACTTTATTTTAAAAGTTCACTTTCCACTTCTCCATGAAAAGATGGCGATTTGCTACACGGCGACAAACGGCGAAAATCACTTAGAAAGATGGCAAGAAGTGCACGTTGAATAGGGTGATTCGCTTCTGACCCAAAAAATCACCTTCCAACGCGAAAATAGCACAAATTTGCCGTGAAACAGGGCGAATTATCCTCATTGATTACTGCCCTATGAATAGTATTTGTTCCACCACACAACTGGTATATATATGCATCCTCTGGAGAAATTGCATTCCAGAAACAAAACACAGTAGTTCACTGTCGCAAACACCTGCCCTCAACAGCACAGAGAGGTGCATATTCTTTCTCATGGGGAGCACTACTGTCATGGCTGCAGCCTAATATCAGAATTGGTCCAGTCACAGAACTTCCCATTCTCCTATGGTATGCTATCCCAATATTTTCTGTTCACAACTAAAATCTGTAAATTACCATCTCCCACCACTGCAGCCATCGGCCTTTAGATCGATCATTGAAGGAACCTCTCTGGCCACAGACTCCTACATTCTCTCATGGTAACTACTGTCATCATAGCAGTTGCCAGCCTCTGAAGTGGTTTTATGATTGATCCCATTTTAAAATGCATATTTGATATGTGAAACGCCTTACTAGTCATCATTGCTATCTATTACTGTGGCTTTAATACACACACACAGCTGCCTTCTCTTGGCTCCTTGATCAGGGCCAAAACTAGGGTTTCCGGCGCCCATGCCAAGGCAGTCATTTGGTGCCCACCCCCCCTTCCCTGATGGGGGGGACCAAATGACCGCCTTGGCCCTAGCGCCGGATACCCCCCCCCTCTTCGCTGACAACATACATACCTCCTGTGTGCAGCCAGCGTTGGTCCGGTGACAGGCAGCGGGGTTCTGGGTAGCCGCTGTAGCAGCAGCTTGACTCCGTCCGTCTCTCCTACTAGCGCGGTGGGGGGAAGCGCTGGTGATGACTTTGAAAAGACTTGCTGGACGCTGGTTGGCTGAATTCAGCCAATCAGCATCCGGCAAGTCTTTTCAAAGTCATCACCAGCGCTTCCCGCTGCCGCGCTAGTAGGAGAGACGGACGGAGTCAAGCTGCCGCTACAGCGGCTACCCGGAACCCCGCTGCCTGTCACCGGACCTCCGGTGGCTGTCCCCGAACCTGACAGCGCCCCCTCCAGCGCCCCGTGCGCGTAACCCCCCAGCCCGCCCCCCTAGTTACGGCCCTGCCTTGATTCCACCAGTCACCATTCCAGTATCTATCCAGCATTAAGCTGCCGGTGGTTGTGATTTTTTCTTCTCACTGGACAGCAGATTCTATTTGCTCCCCGCTCCTTTCCGCTATGGAGATAATCTGACATCTAGACCGGGCTACAGTCACATTATTTATTAATTACAAGTTTACATTGTATTTGTATTTTAATTGTTTCTCAATTATCCTGTATATGATTTATTATGTGTTTATTGGCATTTAATGGATTTTTATAGAGCTATTGTATTCCGCTGCTTCTAATTTCCCCAGCACTGTGTCATTTTTCTGTGTACTTGTACTGTATTTATAGGTCATTAACAGAACCCTGTCACAGACACAGTGATTTATTGTACTCAGCGCCAAGAGTCCATCTGTTCTTTTTCATCGCTATATTGGATATACAGTAGTGACAACGTATCTGGTAGAGCCAGTCTATAGTGCTTACTTACAGGACTGATGGACATCAAGCATGCAAGTCCAATAAATCTAGGACCTCACAGTCACACACTGTGGCCATAATCATACTTGCCTACTTTTGGAAACTAGTTTCAGGGAGATTATAGTTGGTAATAGCATTTTGCACAGCACCCCATTGAGGGGGCGTGTCATGCTCCTCCCAAAGGCGTGTCTAGCTCCATATATGGAGAGATTGTGAAAAGAGATTGTGAACGTGGCACCTAGAAGCGTGGGTGTGTGCTGCTACATCTGAGAGAAATCTATGGGCTTCTCTCCGCAGCACTGTGTGAGGGATCCATCATCCGCGTGCGCTCGCCACACTATATAAAATAAACTCCCCGCCGACGTGGATAGTGGGGGTATGAAAAGGTCAGGAGGACGTGTTCCACCGCCGCTCGCCACGCTTCAGGGTGTTGTGGATAGTGGGGGGCTTTTAGGAACACATTCACACCAGCCATACAATACATCTGACACAGTAATGTGGACACGTGTTAACGTTAAACTGTGAATTTACTTTGTAATGATTCATCAATGAAAGGCAACAAGTAATAACATATATGAACAATAAGAAAGATGATTAAGAATAATAAGGATAATTAATTACATATATGAACAATAATAAAAAGATCATGAACAATAATAACAATAATGAAAGAGTAAAGAAGGATTAAAAAAAAGCAGTCACTGTGAGGGCACTGACGTAGCCTTTGGCAGGAGGGTCAGCTCATGAAGAATTCTGGCAAATGAATTGGCAGCGCCCAAACTCTTCCTCCACATAAATTCCTGGAGGTATGATTCCAAGTGGTATCTTGCGGTGCCTCTCTGCTGTTTATTGCTCCATTTGCAGGCCCCCCACAGCCGCTCAATATATTGGGTGTGGACCCCTGCAGTGGCGTAGCTAAGTTTTGGGCACCCCCCAGCCGTTAGGGGGGGGGGCGCCCATGCCCACCCCCCGCCGCCGCACCGTCGAGCACCCCCCCCGGCCGCCCCGCCGCCTATGCTAACCCCCTCCCCCGCAGTCTTACCTATCGCGCTGGTCCCGGCGGCTCCGTCCGTTCATCTGCTGAGGACCACCACAAAATGGCCGCCCCCGTACAGCAGACAGTTTCAGAGAACTGTTTGCTATATGGGGGCGGCCATTTTGTTGTGGTCCTCATCAGAAGAACGGAGCCGCCGGGACCAGCAAGATACGTAAGTCTGCGGGGGATTGGGGGGGGGGTAACTATAGCACCGCAGCCCCCGGCGCCCCCACATGCACAGCGCCCCCCCCCCCCCGCGGTGGCGGGGGCTGCGGTGCTATAGTTACGCCCCTGGACCCCTGAGTCAGGGTCAACAAAATAGTACCTGTGATTAACCCTGGAATGTTCCTACCCTGCCTACTGAAGTTGGTCGGTATTATACTGTATGCCCTCCAGTAGTCCGAATATATCACAGACCCGGGAGCGACATGAGCGTTTATAGCAGCCATCAGGGTAGTGGAGTCTCGCCTTTCAACAGGGGTTAGGAAGCAGCCCCCTGTCTCCCTGCATATACCGCCAAAACCCCATTGCTGCGGCAGCATCCTACCAATGTGGTATTTGCGCTTCACAAAGAGGCTCTCATCTACCTCTACCACCATGCCAGGGCCTCAATTTGTGTCTGCGGCTGGGACAACAAATCCATGGTACACGCCTCCCTCATGAGACCGTTGTACTGCACCGTTGTCTTTATAGACATGTGCAGCTCCCTCTCACAGTACTGCACACTCGTCATCTCCTGTGCCCATGAATACACAAAACGGACCAGGGTCAGGAACGGTAACCGGCACCCGGGGAACCAGTGGTCCGCTCGAACGCTGACCTTCTTCCTACCAGATTTAATGTGGCAGCACCACGTCCCTTCCTTTAGAGACAGCCTCATCAGATTACCGTTCACGCAACTCAGCGTAACGGTCAGCAATTGGTGTTGCTGACAAAACAGCACAGCCTCCTCCTCTGATGTAGGCAAAGTGAACATGGTCATTTGCTCACCTGCCACGCCGGTCACCGTCACACTGGCCCTTATTCTGATCGGTGCGGCCGGAGCCGATTATTCGGCCAGGACCGTGCGTGCGAAACCCCGCCTTCCATACGGATCGCCAACTCCGTCCGTATGCGGTAAGAAGCTGGCCGAACGGACCGCACGTGTATTTTTCACGGAATACGCCTCCTCCATCTAAGGGAACCTCCCCCATCATTCGATGGTCGCAGACCATCGAATGCAGGACCGAGTGCTCCACCAGCTCCCGCAACCTCAGAACACACGGACATTTTTCCGTGCAAAAGCAGGGATCTGGGCGGGCAGCTGACATCCGGCGATGTCATATGTCCGCCCCCTACACGTGCGTCACGGCCGCATTACCATACGTACGCCCAGCGTTTTCATGGGAACTCCCATGAAACGCGGGGCGTATGCATATGGTAATGAGCCCAAATAGCCCTTCACGCCCCTCTCCACCCCCTGTTCGGAGTGTTCACATATCATGCGGGATTTGGCCGTACGCCCCGCTCGCACATGCGCAGAGACGCCTCTGCACATGCGCAGACACAAAACATCGGCGGCCCGAACGCACGCGGATATATCCGCACCGATCAGAATAAGGGCCACTGTGAGAACTCTGAGAAGCATCCCTCACTGTCAGCTAATCACCTCAGAGTGAGTGACCGGGAGCACTTACGCAAGTTCTGACTGACTACGCTTTTTCTGTAGCTTAAGCTTATTCAGAAAGCATACATAGCTACGATAACTGACGAACGTCTATCAGTACTCTATACATATAAATTACGGGGATAGCATCGCATGGCACTAAAACAGGACATGCAATGTGATTTCCTTGTGCAAGCGTACGTATGTTAATTGGGTGCCCGGCCACTACATAAGTACCTCTATTACTTTAGTCACTCAGTCAAAAAAAGGGTACTTGTGTAGTTTCACGGCGCCACCACGCGCACAGTCTGTTTCAGAAACTTGGCAGCCTGCAAGAGTCTCTGTTTAACTGTGCGCGTGCCGCTCTAGCTGTTATACTAGCTGTTCCCAGCGCTACGTTACCAGCATAGCGTGTGTGCGTGCCATTCTAGCTGTTCTCATTGCAGCGCTACGCTATCAGCGTAGCTTAATGTACACGCTACAATTGAGACGATTTAGCGTCTGAATCCCGAGTCCTTGCAAGCCGCTAAGAAGGGGGTTATCTGGATTCAGACGGTAATGCATCTGAATTTGGTAGGGTGTAGGGGTACATAGGGGTGCACTGTTCAAAACACTCCTAAACCTGTTCACAATGACACTAGTCGACATAACAACTGTCAACCTTGTTAATTCCACTATCCACGCCAACCCGAAGCGTGGCGAGCGCGGCGGTACGCGTCCTACGACCTTTTCATACCCCCACTATCCACGTCGGCATGGAGTTGAGAATAGAAAGTGTGGCGAGCGCAGCGAGCCACCAAGCCCAAAGCATGGCGAGCGGACGCGGATACCTTCACAGGTATCCGCGTCCCCTTGCGGGCTCACATGTGTCCGCGTCCCCTCGCGGGGCTCGCTGCGCTCACCACGCTTCAGGCTCGGTGGCTTGCTGCGCTCGCCACACTTTATATTCTCAACTCCACTCCGACGTGGATAGTGGAGGGTATGAAAAGGTCGTAGGACGCGTACCGCTGCACTCGCCACGCTTCGGGTTGACGCGGATAGTGGAATTAACAAGGTTGACAGCTGTTATGTCGACTAGTGTCATTGTGAACAGGTTTAGGAGTGTTTTGCACAGTGCACCCCTATGTACCCCTACACCCTACCAAATTCAGACGCATTAGCGTCTGAATCCAGATAACCCCCTTCTTAGCGGCTTGCAAGGACTCGGGATTCAGATGCTAAAGCATCTCAATTGTAGAGGGTACATTACGCTACGCTGATAGCGTAGCGCTGCAATGAGAACAGCTAGAGTGGCACGCGCACACGCTATGCTGGTAACGTAGCGCTGAGAACAGCTAGGATAACAGCTAGAGCGGCACGCGCACAGAATCTGGCAGGCTGCCAAGTTTCTAACAGACTGTGCGCGTGGTGGCGCCGTGAAACTACACAAGTACCAAAAATAGTCAATAATGTATTGCATCACATTGGAAATGCCTGGAACCCCCTTATTCTCAGACCCTGTCAAATAGGATATGGTTTATTGCTTCAATGGAAAAGATTTCAGCATTTTTACAAAATAGATCGTAAAAATTTATTCAGATTTGGAATCCTTGGTTTGTTTATGCACAATCACTACATAGTGGGGGAAAACGTGCCAAACTTGATCAGTATGTATTCTGAATAATATATAAGTCCTCTGTAAATAAGGATAGAAAGCTTAAAGGAAACACTTAATTGTGTTTTGTTTATCTTCTTTATATGATATGTATATAAATATATATATAAAATCTTCCGGGCAATTATAATTTTTTTTTGTTTGTTTGTTTGTCTGTCTGGTTTTAATGTAATTTCATAATTTTAAGATTTGTAACTAATTTTGAGTTAAAAATAGAAATGTTCTGAAAAATGTCACAATGTTCTATGCAAAATATAAAACTGTAAAGCTGAATATTTCGAACTATGTATATGTATATGTTTCTATTGACACTCCTGAACATTGTAAACTGTATATTAAATGTTAAATTTAATAAAATATATTAATATAAAATAATGTGTGTTTGACATGATCTCCCCCATGCAAATTTATGTTGTTTAGGATCCTGTAAATTGCTGTATTTTAGATCATCTACAACTCTTTCATTGTTTTGATCAATTTCACTACTACTGATGTAATCTTCACAGGTTGGTAGTTGCTTGCATCTTCCTTGCTTCTACTTTTGTGCAGTGGTACTACATTGACTCTTTTCCAGTCCTCTGAAAGTCCAAATAAATTAAAAATACTCCCCAGAGTCACAAACGCGATGTATGTATGTATGCATGTACAGATGTACTGTAGCGCCTCTCATGCATATCCCCTCCACTCGCGAGCAATGGCGGAGAGGTACTCCATCTGGCTGGGATGTGTGAGTGTCTCACACACACCCGCATCCTAGTCACTTGGCGGCGGGGAGCGGAAACCCTGCCTGTCTTCACTTCAGGAAGATGGGCACGTGCCGCCTTCCGGCAGCTGGCGGGTGATGGTGGCTGGTGATTCTATTCGGCCCCCCGCTGAATAAGTCGGGCTCCATCTGTATGTATCTGCAATACTATTTTTGTGTCATTTTGTAATCATGAGTTGCCTGACAATTTATGCAGGAAATCAGTACAAATCTGACCAGCGGTGTAACTAGACCTTACTGCATGCTATAGCAAAATTTTGAAGGAAACAGGACCACCTCCCATTGCCTCGCCCCCGGTACTGTGAAAGAGTGAGAGTGGGAAGGGCAGAGAATCATACAGTGCCTCTGCCACAATTGCCCAGGGCTGCCTGTGATCCCATTTGTCTTTGTATATCAGATCAGAGGATAACCATGAATTATTCTCAAGACTCAACATCTGATGAACATTGCAACAGCATAGAATGCAGGTAGTATTGCAGTATTGTTCAGTTTTAAACCAAAGAAGGATAATAGCAACATATTACATTTTGATGCAGTGGCGCCAAGAGGGGGGGGGGGGGGGGGGCTTGTACTCTCTCACCGGGCCCTGATCTGATGGAGAGGCCCAATGGAAGCTCAGGTCCTGCTTCCCCACCTCCCCTGTTCCAGATAGCCAGGTAGGGAGAGAGAGAACCAAATTGCCTCTGCAGCAGCCGCTCTTCCCAACCCAGCACCCACTGCTCAGTGCTGTGTGCTTATCTGGGGAGAGAGGCAGCTGCAGCGGACGCCTGCCCTCTCTCTCCATGTACAGGTGTGCGATCTTACCGGAACCCGGCTGCCTGCTGGATTAGACACAAATGCCCCCTGCACAGCGCCGGTGTCTAAATAGAAGTCTGGCCACACTCCTCCCATTGCCCACGTTTCCTCATTTTAGCGGGGGCCAGCAAAACTCCTCCGATTAGACATACCTATTAGCATAGTACTAGAATCTCAAGGAAAAAGAACTTTGAAAATGTAATTAAGAAAAAAAAAAGCTGAATAAAACAATATTAAATGGTAATGAATCTAAATAATTAGAAAGGGCCAAGTTCAATCCTGTGGAACAGACAGATATTTTAGGGGAGAATAATGTCAGTGACAACTGTTAAAGATTAGACCATCTGTCTTCTCAGCTGAACCCTGTGAATGCCTGTATAGCAGTGTGACTCTGCAAAGTCAATTCACTTAATAACCAGGAAAAAAGATTTTGTAAAACTCAAAACAGATACCATTTGCTTCTACCTTTAATACACTACACGTAATTCAGGGATTCACAAGCAGGGGATTCTAGACCACAGGTTCTCAAACTCGGTCCTCAAACTCGGGAGCAGGGGCCATGGTGCGGAATTCAAAAACAAGGACCTCCCAAAACGCCAGTCAGCTACAATCCGGATTTTATTGGGACATTTCAAGTCTCCAGTGATTCAATTGAATATCCTGAAACTCTAGAGCGCCATCAAGAGACTGGTCGAGCGATCCATCATCTATTTGGGATACCTAGCCCCAGTGGCAAACGCAGGATTTTCAGAAGGGGGTTTCCAGAGGGGCGGAGCACAGCACGGAAATGGACACTTAGGTGACCCAGTATATGCCGGGTCAGTTAAAGTATTATAGATAGACCAAATGTATATAAATAATAAAAACAAATATATATATATATATACATACAGGGGCATCAACAGCAGTGTAGGCATTTGGGCATAGCAATGTATTGGGGCCCCTACTGATCTTCCAGCGGTAGGGGTGGGGGAAGCTTTGATGTCCCACAGGTGGTAGGAGGTATTATATCAACTGCTCAGCATGTAGGGCCTGGATCAGTAATTTCCACTAATTACCCCTTTACTGCACAGATGGTGGGAGATTAGGGCATCGGGCTGAATGAAGGGGCCCTGATAAATAACTTCCAGGGTGGTAGAGGATGTTTAATACGCAGAGGAGGGGTGTATAGTGGAGTGGGCTTATTATTCATTATTTTCTGGTGGGAGGACAGCTTGCTTGACTGCAGATATCTCCAGTTCCCAGAAATAGATTTCTTAGATTGTAATGGAATTAAAAACTAGAGAATCCCACCTACCAAATGCTATTGGGGACTAGGGGATCAGAGTTCAGGAGGCAGAGCAATCTGCCAAGGAGTATAAAAAACTACATACCAGGTGTGTGGAGCTGGAGCAGTAACCAGCTGCTGGAAGGCTGATATCTCTGGTTTTGGGAACAGTAGAGACAAGCTACTAGTGTCCATCAAAGAAGCAGAGTCCCAGCTTTTGGAATATACCCTTAAAAAAACTCTAAGTCAGACAGAACCTGAAATATCTGACTGGGAAGAGCAATTAACAGGCTTGGATGGGGACCACTGCTTTGAAGTCATATATCTCCGGTTCCCAGGGGGCCGATTTTTAAAATTCTTGTATCCATGGAAAGAGGGGACCCTCAGCTTTCAGCCTAGACTTCTGGGGGGGTTTCTGGGTACTCGGAAACCCCCCTGCGTGCGCTACTGAGCCCAATCCCTAAACAAGCACACCAGCGGACAAGTGGCTGCCATTTTGAAATTACAAATACAGTACATCTATTGGGAACTTTTGTGATTCCACAACAAATCATAGGAGATACAATTGCAACTATACAAGTTTTCCAACACCAGTGGTTCACCTAAATGGTAATAGGTTTACCCTTATATCCAGTTTTTTATCCAAATGACTTTATTCTGTGACTACTTATACATGATGTCACCCATGCGACACTTACTACATTTTTATATTATTTGTTGTATGATATGTTTACTATTTTTTATTGTTTATATTTTATTATTTTTTACATTTTCTATTATTAGAATTAATAAATATAATTTATCATCGAGACTCGTCCAATCTTTTGTTGAACAGCCAAGAGCTGGCATATCTATTTATATCTGGTTTCATTTTTGGGGATTGACCACCCCCTGCCAGCTGCTGATACAGGCAGGGCCGGTGCAAGGTTTACTTGCACCCTAGGCAAACTACAGTTAGCCACCACAGCCCGCCGCCCCCCCCCCCCCCATGCAGCCTAGGCAAACTGTCAGCCGCCCACCCCCCCCCTGTTGCTCTCTCCACTAGATGCAGCGTGGGGGTTCATACATGCTGGCGGGTGTGCGGGCAGGCAGGGAGTGGCAACGGCCGGTGTCCGTGCCTGGGAAGGGTGACACTGGCTGGAAGACAGTGCCAGCTGCCGGTGTCAGTGTCCGGGACATTCGGCACAGGCGGGCGGGGGCGGGTGTACAGACGGGCGGGTGTGTGGGCGGGCAGCCGCCGGAGATTTTCAGGAAGCATTGTGTCCAGCGCACGAGGAGGGGGGGGAGTGGATTGAGGCTGGCTAGCCGGCGGGGGTTGGTGCGGCCGCCGCCCGCCGCCGACATTTTCCGCTGGCTGCTGCAGCTGATGATCGGGCGGCGGGTGGCAGCCAGGAATGGGGACTGAGTCTGACTGTCTGTCAGCGACAGCAGCAGGCAGCAAGGTACACGGGCGGGCTCTGGAGGGGTGGGGGATCCAAATAACTCTCCCAATACCTGCTTGTTGTTGCTGCAGACAGTCGATCACTGCAGCTTCTAGTTCAAAGTTCCTCTGCTCCGGGCTTTCCTTTGTGGTAACGTAGCTTCCTGCTGCGGCTCACTACCGCCCTCTAGTGGCCGGCACCCTAGGCAAATGCCTAGACTTGCCTAGTGGTGACGCCGGCCCTGGATACAGGTAACTACGCACCACACATTTACTTTTTATTAGTTCATCTTTTACTTTCTCGTCTAGTGTGTATGAAGCTTCAGTGATAGGTTTCCACAGCGCCTTAATGTATTTCAAGTCATTAAAATAAATTCAGGTTGATAGCTGCTTTCTATTGCATCCTTAATTGTTCCAGCAATAAAGGCTATCTATTTGGGTTATGTAAAACAATGGTTATTGAGCAGTTCACGTACAAGTAACAAGAGGGGAGATAGAACAAGGACAGAGATAAAGTACCAATCCGCTTCTGTCATTTTGCAACCGAAGCCTGTAAAATGAAAGTTAAAAATGGATTGGTTAGTACTTTATCTCTCTCCATGCTTTGTTGAATCTTCCCCAAAGTGCTCTTGGGGTGTTGTATAATAGATCTATAGAAAAAAAGATAGTCAGCAGGTGGAGCCCATATGGTCTACAAGCAAAAGGTAGACAAGAAATTGGTCGACACAGTCTGTGTCCACAATCAGTGGAAACGTAGGTGCTCGCCGCGTGACGGTAAAAGTTACTATTCCCAATTGTGGTCCACATGGATGGCAAATGAAGCAAAAGTCAAGTCGACAATTGGCATGATGACCTTTTGAATCTATCAATCTTTTGATTATGTCAATCATATGGTGTCGACCTATTGACGGTCTATTACAGGCCTAGCCAACCTGTGGCTCTCCAGCTGTTGTGAAACTACAAATCCCAGCATTTCTTGCCACAGTTTTAGCATTCCCCAATAGCAAAACTATGGCAAGGCATGCTGGGATGTGTAGTTTCACAACAGCTGGAGAGTCACAGGTTGGCCTATTTTTATAATAGGCAAAGCCCTGCAATCTGGGGAAAGCCACTGGCTTTCCCTGCAGACTATAACGATGCGTGGGACTGCGCATAGGCATCACTGCAGGGCATACACACAGAGCGTTCCGTGCTCCTTTTCTAAGTGATCTAATCAGATCGCTTAGAAAAGGGGCTGAAATCGCCCTGTGTGTATGCCCCTTTAGTGTTTCTTGAGGTCCAAGGCTGGGAGTTCTTGGTGATTATAGATACATTAGGGCTACAAGCAGTAAGGGTGCTGTAATATACTGTACCTGAGCTCCTAAACCTTCACAGCAGAATATGGAGGTTGACTCTTGCCAAACTGGTGAAGAGAGATTGTGGTGTTAAGCACACATCAAAGTGTAAATGCCAGATTTTTTTATTTGAAGCTGTTACCCGTAAAAAAAAGGTCACACCCATGTTTTTAAGGAACATTTTTGTTACTTCTAACTCTGCTAAGCACATATGAGCATTTTGTATCATACAACACATTATATATTATGTGAGAGAACATACAGTATAATGTAGAACCAGGGATTAAAGTGGTGAGGGGGGTGGACAGGGTGGAACTAAGTCCCATCGCCTCTAATGGTGAGGTAGAAATAGTTCAATGTCCACATTGACCCTACACAGGAATTCTAACAGAGAAGCATTATAGTTTGCAGGGGGGGGGGTTGACAAAAACCCTACCACAGGCCCTTGCTCTGCCTAATGGGGGGAGGGGAGAGGGGTATTTATGTAGCAGAGGGAACTGAGTTCCCCACCTCTCCAGAACCACTTTAAGCACTGTGTAGCATGGTTAGAAGCATTTATTGTTCAGCCAAAAAGCAGACCATACAGAATTCAGTAGCTGTGCAGGTGTGACACTAGCCAAAACCATTTAATTAGGATATAAAAAGAAGGCCCAAACATGCGTGACTTGTATGTAGCCAACAAGACATTTTTACAACACTAAATGCTCCTGTAAAAAGCATGGTCAAGTTTAGTCAAGTAAAAATAGAGCGTTTAAAGTTTTATTAAACAGGTAAACGGACGCCAGCTGGTCATACACAAAAGGATAAATATCAGTATTTCCAAAGGAAAGTTGTGTGCCTCATCTGAAGAGAAACTGCAACATTTATGTAGACTAAAACACAAAAACCAAACAATGAATCCTTCATAAAAGGAGTTAACAAAGTCCTGTATGGTGAGAAGTATGGTTCTCCATTAACTGACTTATGGGAACACAAAAATGACTCAATACAGACCATCACCGGCACTTCAGTCCTTCCACATCAAGACCATTCCATGGGTTATACCAAAGGGCTCTACATGGGCCAATTGAGTTACCTCTTAAGAGTTAACACATCCTATTTTGGTATGATGCTCTCTGGGAGGAGCTTGTAATCCAAAGTGAAGTGCGGTTCCCTTTTCTTTTGCTGGGAGCCAGGGTTGGGATCACGAACATACCCCATGAATAGAGGAAACCCTGTAATGTCATCGAACAGGAAGTATAAGAACGGGCGGTTGATGCTAAAAGTAGAAAATGAGCGGGAAGTCATGACTGATGTGGCTGCGGCACCTTCTACTCCCTCCTCATTGAGCTCCAATGTGGACTGGTGTTCAACATTGGACACAAACAAGGCCTCATCTGAGATCCCCTTTAAATTTGGATTGATAAACAACTGGCCAAGTCCTACAAAACAAGTAAAAAAATAAAAATAAAAAAAAGTTACCATATGATATATGGTGATAAAATAAAACATATGAATTAATTTACATTTATTTCAAATAGTCCAATAATTATCCTAACCAAACAAACTTGAACCATCACTAGTTCCTAGTCCTAACCATTCCCAAGAACAGAATGTGCACTTAAGGTGCGTACACACAGGGGCGATTTTGTCTAATATCGTGGGAAATATGGTCGCTGAGCGACCATATTGCCCGAGATGGGAGTGTGCACCGGGTGCACACTCCCGTTTTTTTCCCCCGTAGTGATCGCTGGTCGCAGGAACATGCTCCTGCGACCAGCTGATTTCCACTGCTGGGCTCCCCCGGGCAGTTTCGGGACACTGAGCGATATATCGCTCAGCGATATATCCCCCTGTGTGTACGGGGCTTAAGAGCCTGATTTACATTTCAACTTCATAATATTTGACATTCTGGCATCAACATTTAACACCAATATTTAGCAAACCTGGTATACCTGTAAAATAGTTTAGTTGTAAAGATTACTGCATATATGTTGGCATTAGACCACGGCAAGCAGACTACAGTGGTTTCCGGACACAATTCTAAAAATTTCAATGTCCTTGAAAAATGGCCCAATTCAATGTCAGGCCAGTCAGAATTTGAAACAGATTTTCAGGGGTACCCAAGTTACATAATAATAATAATAATAATAATAATAATAATAATAATAATAATAATTCTTACCAAGGGTTCTCAGGACGTGGCTAAGTTCCAGCTTAAAGTTCAGACTTAACTTTGGAACTCTTAGGCTCGTTGGCTTTACCTTATGAAATCGACTATAAAGTTCAGTCTTATTTAACTTGTCCAATATCTTAGAGATGTTCCAATCCATCTGCAGTGGCATTACTACAACAAAACTCAGATTTTCTTTAAAAGGCAACCTGGCCACCTTCATAGGAGAAAAAAAAAAACAGGTCACGTATCCAATACACAAATAATAGCGAGCTGTAACCTTAAATGTTGGTCTCTTTTGTGCTTTGGAAATGCATTGCAATTACACACACTTATTTTATGGGTACTTGTTTCCTAGAAGGGCGCCCATCGCGGGCATCGCATGTACATCGCATGCCATTATAATGGCATGCGATGCGACCGATGCGATGGCCGCGATTTTACATAGAAATGCATGGTAAAATGTAAATCGCATCGGTCGCATTGCATGCGGCCCAAAAAAATCGCATGCGATGCGACCGAGGCGATTACCGATTTTACATAGGGAACAATGTTAAATGGCCCAATTGACCTGATTTTACATAGGGAACAATGGCCCACAGACCCCAAATAGCCACCCTGAAGTGTGAAATGGCCCCCCCAATTGTTAACGCCACCCCACGATCAACGTCAACCCGAAGCGTGGCGAGCGCACCGAGCCCGCGAGGGGCAGCGGTATGCGTCCTCCGACCTTTTCATACCCCCACTATCCACATCAGCGTGAAGTTGAGAATAGAATGTGTGGCGAGCGCAGCGAGCCACCGAGCCCGAAGTGTGGCTAGCGCAGTGAGCCCTGCGAGGGGACGCGGAATACGAGCCCGAAGCGTGGCGAGTGCAGCGAGCCCGCGAGGGGACGCGGAATACATGTTAAGTAATCCGTGTCCCCTCGCCACGCTTCGGGAGCGGGTTCCGCGTCCCCTCGCTGCGCTCGCCACACTTTCTATTCTCAACTCCACGCCGACGTGGATAGTGGGGGTATGAAAAGGTCAGAGGACGCGTACCGCCGCCCCTCACGGGCTCGCTACGCTTCGGGTTGACGTTGATCGTGGGGTGGCGTTAACAATTGGGGGGGGGCATTTCACACTTCAGGGTGGGTATTTGGGGTCTGTGGGCCATTTAACATTGTTCCCTATGTGAAATCGGGTCAATTGGGCCATTTAACATTGTTCCCTATGTAAAATCGCGGTAATCTCGTCGGTCGCATCGCATGAGATTTTTTGGCCGCATGCGATGCGACCGACGCAATTTTTTTCCTTACGATGCCTAAGATCAAAATCGTGGGCGCCGTTCTAGAAAACAAGTACCATTTTATGGATAAAAAGATACCATTACAAAGCACAAGCTGAAGGTGGCAGCAAATACTGTAGACCATACTTCCATAAGGAAGAGTCGCAGGGCTACAGATTTCAGCATGCCCGTAAAGGAAATGCCAGCATAAGGAGAACCAGTATTCTAAATTCTGCTGTGGTTCAATTAGCGATTTATATTAAAAAAAGACTACTGGTGCTTCCAAGGAGTTAAGATCTAATCTAACACATAATAGGTTATGATTTTCTGTCGAAAATCTTACATACAGTATCAAACTTTGCAAATACTTGAGGTTGCAAGATCCACAATTTATTCAGATATACACTTTATGGTACAAAAGTATTTGGACATCTGACCATTACACCAACAAGGTCTGTAATGGCATTGTATTCAAATACATATCATTTATTGGGTGCCGGACGGGGTTACGACAGGCATTCACCCGACGTTGGGATCCCGATTGTCAAAGTGCCGACAGCTGGGTTCCCAATGGCCATTGGCTATTTTCCCTCGTGGGGGTCCACGACCCCCATAGACTGAGAATAGAATAGGTGGCTCACCGAGCCCGCAGCGTGGCGAGCGCAGCGGACCCCTATACCACACCCTAATTTATTGGAGTTGGTCCCTCTTTTGCAGCCCTGTCTGCCCACACGTCCCGGCCAGCCACACACAGCGTAACATAGCCCCGCAGCGGAGACCGGCGCCCACAGTTACTCAGCGCCTCCCCGCCATGGTGGGGGCTGCGGGGCTATAGTTACGCCACTGGTTCCAGTCATGTTAGAATAGAAAAGGGCCTTCCCCAAACAGTTGCCACAAAGTTGGAAGCATAGCATTGTTCAAAATGTATTGGTATGCTTAAGCTTTAAGATTGCCCTTCACTGGAGATAAGGAACCTAGCCCAAACCCTGAAAAAAGCCCCATACCATTATCACTCTTCCATTGAACTTAACAGTTGGCATAATGCAGTTAGGCAAAGGCCTCCTGGCATCCACAAAACCCAGACCCCCCCCCACTATCTGTTTGCCAAACCGATAAGTGTGATTGGTCACTCCACAAAAAAAAATAAAAAAATCATCTTTAATTTATATACCACTCCATACGATGCTTGGTATTTGACTTGGTGATGTGAGGCTTGCAGCTGATCAGCCATGGAAACCCATTAAACTCCTGCCACACTGATCTTAGGCTTATATTAATTCCAGTGGAATTTCAGAACTCTTCAGCTATGGCATCAGAGTGTTGGTGAATTTTTTGCACCATGTGCTTTTCAGTTGTTAACCCGACTGATTTTACGTGGTCTTTTCCTTCGTGGCGGAGTTTTGGTTTCTAAAATCGTCCATGTTTGTGAAATCACTAAAGGGCCCCTTACACTTGTGAGATTTTGTGAGATTTGATCCAATTTGAGTCAATTTATCTGACAAGATCTGCTGTGCCGTCTGACAAAATCTTATGTGCCTGATGTGTAGGACACAATCCACAATCCTGTGCCATTGGGTATAACCAAGAGATTGGAAGAGATTGAACCTCCTGCACATAGGATAAATCTCGAGTCAATCAGGTTCAATTTGTTGAGACAATAAGTTGACAAGTGTAAGGGGGCCTTTACAGTTGGTCATGGAATATCCAGCAGGGATATAATTTTGTTAACTGTCTTATTGCAAAGAGGGCATCCTATCACAGTACCACGGATGAAGTCACTGACCTCTTCAGAACCACCCTTTTTCGATCACAAATATTTGCAAGTTTAGTACATAGGCCCCATTGAAATTAAGAAAAAAACCTTATATTTAGTTGTGTTAATGCCATAGTTGCAGCTAACAAAAATACATCCAAATGAGTCCATATCTTACACAAGACACTGAAAAACTCGAATCCATGCACTCATTATATCCCGCATCGATTATTGCTATGGCCTCCTCACCAGTCTTCCTAAGAAAAGACTCTCACCACTACAATCCATTTTGAATGCAGCTGTGAGGCTGATCTTCCTGGATAGACGTTCATCGTCTGCTCTGTCAGTCCCTCCATTGGTTGCCTCTATTTTACCGTGTTCAGTATAAAATATGTCTACTTACATACAAGGCCATTAAGCTGACTACACCGACTTATATCTCTTCGCTTATAGTATCTCAAAATATATCCCCACCCGACCTCTTCGCTCTGCACAAGATCTGCATCTCTCATCCACACTCATTACTAGCTCCCATTCACAACTGCAGGACTTTCTTCGGGCTGCCTCCACCCTATGGAATGCCCTTCCATGTACATGAAGACTCTCCTCTAGCCTCCAAACTTTCAAGCGTTCCCTGAAAACTCACCTCTTCAGGCAAGCTTATCATATTCCAGAACCCCCACATAACCTCCAGTAGCATTCATATCTGATTGCATCCCATCAGGACTTACTTGCAATCTGATGGGTTTGCCATGCTATGGAATGCTATCCTTATGCATCTCTCCTTTTATCCCTATAGAATGTAAGCTTGTGAGCAGGGCCCTCCTACCTCTATGTTGGTTTGTTACTGCCCAGTTTGTTTTATCATGGTTTCCTATTGCAACAGAATTTGCTGCGCTATATAAGAAGCTGTAAATAAATAATAATTGGTTCCAGAATTCAGTCATTTTTTATTTGCGTTTCTATGTCTGCTAACACTTCAGTAAAATCATTATTGGAGGATTGCCCATACTTCTCACAATTAGGAGCTGGCATTATTGTGAACATTTCATGCACATCATTGGTCTCCTAAGGTCATTGTCCTCCTATGCCACGGGCCGGCAGGAAAGGCATATTTGCGGAAGTGTGGGAACATGGTGAGGGGCAGTAGATTGAGGTTTTGCCTAGGATGCTGAGAAACCAGTTCTGGTGTCAGCTGCAGCATACTTTACATTTAGCAATTCTCTTCCTAGCAACTCTGAGGTCACAGGGTGAATACTGCAAAAGGACACTGGTTGGGGAGGTATCCTCATGGCTTCGACAAAACACGCATAAATTCATCATCTGAATGGGCAGCGTGGGTGCTTCGTGGTACTCGAACATGATGGTCAGTACAAAGGTAAAGTGCTGCCCTCTTGTGGAAACAATGAGAAAAGGTTGTTGATGAGATCCGTATTTGAACCACTATCCTGTAGCATTGTAACACAGCCCGAGCGTGGGCCCACAGTAAGCCACAGAGTTGTTATGCAAAGCGCAGATGGACATATCACAGCACTTTCGCTTATATACAGTGTGCAGGCTTAAATAGGCAGTGGAACTAATGCTTTTCAAGACAATAAATGTAACTGTAGCAAATGGTTTATACTTCAGGATTACACATCAAGTGAACATTTATTTTAAACAAAAATCAATAGCAGCAGCTCCTAGCCATGAGTAGAACAGTGGTCTCCACGTACCTGACTATCCAGCTTCTCCAGCAGGAAATAGCTCAGGGGATACTTGGATGCCTGCATCATATCCACCATCACAGTCTCATTCTCATTTATGTAGAATGTATCTTTGCTAGTCTTTGACGGATCAAACTTATTTTTCCAGACACCTGCACACACACAATACGGAGCTTCTTAAGGCATCACGAATGCTTGCCCGAAGATTGTATAAAACCACAATTGACAGAAATACGGAAAAATGCTTCATTCTGAAAAAGAACAATGGGCCCATGTGGTGTGTTCCCATACTTGTCCATTGTGCAGGCCCATTTCATGGTCTGTACGTTGGGTGTGGTATGCGGTTCCAACAGTCGGGATCCTGACAGTCATTAGCCCGATGTCGGCATCCCGACTGGCCGGACTCAGACAGTGTGGCCAGCTCAACAAAGCCCCTTGCGGGCTCGCTATGCTGCGGGCACGGTGGCATTCTATTCTCCCTCTATGGGGGTTGTGGACCCCCATGAGGGAAAATAGCCGACGGCCGTCGGGAATCCGGCAGTCGGTGTTTTAACAGTCGGGATCCTGACTTTGGGTGACTGTCGGAACCCCGTCCGGCACCCCTGTACGTTATAGAAGAAATACGCCAAAGCCAAATTTCCAAAGAGGTCAACATATTAAAAGGTGTGAGTGACAGCAGGGCGTGCGATGTGGCCCCCCTACAGTGTACTGTACACTAAGGGTCAAAGGTCCCATCAGAAAAGAGCATACCTCCCAACTGTCCCGATAAACGCGGGAACGTCACGATTTTTGGGGACGTTCCCGCGTCCCTCCTGCGGCCGTCGGTGTCCCACTGCGGGGGGGGGGGGGGGGCAGTTGGGAGTTCCCCCCAAGCTATTCACGAAATCGGGGAGTGGCTTAATTAACACCCTCATTTGCATAGACCATGCCCCTTTTTGGACGCTCGCGCAGCGCGAGTGTCCCTATTCTGCTATGAAGAAAGTTGGGAGGTATGCATGAGGTGTGGCATAAAGGAAAGGGAACATGGCATATGGGGAATCCTGCTGACACCAAAAGGATGTGGCTTTAAATGGAAAGCCACTGATAGCCTCACTCTGGCATCATGAGGGCTGCCCCAGAGACTAGAGAACTGCCTGCTCCTTATCCGTGGTAGGAGCAGACTGCTTCTATTCACTTTGGAGTCATCCTCATTTTGCCCAAACAGCCATTCTTGAAAAAGTGCTTTCATAGCACGAAACGCGTTGAAGGGCTCGCCCGTGGATCAACCTGTCAGGCTCCCCAAGCCCTACCAAGTCTCCTCCGTCCATCAGGAACCTCTGCAGTGTCTGCCGTACTGAGTGACGTCACCCGGCAGACGGAGCACAGACGAGCGGCTATTACAAGCCGCACCACGCTGAAACACCGCTTCCTGCACCCGACTTGGATAGCGTTAGGGATAGTACAGGTACCACGGACTAACCACCTTTTCTCAAAAGAGCTATAAACATATTGCTAACTACGTTAATTTTTCAGGTGTTTTCCTTCCTTTTTATCTTTCCTTTCCCTATGCTTTTATCTCTCCCTCCTTTATCTCAATAGCGCTCATTTCCCCCCTTTTAAATTGTACTTTTTAATTGAGCCGCTGTGAAAAACCCTCCCAGTTTTTAGCGCAGTGTACCCCCATTTTTCATGGAATTACCCCTGGAAGGAAGGGTGACCTATAGGAGCAGCCTGCATCTCCTTGTGATGCCACTGACACTATGCATCTATTATAGATAATCAGCTGTGATCACGGGCCCGCCCCTGACACAGAGTGCCGACATTATGGGCATTGTGAGGCAGGGGGTGTGGCCATGATGATGCAATTTGCAGTTATGGTCTCTGTCTGCAAGAGGTATGTGGGGGGCTGCAGCGGACTCTTCCAGGGGCCCAGAAGCGACACAATTTTTGTAAGCCCCCAGGCAATTCTGGGAGAGTAGACAAGTATTTTCTAATGGGAGACCTTGTATGTACATAGAATGAGATTCATGTATGTTTAGCAGATCTCTCATATATGTATGTGCAGTAAAAGTGAATACCTTTGTTTCCAGCACATCTGGCTGTTTAAAGATTATATAGGGGCCATATACCAGATAGGGTGAAAAACATCTGTACAGACAATATGGAGGAAATAATGAACACGTTTACTTTACCTTTGAAGTGTATAGCATTGAGGAGCATTAACACAACATTCGCTGGTATGTCGGAGAGGAAGTTTGGGATCTTGCCCTTTGTTGCGTCACTGACCCACTTGTTTATGGAATCCAAATTCTGCCTCATATTTGGGCCTAGATTCACCGGTTTTGACCCATACAGCTCCGCAGACCTCTTTTTGAATTTTTTTTTAATTTGAAAATCTATGGGATAAACAATGCAGTAATATAAATACTGTAACACTACACAGTTCTTACAATGATGATATGACCAGATTGATAATGGGACATAACACATAAAAATAGTCACATCATCACAACAATATGATAATAAGTTGCCTAGCTGGCCGCAGGTTCGACCATAAATAATAAGAATTACTCTTTGCATCTCTAGTTTTTTTTACAGAATTCAGCAAATTTGATATCTGTAGTAAGCAGTGGCATGTAGAGGGTGTACACGCCCACACGGCATGGTCACACCCACGCAGCACAGGCCATAGCTCCTCCCCTTCTCAGTATAGCCCTGTAAAACATTTTCAGCCTCAGGGCCATGTACTCCTTCATACAGCTCTGGATATGATAAAAACACACACACAGCAAAAAGGGGTGGGCATGCCCCAAAAATATGTAATTTCTGCAATATTATAATGTCATTAAATACAGTATATTCAGATTTGCATGCCTGCATATATATTTAGTTCACACAAATATAGCTGTACATTCAGATTTTCCTTATACGCCATGATACATTGTTGAGATTAAGAACATGCTGATCCTGCAAAACTATGATCTTTACTTGCTACTTGTACTTCTTTTACATGAGAACTTGCCACCGGTTTTACATTTCCCTCACATACTTGCCTACCCTCCTGGAATGGCCGGGAGGGTCCCGCAAATCGGGTCCCACTCCCGGCCCCACGGGAAGGTGGGCAAGTCTCCCGCATTTTTGCTATAGCCCCTGCTCCACCTCTCCCCTCAGTCTGAAACTACGGATTTCGTGGGACCGTGGGGAGGGGGTGGGGCTAAAATGACGATGGAAGATCTGTCATTGTAAGTAATGCCTCGTTTTACAATATAAGAGAACTCTGTCCCCATGCACTGAACGCACCTTTTTTGACATACATGCGAGCAGCTATGCTTAGGGCAGTCTGCGTTAGTCGCTTTGTGACTTTGTGCAGCTTCTCATGAAGGCATGGCAATGACCTCATATGGAGTGTCTCCAGCAACCTCCTTTCGGTTTCATTCTCCGCACCTGAATAGAAAATACAGGGATCAATTAAGAACTCATATCTCAGACTCTATACAAGATTTAGTATAAAAAAAACACGCACACTACATAAATCTCCTATCCCGAGATGGCTAAAGGAGAACTACAACCACAAGTTCTCCAGTGGTGGGTCAAATTAAAAAGGACATCCAGTGGCAGAGAAGCAAGAAACAAAATTACTTGAGAGGGAGGGCTGGAGAGACAGAGAAAAGAGGGATGAAGAGAGAGCAGAGGTAAGAAGAGAGACAGAAGTGGGAGCGATGGCAAAAAACGGAGAGAAAGGTGAAAGTGCCAAGGAGGGAGGGGAGAGAAGAGAAAGTTGGAGAAAGAGGAGTTGGGGGGGGGGGGGGGGGAGGGAGAACTGCTGAAAATAGATGAGGAAAGACAGGAAGGAAGAGACCCATAGTAAAAAAAGACAGCAAAGTGTACAAAAAGCAGGTACACAATAACTTCCTCCTATTGCAAAAAAAACAAAAAAAAAATGTCATTAGATTTCCCAAAACGTCAGGCTGGTATACAAACACTGTGACCAATACATGAGAAAGGGTTTATTCTTTTGCTGCAGAAAAGAGTCACTTTACCAGTGGAAACATTACCTACAGTATAGCAACCAATCAGTTTTTACATAATTTTTTTTATATGTGCTACCTCAAAACTGATTGGTTGCATGGTCAACTGTTCCACTCTTTAACTTGCTTGCTACAGTATATTATTCGCTCTGTGGTCTATGCACTATGCCTTGGAGACTGTAAAGTGAACAGATATAACAATAAAATAAGCTCCTAATTACCCTGTTACAGGCTGTATTTGAAAAATGACATTTAGGAGTTGGTTGGTACTTTATCTCTGCCAACATTACCTCTCTCCAAGTCTTAGTACATATACCTCTAGAACTGCAGCCAACAGTGCCTATATGATATGTTTGTCATTAGGATAAAATTGATAAGAGCCTTACAGGATTGGACTGACCCACAGGAGTACTGGGGAAACCTCTGGTGGGCCCTACTGCCTGAGGGCCCTCCTCCTTATTTAGGGATCAGAACTAGACTGATGTGACTTATACAAGGGTTACATTATACTGCACAGGACTATGGTGTATTCTCTACAGTACATTGCTATTATTAACTGAGGAAAAAGAATGTGTGTGCGTGGTGCGCAACCAAACAGCAGCTGACACGGGGTTGTCAGACCCCAATGGGTTAAAAAATAGGAAAAAAGGAGTGTCAGCGCTGACCAACGGTTCTCAAAATATAACAAATTTAATAACATATAAAATACAATATAAATGAAAATAAATGTATTGGATAAAAGGTGTGAATTAATTGGCTGAATGTCCAATTATAAATCTTAAAAAGTATATCACCGGGATATTTGGGCTTAGTGGCATTTATAAACTGACAATCAATGTTACCATCCTGGGTGGCCTGGTCTTTAGAAGTGTCCAGATTGGTGACTGGGAGTGTCCTGAGTTGTCCTATGTTTTCAAGGACTCACGGTTCCCACTTGTGCAGAATTCCTCTTATTTTGCTGGAATAATTAGGGATCAAGCGGTTATCCCAAAAACGATTGGTCCAGTTGAGTGGCGAGGGACATCTGTGGGTAGGTCGGACAAGTCACCGGTTTAGCAAGGATGGTGTCAGTATGCCAGGATTGTATTAGCTCAACGCGTTTCCCCGGAAGGTTTGTGCATCCGGCTTCCTCAGGATCAAGTGCTAATACAATGCTAATACAATCCTGGCATACTGACACCATCCTTGCTAAACCGGTGACTTGTCCGACCTACCCACAGATGTCCCTCGCCACTCAACTGGACCAATCATTTTTGGGATAACCGCTTGATCCCTAATTATTCCAGCAAAATAAGAGGAATTCTGCACAAGTGGGAACCGTGAGTCCTTGAAAACATAGGACAACTCAGGACACTCCCAGTCACCAATCTGGACACATCTAAAGACCAGACCACCCAGGATGGTAACATTGATTGTCAGTTTATAAATGCCACTAAGCCCAAATATCCCGGTGATATACTTTTTAAGATTTATAATTGGACATTCAGCCAATTGATTCACACCTTTTATCCAATACATTTATTTTCATTTATATTGTATTTTATATGTTATTAAATTTGTTATATTTTGAGAACCGTCTGATTCAATCATTGGTATAGCCAGCGCTGACACTCCTTTTTTCCAATTGCTATTATTAAATCTGGTCAATTACCATGTACTAGCAGTATTTACATATAATGGATTACTCAAGCTTCTGTGGAGGCTACACTCGCCGATGGACCCATGAAGTCTCAGTCTAACACTCTGAAAATGATAATATTGCAGATTTCCGGTCATAAAGTTACACAATAAAAATGACTGCACCAGTCATCAATATGGAGCTAAATAAAAAAGGAATACTATCAACTCTGAATAGGGCACTATATCAGATAATGATCAGCCAGTTTCTGAGCTGCGCTATGCATTTGGCTATTAAACAACATTATATTTGTATTACGTTCTTACCAACGCAAAATAATTGGATTTCCTCATCGGAATGGTCCTATAGATACTTTACTACGATATGAAAAAGAAAACTAGTTAAAGACCCTTTACCTAATGATAGTTGTAAGAGCCCGAGAGCAATGCTTAAAGGTGACACAACTACATTTGGGTTTTTAGATTCCAGCTGGACTTGTTTCAGGAGGTCCTTGCTAAACTCCATCACTGCCGAAGCCAATTCTTGCATCTCTGCTTGGGATAAGTCTCCATCGCAGTCACTCTCAGATGAGGTGGACGCGTGTGCAGGGTCTGTGTCGTCTTGAAACTCTTCAGCCGAGTGCACTTTATTCTCAGGAGTCAACGTCGTGGCAGTCTCTGTACTTTGTAGCAATGGTGCAGCAGATGTAGTAGTTTTGTCTAACAGTTCTAACCATTCATGGAGATCTGACCAACTGTCAGAGGTAGAGGGTGGGGTATTTGCGGGCGTAGATGTAGCTGGTTCAGTAGGTGTCTCGCTGCTACTCAACTTCAAATCCACTTCCTGCATAAACAACAAAACATATCATCTATACCCCTCTGCCACAGTTTAATTACAGGTGAATGAAGAAACCAGAGTATTTCAGATATAATTTATAGCAACATATATCCATATATTAAAAAAACATTGATGTGAACCAAATATATCCCTTTGTTATGTACAGTATATAGTATTTGTATTTTGCATCCACTGCATATACTTACCCAGCCTCCACCTGCACAATGTTCCATTGACTTCAGAAATATGGTGCCATATTTTTAAAAAGAGGATTTATTCAAATGCACAGAAGATAATCAAAAGACATTGATTAAACTCCCCATATGACATGACATATAAAGTTATGGTGGTGTTTCATGCCCTACCCTCTACTAGGGCGTGGTGGGAGAATAAAATAGTGTGCAGATTGTAGCGAGGCACCGTGCCCAGGGCCGGTGCAAGGCACCGGCTGCCCCAGGAGAGGGGGGGTGGGGCGCCCGGGTGCCTACGGGGGGTAGTGGTACCTGCGGCGCTGTGTGATCTGGCGGCGGGGTCCCTGCAGTGATGCGCGCTATCCGGCAGCCAGGCAGCGGCGCGGGAAGCACTGATGGATTTGAAAACTCGGCGCATGCTGATTGGCTGAATCTCAGCCAATCAGCATGCGGAATGTTTTCAAACCCAGCAGCGCTTCCCGCGCCGCCTGGCTGCCGGATAGCGCGCATCACTGCAGGGACCCTGCCGCCAGATCACACAGCACCGCAGGTACCCGGCACGGACACCCCTGCAGCCTCCATGCGAGAGGCGAGGGGCGAAGTGCCGCCCTCCAGTGGCTGGCGCACTAGGCAAATGCCTAGATTTGCCTAGTGGTGGCGCCGGCCCTGACCGTGCCTGACGCATAGCGAGCGCAGCCAGCAATGCACTTTAAACTGTGTCCATGTTAACTGTGTTGACATTCAGGTAAAAAACATGTCAACCTTTTGACTGACGACCTAGACAATGTCGAACTAATGACCTGTCGACCTATAACCATGTCGGCCTTTTCCCATGTTGACCATCATGCTTTAGACCAAATGATCCCAACCCCTTTGGAGACTGCATAGACTCAGTTTGCTAACCATGTTTCATGATTTCATCACATTATTTTGGTACCATTTTATTTCCGGAAACATTTGTGACCTCACACAACCTAGGCTACCTTGCATCTCGTCCTGTGGTCTCATTCTCTGCTATTAACAAATGCTTACCAACATCCTTTTCCTCTAATCACATATGGCCTTGTTTGTTAGTTACACTCAGCCACCATTTCTTAGCCCTGTTCAGGCTGATTCCGACACTTTTATACCAATTCTCTTTTGTCGTCTCAAAATAATTTTCTTGTTGCTGCCTCCTAGTTATTTCCACCATCTCGCTGTAAAACATCAAAACTCAGCCCTTTCTCCATTTCTTACCTTGTTTCAATGAGCAAATGCTCCATGCAGCCTCATCACTACCTAGCCCACACTACTCCCTCCCTGGTACTACTACCTCTTTCTCATCTACCTCTTCCTCCTCTTAGTTGGTGGCATTTCTCCCAAACCTAGGACATTACACAATCACATCTATTCATGTTCTTCCTTGTAGCACATTTCCAATTCACTATGTACCTTCAACCCTTCATCCTTCATTTTCATATCCCCATGTGCTGTGCATGCCAGATCTTGCATCACATTTTGAACCTATTCCTCGCTCACTGAGGGACAGATGTATTAAGTCTGGTGACGAGAAAGTGGAAGGTGACAACGAAACTGCCAATCTACTCATAACTGTCCTTTTTCAAACATAGCTGATTGGCTGGTGCGTTATCACCTTCTACTTTATCTCTTCACCAGGCCTAATACCTCTGCCCCCAAATCTCTTCACAGTTGCTCAAATCCACTTGTTTGGCTTCTTCCTCATATGGGGTCTACCAGATTAACCCCTTCCCGACATTTGACGTACATTTACGTCATGGTCGGGATGTACTTCCCGACACATGACGTAAATGTACGTCATGACTTTAAAGTGTCACCGCGTCTAGAGACGCGGTGACAGAGGGACGATGTCTGCTGTCCCTGACAGCAGACATCTTCCCTCATTGCCCAGGGGGGGCAGCGATGCCCCCCCGATCGGCGATCGTTGCAATTGGCTGTTCAAATGTGAACAGCCAATTGCAGCGTTTACTGTGTTATGTATATAATTTTGACTCTGCTGCCCCCTAGTGTCCAAAAAAAATAAAAGAAAGTTGAAATAATGAATGAAACATAAAGTTTACATATGGTCTATGTTAGTTATGAACTATTTTGAGTGGTATGATTATTTGTCTCACAAGCAGAAAATTTAACATTTTGCAAATTGCAAAATGTTCAATTTTTTTACGACATTTTGGTATTTTTCACAAAAAAAAAAAACTGTATCGACCAAAATTTACCACTAACTTAAAGTACAATGTGTTACGGGAAAACAATCTCAAAATCACTGGGATAAGTAAAAGCAAAAAAAAGTTATCCCCACATAAAGTGATACATGTCAGATTTGAAAAAAAGGCCTCTGTCAGGAAGGCAAAAACAGGCTGCGGCGGTAAGGGGTTAACAAAAATAAATTGGAGTAAGTTTCCTATGGTTTTCGGCTATAACTTCCATGTGATTCTACCCTGGTCAGAGTTTCCTTTGAAGTTCAGGGAATACAGCTCGTCTCCCGCCTCCACTTCCCAATACCTTCCATCTCTTACTGCCCCACTTTACCGTACCTTATATTCTACTGAATTTTGAGCATTTTTATTAAAAAGGATTTCAATATCCCTAGGTAAAACCCTACGGGCACTGCCAACTTTAACATCTCCAAACCTAATTCCTCCTCTCAATGGTCATTATATTCCATCAGTCACGATGACCAATACCTGTAACTGAAATGTCTAGTTCTATCTCTCTACCATCTCCAGCTTCTCAAAGTCTGGCTTCCTGCTCTCTGATCACAGTGTGTTTTCCTCCTACATCACCGTCTACTTACTGCATCCACAACTGCACACAAATCAATATACAGTACACACAAGAACACCTAACATTACTTACGTAATACTCTTCCCTGCTTCACTTAAGCTACTACTACCACCAACAAATTAATTCCCAAATATTTCCTGCTAGCTAGTATTTGGTCAAGCAAACCCATCATATATCTCTAATTTCCACTCAGTCGATAAACAACTGCCTCTATTCCACCATCAAGTTGCTTCACTGTCTACCACACTGACCTCCGTCCCTTACGTCTCACAACTTTCAGCCATTTTAAATTTCTCACTGAAATCATCAGCATATACATCCCTTCTTTTACAGAAAAGGGGTTGGGGAACCACTGGTGCTTCAGGGATAAAAAATGCTGCTTTATTCACACACGATAAAAGGTATTCACAAAAGGCTGTATGTACATGGAATGGGGTACAAAGTAGGCAGACAGGAAAAACGGAACCCCAGGATGGTGCTGTTGGTCCGGCGGCAAGACGCTGCAGACGTGGCCGCTGATGTGCGCTCCTGGGTGCAGATCTCCTGTCCTCTTTGTGTTCAGACTGCCTTAGTGAAAGGGCAGAAAACGGCAATCTACGCGTTTCGGAACAGCTGTTCCTTCCTCAAGATCTGCCGTGGTGTCTCCTACGCTCTCTTTTACAGGTGAAGCCAACTATCACATGACTCTTTCGGGCCAATGAGCGTACACCTGTAGCCTGGCTTTTGTTCTATTATATTAGTACGTGATAATACAAGTTTAAAATAATAAATAGTTACATAGTAATAGTAACGTCCCAGGATTGGAAGGATCTTGCATACAAATTGGAACAAGTGATCGGGTATTCCAGTCACCCCACTAAAGGAGATACTACTTATCCCTGAAGCGCCAGTGGTTCCCCAACCCCTTTTCTGTAAAAATCTGTGCCACGTTTGGAGGTTGATGGTCTCCGGGGGATCCACAGGCTGCTAATTATTTAATTAATTTATTCCAAAATTGCGCCAGTTTACTAACTACTTGTGTTGTTACATACACCCCTTCTGCTCTAATCACCTGTTTACCCTCACTCCTCTTATGCTACAGAAGAATAGGTCTTAGAAACATCATGTTGAAATTATTTGACAGCAACTAACCTTTTAGCCCATCTAATCTGCCCCTTTTGGTAGCTTCAGAACCTATTTGTTTAATCCCTAGGTCTTTGTATGAATAGGTCTGGTCCTATCCCAAGTGCATTTAAATTGCTTTACTCTCTTAGCCTCTACCACAGTGATTTAAAACCTTTTTAACACCAAATAAAGTGTTAAATTCGCCAAGGCACACGGTCAGACCTCCATAGGGAAAAACACATTGGCCCCCACAGGACAAAAACAAACCTATTGGTATGTTTTTGTTCTGTGGGGGCCAATGTAAATAACAGTTGAACTGGTGGTAGTGTCTGTAAACTGGGGTGGACATCTCTAGATCTGGTGGTACACTTGACTAGTGTGCCACAGCACCGTGGTTGAAAAACACTGCTCTACGTACTGAGAGGGGAGTCTATGCCACTTATCGGCCACTCTTTCTTTTCAGAAAGGTTTCCACAAACTTACCTACCTCCAATATTCTTCTTGGTAGGAATGTTCCTTCCTCTACCTTGTAAAAACCCTTGATATCTTTGAAAGTCTTCACACTCCACTTTATTCTTAACCTGTCCAGACGTTCCCATCCACTCCTAACTCCTTCATCGATTACCTGTTAAACCTGTCTTTCTCTCCTGCTCTCCAACCCCCATTAACCTGCTCTAACATTCTACAGCTTGCAAACTACTTGAGAAGCTGATAAATACTTGCCACTGTTTATCAATGGACTCTCTTCTCAAACCTTTGCCATCGGTATTCTGCCTGCTATAATCTATGGGAAGTGCATTAACTAAACTGCACTTTTCTTCTACTGTCAACACACTTTCCAAAAATGTTCTCTCCCGATTCATCTCCTGTCTTGATGACAATGACATGACAAGTCTGAAGTAACCGACAATGCAACTGATTTTCCAGACTCCTTGACTCACTGACTGAGAAATTAGAAAACTCATCGCAGGGGGCGTGGCCTAGCAAGCTTGCAGGACGGACGCAAGTTGCCTCAGCTCCTGTCCCTTTTTATATAAATTACCCTCTCATTGCCCCTATACCCCTTCTATTGACCCCCACCTCGATCACCTACCTCCCCGTTTCCGACTTGTGCCAGGTGGAGAGTGCCGCAGAGCCGGGGAGCGCTCCTAATCGCTCCTGCAGGTTGCGGCCTTGCTGGAGAGGAAAAGCCGGGGCCTCAATTTCGGCGCCTTCCCGACGCGCACGGCCGGACCGCCGTTCGTGCTGCAGCGGGCCTTGGAGCTTCGGCAGTAGGCCCCCACTGTGGCTGCTACCCCCCGGACCCAGCGCGCTACTCGGGGGCTCCACACGCCAACCCGGAGCGGCATCCAGCGGGGGACCCGGAGCCAGGAGCGGCAGCGTGGGCGCGCGCTAACGGCCGCCTCCCGCCGGGCTGATAGACGGAGGACACGGCCCCTGGAGATAATCACAGGCTTACCTGGAGCGGGGGAGAGCTGGACCTTGCTCTCTGGCCACCCCGTGCCGGGCGGACGAACAGGGGAAAAGTTCTGCAGCATTCCTCCAGCGGCGGCCATCTTAGGTGAGGCACATAAACATCTCCCTCTGCCCTCCATCCATTCCCCAACTTATAACCCATATACAGGCTCCCACAGCTGCATTAGAAACTGCCTACATTGCCCCACACTGAACTGCCTCTCCCCACAGATTTGGCATGTGGAAAAGTGGGGTCATGTCTTAAACGAATTGCCTGCAGGAGAATGATTAAATTAAGCTGAAGTAAAGTGGATGCTGGGTTACTTGGGCTTAGGACTTATGCGCCCAGCTCTTTCCTAAGAATTACTGTTTAGTAACAGGGTCCTGTCCACAACCTTTATTATTTGCTGTTACCATCTGTTTTTGCGACCCAAGGATCACTGCTTTATTTTACCCATTCTGGTGGGCTCATGTTTCCTATCTCAGTCAATCTGGGAACAAGTGTGATTAGAGCTCCATCTTCTGGTTAAAAGGGGAAAAGGAGAAATAAAGAGAAAAAAAAAAAAAAAAAAGAAACACAAGTGTGATAACAGAATCCCAGCAGTCGGACAGTTAAATAACACATAAGCTGGGTGGACTCTATACCCACGGCTTACGGGCAGCATTTTAAATATACGCTCTGCTTGACCTCAGTGTACCCCTTGGTTAATTGCGTGAGCCTGCATTGAGGGGTGAGACCGTGGACGCCCTCCAGAATTGTATATGGTCTGCAGAGGCCCCCCCTCTTAGGTTCACTTGAGCCCGTAACATACCGTTGGACACGGACATTACATTGAATACATGGTCCCTACCTATCAGTTCTGAATACCCACCAGCAACCCCGATAGTCTATTTGCATAAACTCCTGCACAGAAAAACTAAGATGATGTAAAGTTACCAGCTGGCCGTCCACCCGGATTTAAATCAACTATCTGATACTACAGACTCGGATCTCTGCTATTCCGACAACTTCAATATGAGCAAAAGCACCACCAAAGGAGGTCGAAAAAACTCTCAACAAAGCATACGTCCACATTTTGCCCGTCCTGACCTGGCCTTGCCGACACAATCTCCTTCCTCATCTCCAGGACGTCTATCCGATATGTCTCATACAGCTGAAGATACTTTTGCTACTAAAAGCGACATTCAAGCTATGTTTGCGGACTTCACCAAAACTGTAACCTCTAATCTGCAACAATTATCTGTAGATCTACGCAAGGAACTTGCTGTTCTGTCCACACGCACTTCTAAGATGGAGGAAAAGGTTGACTCTATGTCTAAGGGACTCTCCGATGCCACTCATGACATAGACTACCTCCACCGGGAATTAGAATTCCTTAAGGAGAAGACTGAGGATCTCGAAAATAGAGAGAGACGGAATAACTTGCGAATACGGAATATCCCAGAATCGGTCCCTCCCAAATCTCTGGAAGCATATCTCAAACGCCTCTTCATCTCGCTGGTTCCTACGTTAGTGGAAAATCAGATTCAGATTGAAAGGGCACACCGAGCCCTGAGGCCTAAGCCTAAGGATGATGCCCCCCCAAGAGACGTTATTCTGAAGTTCCTCTCATTCCAGGTGAAAGACCAAATTATTCAGGCCAGTCGCTCTTCCTCTCACATCCGCTTTGAGGACAGCTCATTACAGATTTTTCAAGATTTGGCCCCCAATACTCTTATGCGGAGAAGAGAATTACGAGACATCACTAAATCTCTCAGGGATAATGCATTTAAATACAAGTGGGGGTTCCCGTTCCGTCTTATAGTGGAAGTTAATGGTCGGCAAGAATCTGTATATAATGTCGCTGAAGGGAAGAGCCTGCTCCGCAGACTCCAGCTACTTCAGCTGGATGATGAAGCTTCTGCATCGGACAGTGCTACCGTACCTACCTGACATGGTTATAATAGAAATGAATAGCACTTATTTACATTTAGAAATGTGTTTTACTTATAGCTTTTTGCTAAATTGTTGCTTATGGTTGTTGGTTTCCCTTCCTCTTCCTCCTATCCTGTGAGCGCACTATTTTGCGTGTGTGGGGAGGAGAGGAATTCGGAACCCCGCTCTTATTGTTCTGTTTTTTCTTTTTTTTTTTTACCTTAGTTCCGAGTTTGTACTATGGCGCACCATAACACCGGGTGGATCGCCTTATACTGTATTTACCTGTTCTTCTCTTTTGTTCCGTTTATCAACAAAATTTATTGTCTTTTGCATGCCTAGGCCACGTTCCCTTTATTTTTTAGGGATTCCTGTGGAGTGACCTGCGGGTTCCACAGCCTTCCCTAACTCTGCACCCGTATAGAACTACCTCCCATCAGGAGGTGGTTTTCCTTTTTCTTTCTCTTCTTTCTTTCAGGGTGCACACTCAGTGGGCCTTTCCCTCTTTTCAGGGAATTGGGGGGTTAAGTTGCCCACTCCTCTCTCGTATCTTATTCCTTTTTTTTTCTCTTCTCTTTTCTTTCCTGTCTTCTTCTTTCTCTTTTCTCTTCTCTCCTCCCTTCCTCCCTCTCTAATCCTTCCCTAGACACTGGTGCAAGTAGCAAATTGTACCTCGATAACATGACACTGACCGTACTCTCTCTCAATGTTAAAGGCCTTAATACTCCCCACAAAAGGTCACTGCTATATAAAACCATCCAATCTAAAAAAGGTGATATCATCCTATTACAGGAGACTCATTTTAAAAAACACTCCCATCCCTCCTTGTCCTCCAGGCGCTTCCCCAATGTCTTTCATTCCACTAACTTCTCTAAGAAACAGGGCGTTTCAATTCTAATACGCTCTTCCGTACCCTTCCAGCTCATTTCTAAAACTGTAGACCCAGATGGGAGATATATTATTCTAATAGCACAGATCGGTCACCAAATTATGACTATTGTTAATATTTACGCTCCCAACACAGGCCAGACTAAATTTTTCCGTGATGTGTTTGATAAACTACATCCCATCCGCAGAGGGTTAGTTTTGTTAGGAGGGGATTTTAATACCGTACTGTCGCACACGTTGGACAGAAGTTCCCCTAAAAAGGGTCCTACCAGTAGCACGCAGGGCGATTCCCTTCAAAAGGTAATAACAGAGGCGGGGCTGTTTGATACCTGGAGGGCTGTCCATCAAACTTCGCGGGATTACACCTTTTATTCTATTCCTCATGACACTTACTCCAGGATGGATATGTTACTGCTTCAGATCCCTAAATTTAGAGACCTTCTCCAGTCACAGATTAAGGAATATTTTGATCTTAATTCTTCGTCTGTGACTTCTGAAGCGACAGTGTGGGAGGCCCACAAGGCTGTTATCAGAGGCGCAATTATTAAATACGCCTCTTATAGGAAGAAAAAGTTAACGGGCAGAATCACAGCTCTGACTGAACAACTGGAACGCCTAGAGACCCTACACAAACAGACTCGCTCCGCTGGGACACTTAAACAAATACAAGGGGTGAGAGGTGAACTTAATTCCATCTTAGCAGAACAGACAGAAAAATCCCTTTGTTGGGCCAATCAGAGGTTCTACGAAAAGGGTAATAAATCAGACGCATTGCTAGCCAGACAACTGAGGGCCAAACGTGCCGCCCAGGCCATTGTAGCTATTAGAGATAGTACTGATACGTTAACTTACGACCCAGTCTCGATTAACAACACATTTTACAACTACTACAAATCACTCTATAACCTATCTCCGCCTCAATCACCTAGGTCCGCACCATCTCTTTTAGCCCAACAATACCTGGACTCATGCAAGCTCCCAAAACTCTCAGATTCTCAGGCTTCAACCCTGAACGCGCCCATAACGTCCGAGGAATTACATTCTGCATTAAAGTCACAAAAATCATCCAAGGCCCCTGGCCCGGATGGTTTCTCTTCACTATACTACAAAACCTTCTCAACCACTCTGTCTCCACACTTATTATCCCTTTACAACAAAATTCTATTAGGCGATAAATTTCACCCAGACTCATTAAAATCTGTTATTATCGTCATCCCCAAACCTAAAAAAGACCACACATGTAAAACTAATTTTAGACCAATCTCATTGATCAATTCGGACATTAAATTATTCGCTAAGATACTGGCCAACAGATTAAACCTCTTGCTGCCCCAGCTTATCAACCCCGACCAAGTGGGATTTATCCCTACACGACAGGCACTTGATAACACCAGACGGACTGTTAATCTGATTTCTTTCATTAACAGGTCTAAACTACCGTCTGTGTTGTTATCATTAGACGCAGAAAAGGCCTTTGACCGGCTATCATGGCCATTTATGTTTCAAACATTAAAAACTTATGGTATTAATGGCAATTTTTTAAAAGCAATTGGTTCTTTATATGACAACCCTCTGGCTCTTGTTTCCACTAATGGCCTCTCCTCTCCGTCCTTCACTCTTCATAACGGAACAAGACAGGGCTGCCCCCTTTCTCCTTTGCTTTATGTCCTGAGCATTGAACCACTAGCCGCTAAAATCAGAGAGAATCCAGATATTAAGGGTATCACGGTCAAAGACAAACAATACAAAATATCATTATTCGCAGATGATGTACTTTTGACCTTGTCATCTCCTCTGATTTCCCTTCCTAACCTGATGAGGGAGCTTTCTATTTATGGGGCATGCTCGGGACATAAGATCAACAATAGAAAATCTGAGGCTATGCCACTTCACCTGTCCCCAGACATAACAAACCTTTTACACCAGGGTTTTGATTTTACGTGGAAATCTAATTCCTTTTCCTATTTAGGCATCCAGATTACAAAATCTTTTAGTCAACTTTTTAAAGCGAATTATGCCCCTTTATTACACTCCATTAAAATGGATCTAAAACGCTGGGCCACTCTTTTTATCTCCTGGACTGGCCGTATTAATTATATAAAAATGAATGTCCTGCCAAGGGTACTATATCTTTTCCAAACAATCCCCTCTAAGGTCCCCTTCTCGTTTCTAAAAGAAATTCAGTCTTTGTGTGGCTCTTTCGTATGGTCCAATACTAAGCCGAGAATTAACAGATCGATCCTCTCCAAATCAAGAACAACTGGGGGCCTAGGACTTCCCGTTTTCGAAAGATATTACCATGCAACGCAATTGAGTCATATCTCATCATGGCATACACCTCGGGGTAGTAAAACTTGGGTGACACTGGAATCAGATCTTATAGGTCTGCCATCGGTTAGTTATCTCCCGTGGATCCCCCCAAGACTGAGGCCTTCCTCAATAAGCGAAGTCCCATGTGTGCACGCTGTTCTACAGATATGGGATAAAATTAATAAAAAACTAACCCTTGCTGCCTACCCCTCACCACTGACCCCGCTTTGGAAACATCCTGACTTCCCGCTAGGGAATGTTAAATCATACTCAGCTCCCTGGATCTCAGCTGGCATTGATAGGGTAAGACATATTAGAGGAGAATTTTCCCCTCCAGATTTTAAATCACTTTGTGAACGCCATGGCCTCCCAACCACCTTTAATTTCGCATATATGCAAATAGTTAGTTTTATCAACTCCATCAACAAATCAGACAAATTTAGAAATCCTACCCCTTTCGAACGACACTGTATTTACAGCCCTGGGCGCAAGGGGTCTATATCTATTTTATATTCATTGACCATTCCACAGACCCAGTCGACTAAAGAAAAATTTGAGTTGGAGTGGGAACGGGACTTGGGTGTGAGCCTGGAGGACGAGGACTGGTCAGATTTGAGGCAGCATGTGAGTAAAACCTCAATTAATACAAACATTAGAGAGACCTCCTTCAAAGTTTACTCCCGCTGGTATATGACTCCGGACAGGATATCTAGGGTCTTCCCAGGCTCCTCTGATATCTGCTGGAGACAATGCGGCCACAATGGTACCTTTTACCATATTTGGTGGGAGTGTCCTGTAATTTCTAAATTTTGGGATGATGTCATACAGGTGGCCTCAAGTATAACTGGCCAACCTATTCCTAAAACCCCTATAAATGCTCTTTTGTGTAAACCCTTTGACTCTTTATCTAAAACCCAGAACGCATTTTGCTTCCAATTATTTAACGCAGCGAAACTTCTTATAGCGACATGTTGGAAGCAACTGGAGGCCCCATCTTTAAATGCATTGAACAACAAGATGTGGTATCTAGCATCTATGGAGTATATTACAGCCCTCCTAAACAACAAGGTTAAAACATTTCACCTCGTCTGGGATCCCTGGTACAATTTGCATCAAAGACAAATACCGGGTAGGGAATGAGCTGGCCTCACCCCGAACCCGTTTAAATGTGCACAGTGTCTGCCTCTCCTTTTTCCCTTTATCCTTTAGTTACCTATTTTTCTCTTTCTATTCTTTTTTTTTATTTCTTTACTTACTGTATTTTATTTTATTTTTTTTCTCTCTTTTTCTCCCCTTCCTCTTTCACATTACATACATCTATCTTTCTATTTCTCTTTATTATCCCTACTAAAAAATTGAAAATTAATGGCCACATTTGACAGGATGTTATACGCAGACCAGTTGTTAATTTATGTGATTAGCTATTTTTCTAACTGTATTGTTTTATACTGGTTGACTTGGATGTTGTAATTGCTGGCTATTCCAAAAAAAATATACGTTAAAAAAAAAAAAGAAAACTCATCGCAGCCTGATGGTAAGCAACATGGAGTCACAACCCCATGCTGATACGGTCGGGATCCACCCTGTGGTCAGGAACCACAGTTGGAGAACTGCTGCTCTAGTGGCTATCAATGATATAATTCCCCCCACCTCACATATTCTTTGAGCGGACTTATGTCCTCCTTTGAAACATTTCCGTAGTACACCCTATCACATTTAGGGTGTTCTCAAACTTATCAATCGCTTAATTACCATGACCATTACAGTCACTTGCTAAAAAGCATTTCCTCCCTGTAATACATTAAAGGCCCCAGGGCGGGATTCTCCAATAACCCCCGCAGCACATTGCCGGCACTCGCATTGTTAATATTCGCATATGCAGTAACATATGCGATTACTAACGCAAAGGCGATGGCCGGCGATGTGCTGCGGGTCCCCCCTCCCTCCCTGAACCCTCATATGGCTGTGAGAGGGCTCCTCTTCCTCCTCCCTGCACTCGGAAGAGGTGCAGGCAGGAGGAGGTCACTGGTCCGGGCAGCATAGCAGGAGGCTGTCCGGACACAGGTGAGGGAGGGCATCGCAGGGGGCGAGCGGGGCGGCGGGGGACGCGAAGGGAAGCCCATAGGCTTCCATGGGATTACGCCATCTAGAACTGGCGTAACCCCCCGCAGTGAAGCCCCGGGCGGTGGGGCTTTGCTGCATATGAAAATGCTGTAAAAACCCCGCAAACAGGGTTTTTACGGTATTTTGTGTTTGGTGAATCTCGCCCCCAGTGAGATTGTTCTTCCCTGTTTTACATGTTCTAAACTTTAACTTTTACCCAACAATATAATGCAAGGTAAATTCCTGAGTACAGAGCATGACAGTAGCAAATAGCATGGTCTGTGAGATTTGAGGCAGGTAACACTCGCTGCAATTCTTAGATCCCATCGAAGGCCATCTTAGCAACACTGTAGGCCCTGGACAAAGAAAGTAACTGGCACCCTATACTTCCATACATGGGAACCAATAATAACTTCCAAACAACAACAACAACAACATGCCCCTTCTATGCTATCTCTCCACATGCTTTCATACAGTAAATGGCATTCTTATTGGTGGATAGCTCTTGCCATCCACCAATGAGCATGCTGACAGCCATTTACTCTGTAGCTACAGATGTGAATAGGTAGAGAATGGAGCCTCACTGCTCTGATTTTGTGACTAACACCAGCCCCTGCTCAGAGGGGTCCAGGGTAGATTGCCAGTATGCATATATTTTAAGATTGCCATCATCACAAATAAATAAGCTGTTTGCTAGTGCACCATTGTTACCCAGCATGCTGTAGCTGTCAAGTGGTAGACCAGATTTTACAAAATTGTCCATGGAATTAAAATGGAATAATAATTTTTTTTTATCCTTTTCTTATTCCTGTTTTCTGGTCTACCTTTTTTAATATACATATTTAAAATGCAAATAATGATAGGAATTGTAGGCCAGGTTGCTGTTAGGTTCTTCTGCTACAACTCTTGTCAGGGCTCATGGGGCATGGAGATCATTCAGTGTAGCGGTGCCATCTTCAGCATTATGTATTAATGGCAGGGGTTAAATTGAGGGGGGAATGGGGTGGACCATCTCTAATGGTGAGGTGGAACATTTTAACCTCCACTTTCAGGGGCAAACGCAGAATTTTCAGAAGAGGGTTTCCAGAGGGACGGAGCAAAGCACGGAGATGGACACTTAGGTGACCCAGTATATGCCTGGTCAGTTAAAGTATTATAGATAGACCAAATTTATTTAAATAGTAATAATATATATATAGAGAGAGACACACACACACATATATATATATATATAACAGCAGTGTAGACCCCTGGGCATAGCAATGTATTGGGGCCCGTACGGATCCTCCAGCAGTAGGGGTGGGGGAAGCTTTGATGTCCCGCGGGTGGTAGCATGTAGGGTGCTCAGCATGTAGGGCCTGGATCAGTAATTTCCACTAATTACCCCTTTACTGCACAGATGGTGGGAGATGGGGTGGGAGAAGGGGGCATTGGGCTGAATGAAGGGGCCCTGATACATAACTTCCAGGGTGGTAGAGGATGTTTAATATGCAGAGCAGGGGTGTATAGTGGAGTGGGCTTATTATTCATAATTTTCTGGAGAGAGGACAGCTTGCTTGACTGCAGATATCTCCAGTTCCTGGAAATAGATTGCTTAGATTTTAATGGAATTATAAACTAGAGAATCCCACCTACCAAATGGTATTGGGGACTAGGGGATCAGAGTTCAGGAGGCAGAGCAATCTGCCAACGAGTATATAAAACTACATACCAGGTGTGTGGAGCTGGAGCAGTAACCAGCTACTGGAAGGCTGATATCTCTGGTTCTGGGAAGAGTAGAGACAAGCTACTAGTGTCTCTCAAAGGGGGGGGGGGGAGAGAGAGTCCCAGCTTTTGGAATATACCCTCAGAAAAACTCTAAGTCAGAAAGAACCTGAAATATCTGACTGGGAAGACTAATTAACAGGCTTGGATGGGGACCACTGCTTTGAAGTCAGATATCTCCGGTTCCCAAGGGCCGATTTTTAAAATTCTTGTACCCATGGAAAGAGGGGACCCTCAGCTTTCAGACTAGAAACCTTAGACTCCTGGGGGTGTTTCTGGGTACTCAGAAACCCCCCTGCGTGCGCTACTGACTTTGGCCCTAGACAGTATTTCTCACAGAAAAGCTTTCTAGTTTGCAGGGGGTGCCAAAAACCCTACCACTGACCCTGTCTCTGCCTAATGGGGTTAGGGAGGTGGCATAGAGAACTGAGTTCCCCCACCTCTGCATGACCACTTTAAGCCCTGATTAATGGGGAACTATTGTGCAATACATATGTGAAGAAATGTATCTCAGTTTTTTGCAGT